>NC_067472.1:150152080-150467080 GCF_947179515.1 Apodemus sylvaticus | reverse complement strand
CAGTCCTATCCCTGCTGATTTTCAGTTGTGTAACCCTTGCTTGAGATTGGCTCTGCAGGGACACTCCTCTCAGGGCCCAAAACCATCTTCTGCCATTTCCATACTGAAGCAGACTAAAACAAAATAATGGGTCAAAGAAAATTGTTAGTTACAAATAACACTAGCAAAAATATTGTTATGATCAACCTTTGGTACATTTGGAAATTAAATAAACGACCCAAAAGAAAAATACTAAATCTAAAAGGACATTGTGCATGCATGTACAATTATAATAGTTCCTAAAATATTAAGAACTGTATATACAACAGAAATGATATAGTCAATGTTGATATACAGAGGGTCAGGAAATTGAACAGAGTTATGTAGTAACAGGAGATGGGGAACTGGGGGTTGCCACCAGCAAGTCCAAGTTGATAGGAAATCAAAAGTCTCCAGGAACCAGTGGGCTTGACATTAGCTGAAATACCCAAGAAAGGGGAAGCAGACCCCCTGTATACCATATACAGAGGTTATGCAATGCCCCGGAGTTGAGTGAATGAGACCCCTCACTTTTCTTCATATTTTTTAACCAAGTATTGTTCTTGTACAGGAACAAACTCTAGAGCAGAGACTGAAGGAGAAGCAATCTGGAGAGTGGCCCACTTTGGGATACATCTCATGTGCAGACACCAAACCCAGACACTATGGCTGATGTCTATATAGAGGACCCTGAGATAGTAGTCTAATGAGAGGCAGAATGAGAGAGTAGTCTAATGAGAGATGGCTGGGATTCCCCTGTTGCAGATTGCTGATGTGCTGTCCTCCTCTTGCGTGCTCTTGTCGCCCTAGTGTGCTTTGACCCAGATTGTGTCTGTGAACCAGATGGTGCCCATTTGCTCATTCAGGGAGTGCTGAGGGTGTATGCTGCGGGTCCTTTTCAGAGTGTTGATCACTGTGCTGGGCAGCAGAACTCCCGACCGGTTTGGTGCACAAGGCTAGCCTAGCTGCTCAGGCCCTGATTCTAGGCAACAGCCTGGCAGTCCAAGTTCTGAGCAAAGTTCCCCTCGGGCTATGAGTGTTAATTGGGTCTGTCAGGTGGCCAGGATGGTGGCATGTGCGCGCTCCCTGAGAGTGCTGGGAGAGTCTGCTGGGCTAACAACCTCCTGGCCAGGTTGGCACACAGATGGCCCACCGAGCAGCCTAGGTCTTGGGGGCAGTCCAGGGCCTGTCAGGGCCTAGATCCCCGCTATGTTAGCCTTGGGCTATGACTCTTGGCTGGCTTTGCCTGCTAGAACTCTCTAGTATCCCGTAGGCAAAATGGCAGCGCACACACTGGGCCGGGCAAACAACCTCCTGGCCGGGTTGGCACCCCAATGGCCCCTGAACAGCCCAGGGTCTGGGTGCAGGCCAACACCCATCGGGCTTAGACCCCCGCAATGTTGGTCTGGGGTTATGTTTGCGTATCTCAGTCTGTCTGCTTTCTCTGGTGCCCAAGATCCAAGATGGAGACAAGTCTCTTGTAACTAACTGATGGGAGGCAGAGTTCTCGTTTCAATTCTTTTTAAGCATGAATTTTGCAAGCAAGAAATGTACTTTGAATTTACCCTGTTAAATCTTATCTGCAATCCCTTATTGGGCTAGATAAAATTTGAGTAAATATTGTGTGAGACCTCTTTGGATTAAAATAGTGAAGAGGCACTGGGGATAGTCAAGAGGAACTGGGAAAGAGGAAATCATTTAGAATGTAAACAAAGAACATAGAAAATAAAAAAAATGTATAAAAGAAAAAAATAGTAAAAGAGGAATCCTAGGCTGCAGTATTTCACTCTGTACCAAAAAGCACAAAAAGAACTTATAGTAAACCAGGTAAAATTTTACAGTGGAACCAAATATTATTTATCTGATTCATTAGTTAGGTAAAGGCTGTCCAATCACTTCCTATTACAGGCATGTAGAAATAGACAGTACAAATGAAATCAGATGATAATTAATATTTTTAAAACCATTGAGAAATACTGGTGTTGATCAAAGTAAAATGCATGCCTATTGTGTTATACTTCCTGAGATGAAAAATAAATTTGAAGCAATTGTGAATGGGTAGAGAAGTTGAAGTCAACTCAAGTCAAACTATATTACCAAGGTTTCATAAAGAAACCCTCATAGCAAAAGTAGAGAATTGACTTCTACATGTTCTCCTCTCTCCAATAAAGGTGCATCCTCCCAGAAGTAGATTAATTTAATTTTAATGTGTTAAGATAAATCAACATGGAATCTATGTCTTTTTAATTATTAATTTTTGAAAATAGTATTATTCAGCCAGTATATTGTAATTGTGTGTCACTCCATTTTTTCCTACCTGATTCTTGCCGTCTCTAAAACCACTGAAAACTTCATATTCTTTCCCTCCCCTTCAAAAACATACAGCAAAAAAAAATTGCCAATATAAAATGAAACAAACAAAAAAGGAATCAGAAAGTAGCACATACATACAGAGAGATATATGCCCATACATAAAGACAAATTAATATATAAAATTCAAAGTCATAATGTATGAAAACATCACCATTATCATTACTGAACAACCCTATTAAAAAATGGGGTACAGAGTTAAACAAAGAATTCTCACCTGAAGAACTTCGGATGGCGGAGAAGCATCTTAAAAAATGCTCAACTTCATTAGTCATTAGGGAAATGCAAATCAAAACAACCCTAAGATTTCATCTTACACCAGTCAGAATGGCTAAGATTAAAAATTCAGGAGACAGCAGGTGTTGGAGAGGTTGTGGTGAAAGAGGAACACTCCTCCACTGCTGGTGGGGTTGCAAATTGGTACAACCACTCTGGAAATCAGTCTGGCGGTTCCTCCGAAAACTGGGCACCTCACTTCCAGAAGATCCTGCTATACCACTCCTGGGCATATACCCAGAGGATTCCCCACCATGTAATAAGGATACATGCTCTACTATGTTCATAGCAGCCCTATTTAAAATTGCCAGATGCTGGAAAGAACCCAGGTATCCCTCAACAGAAGAGTGGATGCAAAACATGTGGTATATCTACACAATGGAGTACTATTCAGCCATTAGAAACAATGAATTCATGAAATTCTTAGGCAAATGGATGGAGCTAGAGAACATCATACTAAGTGAGGTAACCCAGACTCAAAAGGTGAATCATGGTATGCACTCACTAATAAGTGGTTATTAACCTAGAAAACTGGAATACCCAAAACATAATCCACACATCAAATGAGATACAAGAAGAAAGGAGGAGTGGTCCGTGGTTCTGGAAAGACTCAGTGAAACAGTATTCGGCAAAACCAGAACGGGGAACTGGGAAGGGGTGGGAAGGAGGACAGGGAAAGAGAAGGGGGCTTATGGGACTTTCGGAGAGTGGGGGGGCTAGAAAAGGGGGAATCACTTGAAATGTAAATAAATTATATCGAATAAAAAAAATTTAAAAAAAAGTGTTGTGCATTATGAGTCAAAAATTATAACCCAAAATTATTCTTGATTCACAAGTAATATCTGTCTACTGCAGGTAGTGAGGATTCTGCATCTTCGTGTGGATTCTGTACCCACTAAGGTACTACGGGGGAAAACTAGTTTTTCCACTTGCAGAATTTGTCAAATGGAGATATGTTCATGGGAAGAAGTAGTAGATCATATATTATTCCTGCTCTCATTGCATGGAGCCCAAATAACTTTGACCTCTACCAACCCTGTGCATATGTCATTCTTTGTTGAAGTACATATGTGCATCATCCCTATTATGACTGGATGATATTGTTGCCTTACTGGTATTACTCCCAGCATCACTGTCTTTAGTATCATTCTACAATGACTTTTAAAAATATTGCTAAGCCATGAAGGAGGAATTCAAATGGCAATATGTGATTTGTGATAGGATGATCCATTGTCTTTTACTTTCCACATTATCCAGATATGGGTCTCTCTATCTAGCCCCTTCTATTGTGTATGTTAACTTCTGTGATGAAGGTGCAAGAATACTTCGAACCACTCCATTCTCCACTCTTCTGTGACTCCCAAATGTGCCTGGGTACACAAGAGTCTGAGAAACAAATGGCCCGACCTCCCTGCAGGTCCCAGGAAAACAGCTCCAGCTCAGGCAGTCCCTGAGACTTTAGAATATGCCACCCCCCAACCCTGGAGCAAGGATCCTTGGATTTGCATAGCTTGACACAGTCTCAGGTTTGGGTAAGCACAGTCAAACTCCTACATCTTGCCTTCCTGAGTAGCAGAGCAGGTATGAGAGACACCTAACCAAACATCCCTCTAAGGTATGTTCTCCTGCAGAGACATAAGAAGAATAATGTAGGAGCCTGTTAGTTGTCACATCATATTACACACAAATTAACACAGTAGTTAAAGATCAATGAGAATATTGTGAGGCTGACTGACATAAATAGATGGAGAGACATATTTGCCATGAGCACATGCAATATGCAGATTTGAAAGAGAAATTGTAATATTATACCATTTTATATACAAAATTTATATTTCATTTTGTATATGTACATTTTCTTCTATGTGCTTTTCAATTCACAATTGTTAAAATTCATATAACCCAGAGGGCTTTATGACTCAATGTGTTAAAGCTGGTTGTTCTTTAAAATATCACTATATGAGTGGCCACATTGACATTCCTCAGCCACCACAGAGGGGGCGGTACTTCTGGCTACAGTAACTGCAGTTAACTCTTTCAGTTATGGACATTACTACTTCTTCACTGACCCCGGAAATGTGCAGTTTTTAATTATGGCTTAGCAATTAAATCTGTACATGTGTGTGGTGGGGATTAGGGGTCCTTTTGAGCGATCAGAAGCACTTGGTGGATCCTGTTAGCTTGAATGCAGGTACTACTCAGAAGTCAGCATAGAGACAGGTCCTTACCACCTTTGGTTTCTTTTGCAAATGGGACAAAACTTTTCCTCCTCAAACAAACCACTCCTCTTAGAATCGTTGTTATCAAATTGTAAACCTGTTGTAAAGCCCAAACAACGCAGCTTTAAAAAAAACACATTTTGTGTGATATAGGGGCTAAATAACATCTCTAGGAAAAATGCAGTTTTTAAAATATTAACTTGTTGACTGATATGAAAATTTCTCGTCTGCTGTAACACCAATATAAAAACATTGAACCCCTAGATTAGAGGCTGTCATTCTGAGAAGCAGAACAGGAATGCTAGAGCACATTGTTCTAGAGCTCATAGCAAAGACCCATATGTATTTACATTGGAATTGGCTCTAATATTGTCTTTTGGGGGTCCCTGCAACTTGGTAATCTATGACATATAAAGGTCTGTTTACCAAGTATTTTTATGTTGAACTTTGATTTGTAGCTTCCTACCAAGATCAAATAAATCTATTCTTTCCTAAAATTAGCACGATTCTTTTTCTAAAGTGTCTTTTCCATCACATATATAAAGCATGTCATTGAGCCAAAAATCTTAAATCTTGTTCTTCAGTAATAATTGTATTCAATTTCTATTGTCTCATATTTAAGACTTTCTGTCATTATTCTTTTTATTATTCTCTCACTCAGTACATCTCATTTCCCTTCAACCACTCCAGGCAGGTCTCCCCAATATCTTTCCTCTCACCCACATTGACAACGAATCCCATTCATTTAAAAGCAAAAAAAGAAGCTGTTTCCCCAAGGATGCGTCAGCAAAACATTGAAACATCATAAAAAAGTTGCACTGAGGCTAGGTCCAAAACCTCACATGTAGGATGGCCAAGGAAACCATCAGTGATTTTCAGGTGCTTGTTGGGTCTTTCAGAAGGCAGTCATGATAGGTCCTTTTAGTAAGCGCTCCTTAGACTTAAGTAATAGTGTCAGGCCATGGGACCTTCCATTGAGCTGGATCCCACTTTGGGCCTGTCACTGGACCTTCTTTTCCTCAGGCTAATCTCCATGTCCATCCCTGCAGTAACTTCAGATAGGAATAATAATAGTTCAGATTTTTGACAGTGGGATGGCAACCCCCTCACTTGCTGTTGGAAGTGGTCAGTATATGTCCCCTCTCCCAACAGTCAGGCATTTCATCATAGGTCCCTCCCTTTGAGTCCTGTGAGTCTCTCAACTCTCAGGTCTCTGGTACATTAAGGGAGTGGCAACCTCCTACTTCCTTGTGTTGCCTGTTCCCATTCTTTCCACTGGACCCTAAGGGCTTCAGTACTTATCCCTCACCCAATACCATATCATTTTATCCTGTCCCCTCCTCCCCATCCATTTCCCTCCCAGGTTCCTCCCTCCCCACTTATAATTGCTTTCTTCTTCCTCCAAAGTGGGACCAAGACATCCTCACTTGGGCTTTTCAGATTGATCTTTTTGAATTCTGTGGGTTTTATCTTGAGTCTTCTTTGCTTTTTTTGCTAATATCCACTTATACATGTGTACATACCATGCATGTCTTTTTGGTTTTGGGTTACCTCACTCAGGATGATATTTTCTAGTTCCATCCATTTTTGCCTGCAAAACTCTGAATGTCCTCATTCTTAATAGCTCAGTTATATCCTATTGTGTAAATGAACCACATTCTTTGCATCCATTCTTATATCATGGCACATCTGGGTTATTTCCAGCTCTTGGCTCACAAATAGGAGTGTTATTAACATAGTGGAACATGTGGCCATGTGGCCTGGTGGGGAATCCTTTGAGTATATTGCTATGATTTAATACTATGCTTATGTGATAGAAGAATCCTTAAATATACATGACCCCTGATATATGTGTCTCTCCAATTTTGACTAAGAAATTTAATATGCTCTATTTTTGGAAACAGCAAATATTTTCCCTGGAGGAGATACTAAATAATGCAGTGAAGAAGGTCCTAGGGATATTCCCTGACAAAGAATCCTTGTTTATACACTAATAAAGTATTCAAATTCCTAAAACATTAGATTTATGAGGTATATAGGTCCCATTATGCTCTATATACAAGTACAGTTCTTCCTTAAACTTGTAAAGAAAGTGCTTGGAAACAGGTATGAGGCAGGGTTGAAGAAATAAAATATTGATGAAAAGAAAAATAAACTAGAGTCTGAAATTTTAGTAATAAAAATTCATTCAGGAGACATTCTAGGTTTAGTTAACATAAATGAAAGTCTATATTGCCATCAAATTTGTAGATGATTTTTTCTTTATTCTACTTTCTCTTCTACTTTGGAAGATTTGCTGGAAAGTCTTAGATTTTCTCTGTATGTGTCTTCAGGTGATGTTGAAAGCGCCCCTCCCCGTCTACATTGCATATGGGTCTCATGTTTTGACATTTCTCAGTGATATTGCAAACAAGACAAGCTAGACATGTACAGAAATGACATCATGTGCCTTATTTGGAATGTTTATCTTATCCACTAAGACTGTCACCTTGTCCCTCCCTAAATCATAGCTCAGGCCGAGGAAAAATAGGTGCAGGACATAGTTCATGCTCTTGACATTATGCTACTCACAATGGAGCCACCATTCTCTAAGAAGCACCAAGCACCTTTCCATTAGAGACATAATCTTAGGATCTTACTTACACTGCTGTGTGTAGATCTTCTGTACCATTTTCCCATTACCTTCCCCCCTAAAAAAGAGCTCTATCAAAATTAACTTTCTACTTATCTATCAGACACAGATTGTTCATTTTGTCTCTGTCCTCTATCCCATTTTAACATCCTTCCATCTCTCATTTCAATCTTAGTTTTTCAAGGACACATTAGTGGCCACATATCATAAATATTAAACTGGTCTGAATCCAGGAGAATATGCAATCATTGCCCTGGCTCAATCACTACAACAGCTTTCAATTTCTTTCAACTATGTATGTTATACCTCTTGCTTTGGGACTTTTACTTTGGGCATAATTTTTCTTCCAGAGTTCTTGATCAAAAAAATTTTTGTTGCTGTTTTTATTGTTACCACAATACTTTCACAGTCGATTTTCACTTTCAGCTTTGAAACATTACTGTTCTACAATATCCTTTTTTTTCTTAGAAACCTTGAGATTTTTAATCATTACTGTGTGACTTACAAAGTCTGTATTAATAAGCCTTGCTTATTAGGAGTAGGCCAATTGAGAACCCAGAAGTTAGAAATCATAACCTACTACGTGCATCCCCCGAGCTTTTTTTTTTTTTTGAATGCCTTGTGAGTAATATTTTATCAGCTGATGTATTTCCTCTATTTCTTCTAGTGGAAAACATTGTCAAAGTCTACTGATTCTTCAAGATTGATTGATTGATATAAACAATTGATATTTTTCTCATAAATTCCAAAAACATATAACAAACATGAACAGTATGAAGAAAAGTAGAAATTAAGTAAAGGAGAAGATGGAAGAGGAAGGGAAAGGGGAGAAAGAGGAAGGGACACCAATAATCAGAGACAATGAAATGCTAAAGGAATATTCGTAAAATGATAATCACATGTAAAGAATTCTATCCTATGAAAAAGTAGGGCTTTGGGAAAACTGAGTGTATACAAATTACACATCTGTCAAGAAAAATGAAAATAACAATACATACATAAACTTTTATATTCTCAGATAGTGTACCCAGTATCCTTTGTGTTGAGTTTAAGACCTATTAATTCCATACAGATTCAGCCTTTCTAAATGCCCATGTTAAAAAACCATTGAATAAGGCCTGTCTAAGTCCTCTTTCCTACACAGATATGGGTAGCAGTAAATAGAACTTTATATAAGTTTTCCAGATAGAATTATCAATTCTAGAATTAGAATCATATCACAGTTTATGACAACATGGTTTAATTCATATAATATTATATCATAGATTACTGAACACATATCATAAAGGTTTTTATTCTTAGATATAATTGAGATGGCTATTATCTCTTTCAATTTGATGTGTTGCAGAAAAACCTGAGAGGCAAGCCCTTGTCATCCTTGAACAGGGTTAACTTAATTAAATTCAGGTAGGAGAACCTTTCATTCTGGGAAGGACCAGGATGAGTATCATAAGCACTGACCTTTTCCCTAATGAATTGCCTTTCTGGGTCCCAGACAATAACTCTACAACTCAAAGTCAAGAGATATTCCTGGCCATAAAGAGCTATTGATGTGAACATTGTCTTTAAAAATAATAAATCAGTATGTTTCACTGAGTACATACTGACAGGAGTCCTCTGACAATTTAGGCAAATTCAGAACTACAGTATTGTAGTATCACTGGCTATTTTCCTAGTAGGAATCAATATCTGAAGGATAATCTTTAAAATTCAAGAAGGCAGAAGTAATTTTTAAGCCAGCTTTAAACTGCTGCAGCACTGGCATAAGCTGCAGAGGGACTAAACTGCAATAGCACAGCCTTTTTAAGCATAGTCATCCCCTTTTCTAGAGTATGGCATGAATTGATATATTACCACACTTATCTGCTCGGTCCTACATTGACACAAATTTAGCCACATAGAAATAGATTCTGAAAGTTCTTCCGTGGCATAGGGAACTGGGTATTTACCAATGAATTCAAAGGTGCCTTTTTATTTTTGCAATTTTTTCCACAGCACACAGTTTAGATTGTCAAATTCAAAGCACATTTACTAATTCAATATTCATTTCCCATTCCCATGTAGACTTTGACTTGCAGAAAATATTACTAAGTCATAACATACTTTCTTTTTTTCCCTTAGTCATTCTTTTTTTATTTATTCGATATATTCTTTATTTACATTTCAAATGATTTCCCCTTTCCTGGATCCCCCCTCCAAGAAAGTCCCATAAGCACTCTTGCCTCCCCATGTTCCCCCATCTGCGCCTTCCCACTTCACTGTTCTGGTATTCCCCTACACTGCTACACTGAGCCTTTTCGGAACCAGGAATCATTCCTTCCTTCTTCTTGGACATCATTTGATATGTGGATTGTGTCTTCGATATTTTATGACTCTAGGCTAATATCCACTTATCAGTGAGTGCATACTATGAGTGATCTTTTGGAACTGGGTTACATCACTTAGTATGATGTTCTCCAGCTCCATTCATTTGTCCAAGAATTTCATTAATTCACTGTTTCTAATGGCTGAATAGTTCTCCATTGTGTATATATACCACATTTTTTGTATCCATTCCTCTGTTGAAGGACATCTGTGTTCTTTCCAGCTTCTGGCTATTATAAATATGGCTGCTATGAACATAGTCGAGTATATATCCTTATTACATGCTGGGGAATCCTCTGGGTATATGCCCAGGAGTGGTATAGCAGGGTCCTCCAGAAGTGTCGTGCCCAGTTCTCTGAGGAAAGGCCAGACTGATTTCCAGAGTGAATTACGAGCTTGCAATCCCACCAGCAGTGGAGGAGTGTTCCTCTTTCTCCACATTCTCGCCAACACCTGCTGTCTCCTGAGATTTTAATCTTAGCCATTCTGACTGGTGTGAGGTGAAATCTTTGGTTTGATGGATTTACATTTCCCTAATGATTAATGATGTTGAACATTTCTTAAGGTGCTTCTCAACCATCTGAAGTTCATTTCATTAAATGCTGAAAAGGCATTTGACAAAATTCAACCTCCTTTCATGCTAGAAGTCTTGGAAAGAACAGGAATTCAAGGCCCATACCTAAACATAGTAAAAGCAATATACAACAAACCGGTAGCCAACATCAAACTAAATGGAGAGAAACTTGAAGCAATCCCACTAAAATCAGGGACTAGACAAGGCTGACCCCTCTCTCCATATCTTTTCAATAGAGTACTTGAGGTATTATCTAGAGGAATTAGACAACATAAGGAGGTCAAAGGGATACAAATTGGAAAGTAAGACATCAAAAAAATCACTATTTGCCGATGATATGTTAGTATAATTAAGTGACCCAAAAAAACCACCAGAAAACTCCTACAGCTGATAAGCAGCTTTAGCAAAGTGCCTGGCTATAAAATAACCTCAATCAAATCTGTAGCCTTCCTATACTCAATGGATATACAGGATGAGAAAGAAATTAGGGAAATGACTCCCTTCACAGTAGCCACAAACTATATAAAGTATCTTGGTGTGACTCTAATCAAACAAGTGAAAGATCTGATTGACAAGAACTTCAGGTCTCTGAAGAAGGAAATTGAAGAAGACCTCAGAAAATGGAAAAATCTTCCATGTTCATGGATTGGTAGGATTAATTTAGTTAAAATGGCCATCTTGCCAAAAGCAATATACATATTCAATGCAATTCCCATCAAAATCCCAACTCAGTTCTTCATAGAGTTAAAAAGAGTAATTCTCAATTTCATCTGGAATAACAAAAAACACAGGATTGCTAAAATATTCTCAACAGTAAAAGAACTTCTGGAGGAATCAGTATCCTGGACCTCTAGCAATACTACAGAGGAATAGTGTTAAAAATGCATGCTATTGGTACAGAATCAGGCAGGTGGATCAATGGAATAGGATAGAAGACCCAGAAATGAATCCACACACCTATAATCACTTCATTTTGGACAAAGGAGCTGAAAACATCCAGTGGAAAAACAATCACCTTTTCAAAAAATGGTGCTGGTTCAATTGAAGGTCAGCATGCAGAAGAATGTGAATTGATCAATTCTTATCTCCTTGTATTAAGCTCAACTCTAGGTGGATCAAGGACCTTCACATTAAGCCAGACACACTGAAACTAATAGAAAAGAAAATGGGGAAGAACTTTTAGGACATGGGCACAGGGGGATAATTCCTGAACAGAACACCAATAGCTTATGCTCTAAGATCAAGAATTGACAAATGGTACCTCATAAAATTACAAAGTTTCTGTAAGGCAAAGGACACCATCAAAAGGACAAAGTGTCAACCCACAAATTGGGAAAAATCTACCTCAACCCTATATCTGACAGAGGGCTAATATCCAATATATGCAAAGAACTCAAGAAGGTAGACCCCAGAAAACCAAATAACCCTATTAAAAATGGGCTACAGAGCTAAACAAAGAATTTTCACCTGACAGTTTATCATCTTAACAAGTCCTAAAAAGGTTCTGTTTTGGTTTATGTATAGTGGCACTTTTATTCCCAAGCTCTTGAATGAGAAAGGCAGACAGATTCTGTGAGACTCCATGTAGAAGTGGTATGTTCAGTCTTAAACCTCTGTTCCCGTAATTTTAATGAAATCTCATTTAGAGAAGGAAGATTCCATAATATTCACTGATACTCTGATAAGATTTTGCGTAATTCATCCTTTTTTTCCTGAACCTATTTTTAGAATAAAACTTATAGAGCATTTTGGGAACTTGGAATTTACGCGCCATGTGTTTGGAATTGAGTATTTTGCCTTTGAAAAAAATGTAACTAACCTATTAAATGAATTAAAACATTTTTTGAATTTTTTTATACTTCTAATATAGACATTTGACACTATATAAAAAATTTAGGTATCTGTAGAAAGAAATCGACAGTAGGTTTTGCTCACACTGTAGAACACAGAGTGTTATACATTACTGGTTAGGCTGTTGGGCATGTCTATAAATGTGGAAAGTGGAGCCTGGTTGTGAATATAGACCTCATACAGATTTAAAACTGCAGGACAGGTAGATATTTTTGCAGTCTACTGTAGCAGCACCATAAATGAAGTTTTGATGGTGTAAGGGCTCAAAAAGAACTTGGGAATCAAGCCGTTGTGTCAAGTACATTGTCTACATATTCGGTAAGTGTTTACATAGGGAAACATAAGGTGTCTGTTCATAGTTAATTTTATTTCACAGACTTTGATAAAATAGTTATCTATTTTATTACTTTTTCTAGTTTGAATGATTTTAAGTTTCTAGTGACATTTCCATCTTTCAGGACCTGTTTTAGTATGTACCCATCAGATGTTGGTGTCACTGAGGAATAGCCTTTTCTCAAGCATGATTTCCAGTGTCTATACACATTGCGACATGCTTATACACTCTGTTTATACCATTCCAATAGTGTACAAACACACAGCATAATGTGGTAGTGGTGGTGGTGTCTCCCTTACCTATCTTGTTACTGCACTCTTAGACTGTTAGAAACTCCGGAGCCTGCAGTTTGCTATGGAACATGTCATGATTCTGTTGCCATTGACATGGTCATTCCCACCATGCTGCTGTCTGTGATCAACTGTGGCACAGGTCTGCTTGGTTCTGAGGCAAGTGGATCAAGTAATTGCACTATGTCTGCTTACTTTCACCTACATTTTACAGGAATATTAATAAAAGCTAGACAATTTCTTTGGTGGAAAAGAGCCATATTTAATGTAATCATAGTCTTTTCAACTACAAAATGAAATATTAATGAAAATAATTTCTATGTGTTGGTACATTGTCGTGGATTCTGCTGGAAGTCTCTTCATTATAGAGGATTTTCGTTAACTCCCTTTTTGGTAGAAACCTACTTGTTAGCTTCTTTAGATTTCTAAACCATTTGCTAGTGATGGCAAATTCTGAAGGAGGGTCTATTCTGAGTCATTCACTTTTTTTAAGTGGAAAATAGGCTCATTACCAGAAATAACATTGAAGCAGTTTGGGCTGACAGGCGAGGGCTTGAGAATTAAAAACTAGGAAACACTTTTGTATACAACTGAATTAAAAAAACACACACACACATTTTTAAAGATGAATAAAAGAATATCAGAAATCCACTTGTTAACACACACAGGGATGCCACAAAACACTGAGCTGAATGTTATGACATATTAATAGAGGACCCAGTACAGACTATTGTAATCTCTGGAATAGAGAAGCCCACAAAGGCATTCCCTTTACTTTTTCTAATTTTACTTTGGTTTTCATTTCAAAATGTTGGGATTTAAGATCTTTTAGGTAATTCAAAAGGGGAATCATGTGGTGGCACAAGTCACCAGTACTCTAAGGTTTTGTAAAGGTTATTATTTCTCAAGTGGTGTTAAAATGCAGTTATAGCATAACAGTACCATATCATACACCTTTTGATTCTTTAACTGTGTAGGATTATTTTAATCTGGTATAGGTTATCAATTGCAAATTCTTTTAATTTTTAATTTTCTCTGCATTGAGTCTTTTTGTTTCCATATATAGATATAATTACAAGCTTAATTTGGGTGAAGTATATTATTGTCTCTTACATTGTAGATGCAGAATTATACATTGTTATTGGGATTTTTGAATTATAATTCCAAGTGAATTATTCTTGTCTGTCACTAAGAGTTTCTTTAATAACTGACATTTTCTTGCAGTAGTATATTCACTAAATAAGATATCTCTCTTTGCACTACCATAAATATATATATGTAAACACAATATAAAAGCTTATATCATGTATAAAAATAAATATTATTTATATATATAAATGTATATGTACAATATGTGATTTTCATGATAACATTCAATATACTATATATTGTAACTCATAATAAATTTCATACCTTACTACTTATATGGACTGCCTCTACTTGTTTAGTGTATGGAGATTTCTATATAATATGAGTGTATGGACACATATTCATATATAAGTATATGTATATTTATGCAACTTTATAAAATGTATTTGATATATAGAAAATATATATTTGTATATTTGGTATATATATATATATATATATATATATATATATATATATATATATATATATATATATAAGTATCTTTACATTCTAATCAAGGATAGCTAATTTCATATATTTTGTAGATATAAATACAATTTATCATGTATTCTTAATGAGCTTATGTACTTCCTATATAATATAAATATATTCATATATGTGTTAAGCTTCATAAATTATTTGTACATTCTTAGTTTTGCTAAACGTAATCCACTTATTTCACCCAACTACCAGACATATCCCCATTCCTGATTAAATGTTTAGCTTCTAATACTCTTACTATATTATGTTATATCACATATATTCTAATATTCTTACTTACTATTGTACTGAATAATATAAGTTAGTATATAAATTCCCAAATAACATCTATATGTACATTTCACTTTGGCTAAACCTTGCTGTGAAAAGTGATATTTCCAAAGTGTGTCATACCACTATCCACATGAAAGTTATGCCTCCAGAATTCCCCTTTCTACTTTCATTTACTAAGTACTATATGCCCATTCCTATCTAAACATGTTCCTCTATGCCAGTGACTAGTTTTCATTATCCTATTTTTCCCATGGCCTCCATAAAACTTCACAATACAAAAGACCATATATAGGATCTTCATCTAGAGAAAACAGGGAGCATTTGTCTTTTTCAGATTTGATTAATGTCACTAATTATTACTGACTCTATTCACTTTTCCAAAACTACCTGCAAGTGTAATATTGTTGCTATTTAACAATATTTCATTGTATATGTGCACCATATATGTTTTGTAAAAATATATGGAAAGAATTATTGTATTAATCATTCATATATTTATGTATGTATGTGTGTAACACACACATGTAAAAACAGCATTTATAAAAAGTCAGAGGAAAAATGTACCTGCATCTCTTTTTTTCCTTTTGTTTTCTTAAATAAATAAGTGTACTCAAGAAACTTTATGGAGAAACATAAGAGAGAGAGAGAGAGAGAGAGAAAGAGAGAGAGAGAGAAAGAGAGAGAGAGAGAGAGAGAGAGAAAGAGAGAGAGAGAGTTATTTCATGTACAAATTATACATGTATGTTTGAACCATAATGTGAATATATAGCTGTATAATGAATTGTTAGCTAGGGGGCATTGTTAGTATTTACATTTTCTGGAATATTTATAATATCTTTGCATTGATGAACTTCACTTTACTCCTAACCATGATGAAAGATATAGAATGCAGAACACAACCAGGTAGATAAAAGAATAAATGATAACACGAATTAGTAAGGAGAAAAAGAGCCAGCACAAGATTTTTTATCTTATAACCCATTCAATGTGATATACTTCTACAAGCAAGACTACATCATTAAAACCATAACAAAGAAATCCCCTGTATCATAACCAAGTGTTAAAATATTTCAATCTGTGAGTCACAATTCCTATTCAGTTTATCCGAGATTTTCTCTGGTCTGTAATTACTGGCAAACCATTTCAACCACTCTCATATTCTCCAGGAAAATATAATGGCCCTCGTGATTCCCTTAATGGGACCAAATGGTAAAAACACCGAGGGTTGTCAAGTAATATCCACCCAAGCTTAACTTGGTGCAGAAACTAAATGAAAACCCCATTGTGTGATAGATAATTTCTAGCCCATAAGTCAAAAAATTGTTTTAACAATCTTTCAACAAACAAAGTTTTCATCGTATAGCCCTAACTAATTTGTACTGAGTGCATAGACTTGGCTAGTCCTTACCTCATGGGGATTTTTCTGTTTTCACTACTCTGGGATTTAAGGCATATTCATGTATACTTGACATCAGTCTTCATCTTTATCTTCTCCATTATTTGGCATGTATATCTTTTAAAATCTGCTATGGTCACGTAACAAAATTCCATTAGGTTAGAAAAACAGTCTTCAGTATTTTGATAACATTTACCCCAGTTACACATTGAGGACACCATGCAGGATAATTTGCAGCAGACAAGCGAGCTTGCTGGGTATAGTACACAGTTTGCTCAAATGTAATGGCTGTAACAGAGAAAGGCAAACCTGAGGGCCTTCAACTTTGTATATCTACTCACTGTTGCTGTGCATTCTTATGTTTATCTTTGTTGTATTCTTCATATTTCTACCATGTTATGATTAGATTCTAGAGACCCTCACTGCTTCTAATTTGCTATGATTACCTCCTGGGAGAAATCCCATAGCAATGGACAATTTTCCTTTATATTAATTTGAAGGAGAACATGAATAAGACAATATTGTGGGTATGAATTTATGATTTTAAAATGATTTGATTTGTATATATTTAGGAAGTTATCATAGTTTATAGAAAGTTTAAGGTGATGGTTTAAACTGTGTTGCCAGAAAGATGTAACAAATTTAGAATTAAGAGTAAATTGTTTCCCAATGATGGTAGAGTAGTAGAGTGAACTTTCATTTCTTGCAAGCATATAATTGTAGTGAAAGGGAATGATATCCTTGAGAATAGTTAATGATTAAATAAAGAAAAAGGAAAAGGAAAAAACCAACATATTATTACAGGTTGGTTCTGAATTCCTAGATCCTTTATCTATGGAGGTAGTCACAGGGTTTGGTGTGCAATATGAAAGACAGAAATTATGGATATATAGGAAATAATTGTATTATAAGAATAGAGAATAGATGATTATTCAGATTGGTTGCATAAGTCATGTGATAAATGAATTTTTTTTCTTGGTGAATGTAAATTGTCATCATCTAGGTATAGGAAAACACTTGCTACAACTGATTGGACTGCTTACACTTTGATAATCAATGAGCAATGAAATATTCCTAGGCATTAAGTTGAATTCAAAGAGAGAAATGTCAGCCCAGTAGTACAGTCTTTACTGCCCAAGGGAAATGTGAACTGGCAATTAATTACTGACTCCTGTAGTTTCAATGGTACTCTTTGACACAGTCAGAACTCATGTTTCTCACTGGTCCAGGAAGAAGCGCTTGAAAGATTTTTGACTGCCTGAGCAAGTCCCTGATTCCCTATTGTTTTTTGTTTGTTTGTTTATTTGAATTTAATGAAATTAACAACCATGCTAATCTAAAGCCCTTGATAATGATCTCACTTTTCTCCATCCCACTATATAATTATTGTTCTTCCTCCAATGACTAACTTGAACTCTCAATATTTCAAAGTATTAAAATATAACATTTATATTCTTAGTTACTATAGTGATACCTGTCCCACTCACGTTTTCCATTATCTTATACTCCTGGAGACCTACAATGGCAATGACCAACAGGATAAAATGGTTCTTAAAATGGAGAGACTTATTTGACTCATGTTTTAC
Organism: Apodemus sylvaticus; assembly: GCF_947179515.1. Classification (NCBI taxonomy): domain Eukaryota; kingdom Metazoa; phylum Chordata; class Mammalia; order Rodentia; family Muridae; genus Apodemus; species Apodemus sylvaticus. The sequence goes on along the minus strand of NC_067472.1, from coordinate 150,449,265 downwards.
TTCTTTTTTTCGAAGAGGTATAATTTTATATCACATGATTTTCTAATTTCCACAATTCTCCAAATGCCCATATAAAAACCAGGATACATACTCTTATAAGGCTGGATTTAAGGGATGCTTTTATATTTATTTATACATCATATCATTTGGGGTCTTTAATAAATCCTACCGTTAATCATACTACATGATTGGCTTAAGCAAGTGGATCTCCTTTAATAAAAGGTCACATTTTTTAATAGAGCAAGTAAGAGACCAGCCAAATCTTCCAGTGTCAGAACAGTAATAAGATCAATATTAACAAAATTCTTTGTCATTCTAACCAATTCTGAAGCATAATTCTTACTAAGTATTATAATTTCCTCTGCTGGTTTATTATTAGGATCTGTGGCTGTATTATGAATTATATATTATCTCTTTTACCATAGTAGCATTTGAACCTGATTTTTTTTTCATTCTTAGCTCAATGTCAACTCTTAACTCTCTGATCCTTTGCATTGGTTGTACATCTTTAGTCCCAATAGAGGGATCTTTAGTAAACTTAGAATTGTTATTCTCTTTTCATTGTATACTAAAAGAATTAAAAACTGAAATTGCTCTGTTGGGATCACATACACGTTTAAGACCAGGATTTAATGGGAGAATCATCATGTGAATCATAATGCATGTGAAGAAAACATGATCTACATTGCTACACATATTACTATGTCATATATAGGGATACATAGTAACACTGCTTCAAACTGAACCAGCCAATAAACAAAACTAGGCAAGTCAACAACTCACACGTTTTTGAATATTTCTGCCAAATCACAGGCTAAAACTATACAATCTCTTGACACAATCCCTTTCTTTATTGAAAGTCCATATATAGCTGTATGTCTTACTGTCCAAGAAAAAGGCCACTCAACAGCTCTCAGATATTGTATGATCATTATCAATATACAGTACATGGTGATATTAAATTCATCAAACAATTTTTTTTAGTGATATCACCGCACTTACAATGTAGACCCTATTCACTACAGAGGAATGAATCTGTAATTTCCTTATGAGGAAATGTCAAAACTGGAATAATCAATGAGATCTATTCAATTGCAGGTGTTTTAAATATAATGATGTGTCAACACAGCCATCATAAAGCATATAATAAATAATGTATATTTTTTAAATATAATTTAATTTTTGTCAAATTCTGTGGCTGTGTATGCATTCATTATGTATGATGTCATCTTGTAATAGTGCTCTACAAATTATTTTGAATTAATGTGTTTGGTTTGATTTTCAAAACAGGCTATATCTGTATAGACCTTGCTATCAAGGATCTTTCTAAAAAGACCAGCCTATCCTCAAACTCAATAAGTTCTATGTGCTTCTGCTTTATGAAATCGGAGATTAAAGACAAGTGCAAACATGCCCAGCTGAAACCTGTTTTACCCTGCAAAATTTCTTTTTTTCTTCCTCCCTCCCTTCCTTCCTTACTTCCTTCCTCCCTTCCTTCCTTCCTTTTTTCTCTTTCTCTTTCTTCTTTCTTTCTTCTTTCTACCTATGTCCCTTTCTTCTCTCCTTTCTGCTCCTTCTTTACTGTTCATTCTCTCTCTCTCTCTCTCTCTCTCTCTCTCTCTCTCTCTCTCTCTCTCTCTCACACACACACACACACACACACACAAATAGGATTGTATATATCATCCTAGTCCTATAATTTACATTGTACACAGGATGACCTTGGCTTTATAATCTCCAAGAATGCCAACTGTTCACCACTACTTCTCTCTTTATTGATATAACCATGGTTTTTGTTCATGCTAAGCAAGAACTCTAAAAACTATGCAATGGCATTGCAGTGGTCATATAAAACACACTTAAGAATACACTCCACGCACCAAAATATATTTATACAAACACAGTTAATATTAATATATATTAATTAAAATATTATATATAATATATACTAATATATAAAATTTTGTACAATATTATATTAATAATATTTTAATGATACAGGGTTGGTTTCAGATTTCAAAAGAGGGGCTTGTCTGAATAAATTAAGCATTCCAAGATCTTGCTCTATAGACCAGGCATTCTCAAACGGACTCTTCACATATATAATCATATATATATATGTGTGTGTGTGTGTGTGTGTATCTTTCTTACTACATATATATAGTATATATATAGTATATATATATATATATATATATATATATATATGATACTTTTACCACTTCATCTCTTGTTTCAAAATATCAAAAAATGTGTATTTGTATTTCTTTTTGCATAGTTTACGTACTTACATTTCAAATGTTATCCCCCTTCCCTATTTCCCCTCAGTAACCCTCCTATCCCAACCCTCTCCCCCCTGCTTCTGTGAGGAAGCTCCCCCATCCATACAGTCACTCCTACCATTCTTCCTTAGCATTCCCTTACTTGGGATATCAAGTCTCCAAGGGAACAAGGCCCACCCCTCCCAATCCTCTTTTGCATAAACAGCTGGATCCATGGGATCATCCAGTCCATGTATAATCCTTGGTTTGTGGTCTAATCCTTTGGACTCTGAGGGTCGTGTTGGTTGATATTGTTGTTTTACTTTTTTATTGGGTATTTTATTTATTTACATTTCAAGTATTATATTCTTTCCCGGTCCTCCCACATAACCCCCACTTTTTATTAGATATATTGTTTATTTGCATTTACAAATGAGTTCCCCTTTCCTGGATCCCCTCCTCCTGAATGTCCCATAAGCTCTTTTCCCTCCCCATGTCCCCAATCAATCCCTTCCAGCTTCCCTGTCTTGGTATTCCTCTACACTCCTGCATTGATCCTTTTCAGTACCAGGGGCCTCTCCTTCCTTCATCTTGGGCATCATTTGATATATGTACTGTTTCTTGTTATCCCATCCCTCCTATACCTGTTTCTATGAGGGTGAGCTGCTGTGAGTTAAAATTGTAGTCTGCATATGGCCAGGGCTCAGGCCACTGGCAGAAGCAGATGCAGGAAGTTAGATTGAGCACACCCCACAGGGTACACAGGTTCTCAATATTGGGCACCAATTTTGGCTCTGAGATATTGTAATCCTACACAGAGTGAATAGATAAGTATTATATTACAACTGGACAAGGGTCACAAATTTCAAAACAACTGCTTGCACCTAGCACATTTAGAAAGAGTAATCTAAAAAAGACCTAATTTACTGAGATGAACTATACATGTATTATACAATAGAAATAAATTCACTTTCACAAAAGAACTACTTATTTAAAAGAATAAATAAAAATAATTTTCTTAATAAGCAAATGGTAATTTTTGAATCTTAAACGGAAAAAATTATTTTCCTCAACACCCGAATTTTAAAGCAAATTTCAGGTGACAAAAGTATAGGACATCTCAGTACTAAGATTAAGAAATGAAATGAGTTACTGAGGCCACGAAATTGTATTTCCTTTTTGTTATTGATAGGAATATATTAAGAAACAAGAGAATGAACTCCTAAATTCTCACAATATACTTTTAACATTGCATTAATTGGAGTAACTTTGCTAGTCTTAAATTATAGTTTAGAAGTCCTCAATTTATGTTATATATTTGAGTGTATTGATTTCCTATACAAATTTGTACCATATGTGTGACTATCACACTCAAAATTCTTAAGAGGCATCATGTCCTTTGGATTGAGGTATAGATATTTAATAGCCTCAACTTATTTGTTGAGGATCAAAACTTGGATATCTGTAACAGTAACATTTATTCAACTACTAAAGCAACTCTTCAATAACTTAACCTTTACTTTCTCAATTCTTGTTACAAATCCAAAATGCTTGGGAAATATATTTTGCAACCAAAGGATACATCATGGCATTTTATTTTGTTTTTTATTTTACTTGTTCAGTTTGCATCCCTTTCACAGCTCTCCTCCTGGTCATGCTTCCAACAATCCTTCCTGAGATCCCCTTCTCTTCCTCAGAAAGGATGGGGGCCCCATTAGTATTAACAACGCTGAAATTTAAATCTCTGTGAGACTAGGTTCTTCTATTTTGATTGTGTCCAGACAAAACAGCCCACCTAGAAGGACATATCCCACATGGAAATATTTAGCATTTGATATTCTCCCTTTAGAGTTAAGGACTCATATGAGGAACAAGCAATAAACTAAGTGCAGAGAGGCCTAGGTTCAGCTGGTATATGTTCAATGGTTGGTAGTACAATTCTCTGAGTTCCCCCAAGGGTCTATGTAACTTGACTCTGGTAGACTTCCCGTGGACTTCCCATTCCCTTAGGGGCACACAATGCTTTCTCATCTTCTTCCATAAGAGTCCCCAAACTCCATTCACTGTTTGGCTGTGAATATCTTTATCACTCTGAGTCAGCTGCTCAGTGAGCTCCTTAGAGAAAAATATGCTCCTGCCAGCAAATATTACAGAGTATCATTAATAGTGTTAGGAATTGTGGCTTCCCCATCAGATATGTAGCAACTTTGTCTGGTTATTGGCTGTCCATTCCCTCAGTTCCCTCCATTCCCTCTGACTGAATTTCTTGTACACAAGACAAATATTGGCTTGAACATTGTAAGGATATGTTGGTGTATATTTCCACTGAGGATACTGGCAGGATACAGGAGCCATACTCTTCAGGTTCCATATCCCCAATGCTGAGAGGCATAGCAGAGTTTATTCCCATTTATTCTTGGGATCCTACATCATTCCAGGTGTCTTTCTCATCTTGGAGATGCCCTCAAACTCTCCAATACTTTCCTTTGCATATTTTCATTTGTTTGTGTGGCTACACAGCCATTTGTTTTGTCCTCCAAACCTGAGCCTGAAGCCCCCTCTCCATTTTGCTTACTATACTCTCTACTTCCCATCTACCTCTTATGACTATTTTCATTCTGCTATGTACGATTCAAGCATCCTTACCTTCTTTTTTAACTTCTGTAAAACTTAGCCTCAATTTTATTGCTAATAACTGCTTATTAGTGATTTCATTCAGTGCATGTACTTTTGAGGTTAAGTTACTCCACTCACAATGATTCTCAAGGTTGATGCATTTGATTTTAAAATTTATTATGCCTTTGTCTTAGCAAAATCCTCAGGTTTGGGAATACCCTCAGGGTCCCCAGCCCACTCAGGGAAGAAGGAAAGAGGTTTGAGGATGGATTGTGGGTGAAGGTGACTAGGAAGGGATCATTGAGCTGGGTGCAAAGTGAAAACTTTAAAAAGAAACTAAACATGTATTAGAATATTTCAGTTACATGCAGTAATAGATTTCATCATGCTGTTATTATATATCATATCTCATTCATCTCTTTCTTCTTTTTTGTGCTCTGCATCTGCTTCTGATCCCTTTCTTCTTTTGCCATAATTCTTTTCCCTTTTCTCATTCCCCTTCCTTCATTCTGTCATGTCTTAATTATGGATTAACTGCTGTGAAAAGACACCATGTCCAAGGCAAGTCTTATAAGAACAGAATTTAATTGGGGATGTCTTACAGCTTCAGATGTTCAGTTCATTGTCATCAATGTGGAAGCAAGGTCGCATATAGGCATGCTTCATTTGAAGGTTGCTAGCAAAATATTGACTTCCAGGAAGTTAGGACAAGGGTGTTAAAACCATGAACACCATGATACACTTACTCTCACAGGGCCAAACCATCAAATAAAGATTATTTTAATTTGATAGCTAATATGAGACAGAATTATGGTTAAACAAAGAGTTGGTCAAAATTCCTAGAACATAATTTGTCACTGGAATTTATGAAACTGGTGCTCTAGAAATGGGGAAATATCAGGATATGTTTAATCAGTTGACAGACTTAGAAGCTAGTGGGACTATAGAGCCTGGAAAATATAAATGTCCGAATCTATATAATTTGGGCTAACAGCTTAATATCTGCATTTATTTATTGTAGCTTACAGTCTACAAATGTTAACATAGCTTATGAACAAATTTGAGTGATTTAGACCTCCTCATAACATTGGAGAAAATTGTCAGTAATTCATTTTGAAATTTATCTCTATATAAGATATTTTTCTTTATACTGTCAGTAATTTCTGCCTAGAGCTAGTACTTGGGGGACATAGTATATACCACCTGTTTTTATTGTTTTGTGTCACCAGATGGTGGAATTGCTTTTCTGATCCAAGTAGAAATACTTATCTCTGGACTTTGTTCCCTCATTTGGGGCATTTTGACCTTCCCTTTGTGACTCAGATGTTTAGTTTCCTACATCCTTTGAGGGCAAAAGAGGCTTTGAAAATGTTTATCTTGCTCAAAAACAGACCACGCAGACTAATTACCATACAAGCAATTAAGATTGGCAATAGAAATCTGTCTTGTGTCCTGAGTGGTAGCTCAATATTTAAGAGCACTGAGTGGTCTTTCAAAATGACTGTTTTCACTTTCCAAAACTTGACTGTATACAAAACCTGTATTTCCATTCCCAGGGAATCTGAGGAATTCTTTTCATATCCTCAGGCTCTATGTCTCGGTGCTGCAGAGATATACCTACAGAGAACCATTATACACAAACCCAAAAACTTAAAAAAATAAACAAACCCTAAACAAAACACATTATCTCTGTCAGATATACTGTTGATGAAGATCCTTTTTGAATCTGTAGCCTGCCGTTTTGTCTTATTGGCAGTGTTCTTGGCCTTACAGAAGCTTTGCAGTATAATGAGGCCACATTTATCAACTGTTATCTTAGACCTTGATTCACTGCTGTTCTCTTCTGGAATGTGTATCCTGAAAAAATTTCTTTAAGGGATTTTTGCACTTTCTCTTGTATGCATTTTAGTGTATCCTGTCTTATGTTGACATCCTTGATCCATTTGGAATTTTTTGTGTTGTGCAGGGTGATAAATATCACTTTATTTTCATTCTTCTACATGCAGATATCAGTAAGAGTAGCACCATGAAGTGAAAATTCTCATTTTTTGTATGGGTTTGGCTTTTTTGTCAGAAATATATGTATATATTTTATATAATATAATATATATTATAATTTATATATAAAAATATAAAATATTAATATATATTTAATATTCCAGATCATTTTATAGGCACCCTCCTCCCATTATTTGTTTTCTATAAATCAATATGTATCCAGTAAATTGCTTAAACTTCACTTATATTTTAGAGTTTTATTTTTATAGATTAATTTTTTATTTTTTATAACATTTATAATAAATTTACAATAAAATAATTTTAATATATATTGTTCCTCCTCAGTAAAAATATGTTTTCTGTATCCTTGCCAGTGGCTTTATTTCTAAACAAAAGTGACACTTGCTCATCCAGTAGTCATCGTTGTTAATGCCCAAGGTATACTAAGTACAATACATGAGTACTCATTTACTCTAGTTGGAGTTTTACATCGTTTACTCATTTCTATATTGACAAATACTCAATGAAACAAGAATCATGTCTGAACAAATGCTGAGGACAGCACAAATAGCTAGATATATCCAGAAATATTCTTTTTGTGTGTGAAAATAACCTTTAGAATAGCTTCAAATTATCTTATGCTAAGACTTACATCTACCCTCCTCATATTTTTAAAGTATGTTTGCAGTGCCTTGCCTGATTTTCACCCTTTCAAGAAAGCCCTAATTACCATAAAAAACGAAGTTTCTTAGTCTTATAATCAGGTTCACAGGTACTGTAACTTTGTTACTTTTTACCTCTCATGTCATTATTTTAGCCTGCAATGTCTAGCATGAGAAAAAAGTGATTATTATTTCTCTTGCTAGCAATCTGAATAGCACTTTCTTATATTATTAGAGTTAGCTAAAATACCCATTTTTTGGGTTAGTTAAAGCTTTTATTTTTAAATGTCCTTTAAAGGAAATATGTGCTATCTTCAACAATTCTATCAAATCTTCATATTTTGAAGAGGAATCAAAAATAATTTCACCATGTTTTTATTTGTAAATCCTTTTTGGTTTCTATGACAAATAAGTCCTAAAGGAGTAATCTCTGTCGATCAGTGAAATTTCTATTTTATAACCAAATATTCTTGATCTTCACTCTCTAATTCATTGTACAAGGTATAAGGCATTTTTCCAAAGAATTTTATGTAATGTTATTATAAGTCAAGCATTTAGATTACAAATATGTCCTTAGTAATGTTCAGTACATGAGTAAAAGAAATATGTTCTTTTTGTTACAAAAATGTTTATTTCATCTTTAAATTCTACATATATTATTCTACAAATAAGACAAGGCATTACCTCAAGACATCAATTAGTGGCAGTAATTTAAGCAGAAGCCATGCTGCTGCTTATCAGTTTTTTTCCCTGTGGCTAGCACATAATGAATCTTTATATACACCAGGAATAGCTAACAAGCATTGGTGCCACACACAGAGGACTGTGTCCTCCCCCATCAATCATCTATTAAGAAAATGACCCCATAAACTTTTATACAAGCAAACTGGTATAAACAGTTTAACTGGGTTCTCTAATCCCAGATAACTAAAATTGAGTCAAATTGACAAAAAAAATAGCCAGAATAATATGCACATATAATGTACCTGATATATATTTTATATATTATAGAATATATCTGATATGTACCTTTGACCTGTGAATCAGATTTCAAATTTATAAAAAAGGCACAAACACAGTAGATTGTAGTAGATTTTATACACATAACCCATGGCAACCTACTGCTTCTCAAATTCCTATTTTTTATTGAATGTAATCTTCATTTTCAATTCAAATGTTAAAACCTTTCCTGGTTCCCACCTCCCCGAAAACCCCCAACCCCTTCTCCAACCACCTGCCTCTGAGTATATGCCCCTCCACCTGACGCAATCCTATGCTCCCCTTGATTTCCTTTTTTGGACATCTATTGACTCTTAATTAACAGTTGATCTTACACACATAACCCATGACACACTACTGCTTCTCAAATATCTTTCTGTTCGTAATATACTAATAATCATATTTAGAAACCTTTTGAGATTCCAAACTAAAATTACTTTTTAATGCTTGTTAAAAACAGAAAGGAAGATAATAAAATCTATAAAAATACTACAACTGTTGAACATTTCTTTATATATTTTCCATTAATTAAATACTTACAGATTATAATTCTGACCACTGTGTATGTATTTACGACTTGGATGTATGTGTAAGTATATACATGGCACAGTGCCTCTGTGAATTTCAGAAAATAATTTCTAGGAACTGGTTCAGTTTCTTCCATGTGGCTTCCAGATCTCTAATTTAGGTCTAAGCTGGCATGGCAGGTGCATGGCATTGAACGGTTATCTGTTCTCACTCAATTCACTTCTTCCAAAGAATTATTATATTTATGTGTTTTATATCCCAAACACTGACCCCTCTAAGGCCTAACCTTCAGACAATCCTTCCCTGCACATGTCCTTCCCCTTATCTTCTGAGAGGCAGGACTCCTCACTGGGTATCATGGCACCTTAAATCTATGAAGGTCTAGTTTCAATCTCTCCCACTGAGGTCAAAAAGAAGCCTGAACAAAGGAATGGATTACACAAACATGCAACAGATTTAGGATCAGCTTCCACTCCAATTGTAGGATCCATATGAAAACTGAGCTTCACATCTGCTATATGTTGCAGGAAACCTAAATCTATCCCATGTAAGGTCTTTCATGGGTGATTTGGTCTCTGATAGACCTGAGTATCCAGGTTTGTTGATTGTATTTATCTTCCTGTGGATTTACTAACCCTTTCTGAGCACTTAATCCTTTCCCTAACACATAAAAAGTATTCCTTGCACTTCACTCAAAGTTGGACTCTATTTAATTGATTCTGTTTATGTCTCATGCTGTGTGGAGCCTTTCAGAGAAGAGTCATCCTAGGTTTCTGTCTGAAAGCATCACAGAGTATAATTAGTAGTCACATGGATTGGCACTTGCCCATGGTATTTGTCTCAAATTAGTCAGGTTATTGTTTGACCATAACTTGGATATCTACTCCATCTTTGTCCCTGCATTTCCTATAGATGGGACATATTTTGGGTAGAAAGTTTTCAGTGTTGGTTGGTCTACTTGTTCCTCCAACTACATTCCTGCCTGGACACTGGAATTAGCCCCTTCAGGCTCCATATACCCCAAGAGAGGAATTTAAACTATAACACATTATTTTCTCTCTTTTGTATTTTAACTATCTACTGGTCTAGGTTCTCATTCACCCTAAGCAAAACAGCCTTACTTGTTTGCAGTCTGAAATAGAGAGAAGAGAGCTTAGCTGGGCCAGGTGGTTTGGAGATGCAATTGGTCTGCATGGGTGTTGATAAATGGCCTTCTCCAGAGATGGTTTTCACCAAATCAGCTCTCTTATTAGGGGTAAGAAGAGTTACATGAACCTTGGGGCAGGTATATGACGGTGGGGGTGGTGAGTATATACCATTGGCTGTGACTGAAGTGCTAGGAATGTTTCATTTTCATAAAGAATAATTCTATGTGCTTCCATATCCTCGCAGTGAGAGAAGAATCTTGAGCAGTAATTTGTCCTCCAGATTACCTGACTATCTTAAAGGTGAAGGTCCTAAGTACTATGTGCACTGGGGCATTCAGGGTCAAGAAAAAAACCATTAGTTACAAATAACAGAATATTATTCTTACTCAAGATCAAACTCTGATAGAATAAAGTACCCAAAATAAAAAAAAAATATTAAACTTACATGAAAGTTGAACGAGTTTGAATGTCCTACACTGCCAATATTTCAAAAAATATAAAGAACTCTATATACAACAGAAATAACATAGTCATTCTCAATAAGATATTTGTTGGCAGAAGCAGAGGTATTTGTGGGTAGAGATGATATTTTGTCTCTCAATTGATAATGTTACTTCTGTTATTTATACAATGGTTCTTAGCTTTGTCACCTCATGTATAATAATCCTGTTCTACATTGCACATAAATATAATATCAAGAACATAAGAAGATAATGATTATCAAACCTGGATCTTGAGAATAATCAATGTTGATATAATTCTGAATAACTTTGCTTAGTGCCATTACCAATTCTTTCTATACCATGAAGTCTGTTTCATATCAGTATCTTCTAAGAAAAATCTCCTTGTATTATTTGATATATCACAACATTACAGAATGTACAGAATGTGGATTTTAGATAACAAGAGAATGTTTCAACTAAAGTTCACAGAAAATCAAAAAAATATATATATCAAGTAAAATTTTCAGAAATCTGGATGACTTTTCAGAACATAGCAATTGTGGATATTTGAAATGCTAAAGATCCAAAACCAAAATGTCTTGGGCGTTTAATATACTTATTAGGACCTTACCACCCAAACCTCTCTCTGTTAACATATTTTCAATTCGTTTGTTAAACTTTTCAAATTTAGTAACAGGTAGCTAAAGAACAGATACTTGATAATTAAGATAGAATACCTTCAAGTATAATATAAAGCATATTGTAGATATTTTCTCACTTTCTATACTAATCTCTATGTATACCCTGTCATCTGTCACAAATATCTATCATATTTTAAGAAAGCATTATTTGACACTTTATATATGTTCAGTCCAGGAAGTGGCACTATCCGAATGTGTGGCCCTGTGGGAGTAGGCCCTCACTGTGGGTATGGGCTTTAAGACCCTCATCCTAGCTGCCTGGAAGGCAGCATTCAGCTAACAGGATTCAGAAAAAATATAGATCTCTGACCTGGATGCTGACATGCTCCCAACTTGATGATATACTCTAGTTCCAACCATTCACCTGCAAAACTCATAGTGTCTTCATTCTTAATAGATAAGTATTAATCCATTGTTTAAATGAGACACATTTTCTGTACCTATTATGCTGTCTTCAAACATGTGGGTTGTTGCCAGCTTCTGACTATCATAAACAAGGCAGCTATGAACATAGGGAACATGTGTCCCTGTGGTTTGGCATGACATCTTTTGGGTTTATACCAAAGAGTGATATAGCAGGGATTTCAGGTACATCTTTTCCAACCTTTCTGAGGAACCTCCAGAATGATTTCCAGAAAGGTTTTCCAAATTTTCCATCCTTCGAGCAATGGAGGAGTTTTCCCCATTATCCAGCTCCTCACCATCATTCACTGGCACTTGAGTTTTTGATCTTAGCCAATCTGATTGTTGTAAGGTGAAATCTCAGGGTTATTTGACTTACATGTTTCTGATGACTAAAAACTTTGAACATTTCTTTAAGTGCTTCTTAGCCAGTAGATATCCCTCTGTGTTGAGCACTCTGTTTAATTTTATACACCATTTCTTTGATTAACTTGTTTAGTTTCTTGATGGTGAGCTTCTTCAATTCTTTACATATTTTGATATTAACCCTATAATAGATGTAGGTTAGTGAAACTTTTTCTCAATCTGTAGGTAGAGGATTTGTCCTATTGGTTACATACTTTGCCTTACAGATTTTTCTAGTTTAATGAGGTCTCATTAATTAATTCTTGATCTTAGAGCCTGAGTCATTGGAATTCTATTTAGGAAATCCACACTGCCTCCCCCCAGCCAATGATCTAGAGGCTCATTCCCACTTTCTATTCCATTATATTCAATGTATTTAGTAGATATTAGCATAAAAAGTACAGAATACCCAGAATACAGTACACAGAACATTAAAAGGGTAACAAGCCAAAGGGTCCATGTATAAATTTTTTAATCCCACTTGAGAGTAAGAGAAACAATTCTGTGGTCTAGTGGTAGGAAGAGATCTAGGTGGGAAAAGGAACAGGGAGATGAAGAAAGTAACATAGTTTTGGGGGGCGCTTAGAGGGAGAAGCAGACTGAAGCACTGAGGGCTAGGAGAAAGAATGTAAACAGGCAACCTATGAAGGTAAGAAATAGGGGGATCCTACAAAATGTACCAGAGAACTAGGAGATAAGAGCCTCTGAGGATTCAAAAGGAGGGACATTAGTAGAAATTACCTATAGTGGGAGAGGGAATTTTAAACTTTACAACTCGTAGCAAGACAGGACACCAACTGGAGGGATGTAGTCGCCAAATCATAATCAAAAAATCTGACCAAGGATTGTTCTTGTCTTAAAGAACTGCAGGGGCAAAAATTGAGAAGAGCATCAGAGAAAAGAGGTCCAGTGACAGACCAAATTGGGAGACAGCTCAAGGGGAGGCCCCAAGGCCTATAACTATTACTGGTGTTAGAGTGTGCTTACAAACAGGAGTCTATTATGACTGCCCTCTGAAAGGCCCAACAAGAGGGAATGAATAATCAGATATAGATATTCACACCCAAACAATGAAGCTTGTGAACCATGTGGTTGAATTAGGGAAAAGCTGGAAGAAGCTGAGGAGGAGAGCAACCCTATAGGAAGACCAGTAGTCTCACCTAAGCAGAACCAACAAAATCACTCAGACACTGAGCAACCAACCAGCCAGCACATACCAGCTGATATGAACCCTCCAACACATATACAGGAGAGTACTGCCTGGTCTAGACTCATTGAGTTAAGATGTACCTAACCCTCAAGAAATTTGATTCCTGGTGTGATGGAGACATCCTCTTGAATATAAGGGGGTGAGATATGGGATGAAGAACAGTCAGTGGGCAGACTGGGGGTGGGGATACAGACATGATTGCAAAATAGATTAAAGAATAACAATAATTTAACAAAAAAACTTTCATTCGTCATGGTACTTGTTCATATCAGTAAAACCCTAACTATTAGCTTTTAAGGATGTTTATGCCATTGCTTCAGTGACACTACTAAAAGGTAGGCGAATAACTTTGAATGTGGCCTTTAAGAATCTTATCCTAGCTTCCCGGAAGCAAGTATTCTGCTAGCAGACTACAAATGAAGAGATATAACTCAACTCTTATCAAAACCAGCATTTGAATGGTCAATTAAGGGTCATTAGTGGACAAGAATTCAATGAGTAGGTATAAGCTATGGAAATTAGAGGTACAGGGGAGAATGTGAGGATTAGTATTGAAGGAGAAAGCATAAGAACTAGTGCACCAAAACCTTTGAGACATACTTCAGAAGGTGTATTAAGTAATTTCAGAGAGAGAGAGAGAGAGAGAGAGAGAGAGAGAGAGAGAGAGAGAGAGAGAGAGAGAGAGAGAGATACCGAGACAGAGACAGACAGAGAGGGACAGAGAGAGACAGAGAGAGGGACAGAGAGAGAGTGAGAGAGAGCAATCTGGTTCTTTAGTCACTGTAGAAAAAATCAGACAGATGATGAATATAGCTTTGTTAATAATTTTAAGAAACATTTGGTTCATAAGTTATGGAGATATGAAGCTGCAAGCATCATGGACAGATATTTGATAAGGGAAAATGTGATTGGGAAATCAAAGCGCCAACAGCAAGGTAAATTGTCATAAAAATATTTTCTCAGGGCAGAAACCCTCTTATGTCCTCCTAGATCTCAGACAGATTCCCTTTTTGCCCTTAAAACCACAGGCTATATGGTGTTTGAAGGAGGGATTACTTCTATACTCACAGTTCTATGCAGCTTTTGACAAAACAGGAAGACTGATGGAAAACCCTACAAAAAGTTGTTAGTAGAATGGAAAGGGAAAGAGACTATAAAATGACTGTGCAGGCTTCAAATGATTTAATCAGTCATCTCCAAACAGATGCTCTCTAGTGTATATTTTCCTTCAGAGACAAAGGAAGAATAATGCAGGATGCTGTTCAATGGAACATCATGATATACACAAACTAACACAATAGTTAAAGATCAGTAAGAAACCTGTGAGGCTGACTGACTTAAAAAAAAATGGATGGAGAGATATATTTGCCATAAGAACATACAACATGGAGTTTTAAAATTGAAATTGTTTCATTAGACCACTGTGTATATGATATTTCAACTTTTTTCTTTATAGGTGCATTTTCTTCCACATTCTTTTCATATCAGTAGCACTGCAATTTATATAACAGGGCTTTACTACACAAAGTGCTGAAGCTGGTTGCTATTTAAAATATCCCTTCACCATGAGAATTCCCACATTTACTTTTCTCAGCCACCACTGAAAAGGCAGGACTTCTGGCAACAGTGATTGCAAATACCTCTATCACTGATGACCACTAGCACCTCTGGATTGACCCAGGAAATGGGCGAATTTTCATTAGGGCTGAGCACATAACTCTGTACATGGGGCATTGTACGTTTCAGAGGTCCTTCAGAATGACCAGATGCAGTTGTACCAATAGATGCATCCTGTTTGCTTCTGAATGCAGTAGTGCTCAAAAGTCAGCATGAAGACAGGACCATCCCACTCTACACTCTACGGTTTATGTTTTGTTTGATTTTTTTTTTTTTTTTTTTGCTTCTAAGACAAATTTTTTCCTCTTTATATCAACCACTCCTTTTAGGATGATTTTTTATCAGAATAATTATCTTGTTGTAAAGCCCAGTAAATTCTGTATTTTGAAGAATCCCATTTTATGTGAGAGCAGAGTTGACTAAATTCTAAGTCGAGAAAACAGTCCCAAAGTCCACCTGAGCATATATTCTCTGATATCACCCCCCCAAAAAAAAAGCCTGTTGGGCTACAATAGCATAGCCAAGGTATGTATAGATATCTTAAGACATCCTGCACTGAATAGAAAATTTAGACATCCTGTTCATGAGGTGGTTTTTGTCCCCATGTTTTGTTACTAAATAGCAAGTTTTAAATACAGTTTTAAAACTTGCTGACAAGTATGAAAATTTTAAGTTTGCTGTATTTAGTACTAAAACCCTGTAAACTTGGCCTGGAGGCCCTTACTCTGACATGATGGGATAAGGAATGCAGGAAACACTGATTGAGAGATCTTAACAAAGACCCTTATGTATTTATTCAGGGATTGGCTCCGATATGATCTTTTGGGATCCCTGCAACTTGGGCATAACACTGTAACCTATCACTTAAAAAGGTCTATTTACATTGGTGGCGGATGTTGAACCGTGCTTTGTAACTTTCTACCACTATATAATAAGACAAGCCTTTACTATAATAAACATAATTCCATTCCTAAATGTGTTTTCACTCTCATTTATACTCATATGTAATATGGACTTGAGCCAATATTTTGAATTTGTGTTGCTCAGTAGTAGTCATATTGAATTTATACTGTCTTAAGACAATAGAAATATAAGATTTTCTATAATTTTTCTTTATCTTCTCATTCATTATACCTCCTCATTTCCCTCAAACCACTCCACCCAGATCTCCCCAATATCTTTTCTCTCACAAATAGCCACTCCTCCCCCAATTTCCTTTAAAAAATGCAGCTGTTTCTCCAAGGATGTGTGAGTAGAATATTTGGCATTAACATAAAAAGTTACAGTTAATGCTAAGACCTAAACCTCTCATGAACACTGGGCAAAGAAACCATCAGCGATTAAATTGCTTCTGGATGAAGTAATTGAAAGGGTTCCCTAGAATAAACAGTACATTGGTTCACAACTAATTTTAAATCTCATTTTTATCATTTTCTGATTAGTGCATTTAGAACCAAGTCAATTTACAAATGATTCTTTCTACACAATACCGACTAGTATAAACCCACATTAAACCTTAAAATGTCCTTTTCCTTTAAAAATCCTCAATAATAATTAAGATCCTATTGCAGTGTCATTCACCAGCCTGTAGACCCACTACCAGAAGTAAGTCATAAATCACTGTGAAGTACGGTACCCTGTCCCCTGACCCCCTGGCCTCTGGACAGAGAAAATACAGTGAAACTACAAAGACCCAAATTCCTTTAGGTTTAAAACTTCCTCTGACGCCAAGGAAAGTAGTCACACCCGCTTTCTTTAACTTAACTGTGGTTTCAGAACCTGGTTTCCTTTTCCAGTTTTCATGACTAGGATCATAAATTTTCAAGTATACCAATAGTACAACTTCCATTGATGACAATTTAAGGAGTGACACCAGTCTACATTTATTTACTCTGGTAACAGGAACGCATCTCAGTGGTTTGCTTTTCCTGTTTTTCACTTTCAGAATTACCTTGTTTGAATTATGATTTTGGAATTATTACTGATAATACATGTCCAGTCATTTATTGTCAACTTTGTTTCTTTCAGATATAAACTTACAAATGCTCTGAAAAGAAAGTTTTACTTTTATAAATATGGAAGTGAAGCATTCAGATTTATTTCAGGGATTACAGGAGTCACCAGTCACTTCACATCGTTTTAAAATGAAAAATTTTGATGGAATTTTCAACATTACATAAGCTGATTTCTTTCTTTCTTTTTCTTTCTTTTTCTTTCTTTCTCTTTCTTTCTTTCTTTCTTTCTTTCTTTCTTTCTCTCTTTTTCTTTCTTTATTGTTTACTTGATTGCTTGCTTACTTTGTAATTTGTTTCTAAAGCTTAACATAGCTCTTTAAATATAATGTGGATGTCCAACACAGGACATGCTTTGAATTCTGAAGTTCTTGAATATATCTGCCAGAAATATATATAAACACAGAAGTATGAGACAAATTTTATAAGAGATAATTGCTTCGGTGTCATATAATTGGCATCAAGTATTAGGTCAATTACAATGTATGAGGGTAGATTTCAGTTAATTTAAGTACATTTTTTCTTTTAGTACTTATTCCTCTTCTTAGGGTGTTAGTTAAGCAGTTTATTAGGATATCAACAGAAATTTTAAAATAGTCTTCTAATGGAGACATTTTGGATATATTTCAAAACAGAATAGGATCATTACAATTCATTGACAGCCAAAGAGCAAGTACAAGTCCAATGGATGGAAAATAATTATGGACTTAGACCATTTCAAGAAGGATCAGTGATAAGACATCATTTTGAAAAGAGGAGGCATGAGAAACACAGTGTAGACAGGTGGATTCATGCTCATAGAAAATGGTTATCATTAATATGCAATTTTATGTGAAAATGTACATATATCCTAAAAAGAAATTTTGCATCCTGGATGAAATTTTTGGAAAAGAAACAATGACATTTTTAGGACGTGTATAAGTGTTTCTTTGTTGTTGCTGTTCTTGTTTCAGTTGTCAATGTTTCCTCTCATATTTTCAGTGATGTATGTCTAGACATTTGTAACTGATTCTCAAATGCTCTACTTGTTTTTAACTGTGCCATTACAGGAATTAAACTGTTTTTCTTTTCAAAGCAAGATCATCATTTCTCAAACATATTTCCCATTTCAATAAACAAATTAATATTTTTCATGAATTCTATCATTAAATATGAGTTTTTACCTAAATTTATGTGTTTTAACCTGATCCTCAATATCATCACACAAAAATAAAATTAAATGTCAAATTCCTTGAAAGTGCCTTTTCACTGGAATTTCTGAGAGAAGTAGGGAGGTATGCTGAGATCTGTACCCAGTCTTAAGAGCCAGGGGATTTCTGGACCCAGGGGAAAGAATTGTGTTCCATTCTCATAATTTGGGGTGAAACAAATTGTGTGAAAATATTCTGCATTTTAGGTTTCTCTCAGAAGAATATATAATTATTTTAGCTTTTCATAAATTCCACCTAGAGCCAAAAATTGCAGGACATAGTTGTATAAATTCTCCTCATCTGATAAAATACAATCCCTTTTCTAAGTAGAAATTGTAGATAACTGTGGGGTCTTGCAGGAAAACCTCAAGTTGTGGATAAAATAGTTTTGTCTTCATTAACCTCTGAAGGATATATCAGCTTTTAAAACAATTATCTTACATTTTAAGGTGGCTAAGTTTTAATATTAATAGTTTATATTGTCATAGAAAAACCTCTGTTTTTCTACCAAAGGAGTTCTCAGCAGATAAGTGTACTGGCAACTCTTCCAGAGAAACTGTCCAATTAACCTCTATATGTCTGCTTACTGTGATCTGTGATGCAAGGCATAGGGGAGCTGAGGCACTCGCTTCCCAGGCATGTCCAGGTCCTTCAGACATGTGATCTATTGGCATATAAGCAAACACTAAGACACAGAAACAACAAATGAAATAGTCATTTTAAATATCTGTCTTTGCAATTGGCATACCCTTAAAATAAATAGGGTGTACTTGAAAAGTTTCCTCCTGAGCAAAACCTTGTTTTTTGTATGTAATGGGGGAAATTTCAATTCAGATATTTCAATACCAGAGCCACCAAAGTGGAAAAAGCCCCTGCCTTACTGGATAATGGATGCTAGTTATTTTGGTCTAAACATTCTTTCTTTTTATAAAGAAGTTACCATTATCATAGAAGTGAAGTCTCTAGAAAGTGATTCCTCAGGGTCAGCATGTCAAAACTTTGTTCCAAAAAGGACAGACATATGCCTGTTGCCTTCTGAACTTACTAGTGTCTAGAATCAACCAAGTGGCACTGATTATAGAGACATCCAGACATCATGGAAAATGACTCTGGCTTGTCACTGCATGGCAGAGATAGATTTCCTGAAGATATACCAGAAGAAATTATTGGTGTAAGTGCTGCCCACATGCTGCAAGACACCCCAGATTTGTATGGACTCAAGTATGATAGGATGGCCTGCAAGATTAGGAAAAGCCATACAATGGAGACAGTGATAACCTAGAATACCAGGTATACATGTATTCCAGAGGGTACAGCTAGAAAAATTATCCCAACATTATAAGAAGTACTAGAAAATATTAAGGGGATCACAGATATTAAAATATTGAGATATTAACATTCATAAGTTTGATTTTGCTTTGTTCACATTGTTGCTTAAAGTAAGAAAATATGAAAGTACTTTTTAATAATATTTTTGTTTAACAGGGTAACAGTTATAAAAAAGAGATTTTCAAGTTTTACAGAGGATTTGGATTTTTAAAAACATAGCTTTTTAATGACTGTGTTTTTTTTAAAGTGTTAAATATAATTACAATCTGAGACTTTGCAAGGCACAGGACAGATTTTTTTTTTTGATATTCACCATTTGGAAATGTACTTGTCTAACTTAAACTAATTTGAATTTGATCTTCATCCCAATTGCAGATAAGATTGTACACTTTGGTGACTACAGCATCCAGAAGGTAGAGGCTAAAAAATATGTAACACAAGGTCATCCTCAGGATTTATCTGAAGTGACTGTGTCCATTTCAGATAAAAGATAATATATGCTCTGTGCCATTGTATGTTGGAAATATGTAAATAGCTTTAGATTTTATAGTATTGCATTGAAAGTATTGACTTGAGGCTCAGAAGACACTTTCATCTATTAAAAAAATCATTCTATGAAAATTGATGTTTCTTTTTAAAGTTGTACAATATATTTTTTATTATGATAATATAGGGAGACTGAGAAATATGGTGTAAAACACCATGGTTTAGAGGTATTTATTGTTCAAAGCCAAATGCACTTTTAAAAATGAAATAGAAAGCATTTATGCTATATTGACTCACATGTTTAATCATATCATTCAAGACATAGTAGCATAAAAAATACTACAATTTGGATGCCAGTTTAGGTTACAGAATGAGATGCTACCCCACAATTTTCAAATGTTAAAAAAGGGTAGGAACTAAAGTCAAGTAATGAAGTAATGAAATAAAGAAGAGTAGGAGAAGATGTAGGAAGAGCAGCAAAAGGAGTGGAAGAGAGGACTTCCATAATAAGACACAATGAGCAACTCAAGAAATTTGAGGAAAATGTGATTATCACAGGTAAGCAAGAATTCTCTTCTATGGAAAGGAGGGGGTTTGGAACAACTAAACATATACAAATTAATCTTCTGTCCAGAAAATTCTCAAAAAATAGTAAGTACACAATTCTTTATAAACCCAGATAGTGTACCCTGTATCCTTTGTGCTAATTTTAAGATCTCTTAATTCCATACTGATTCAACTCTTCTTTTTTTTTTTTTTTGCTTTAGGATGAAATATTATATATATATGCTAAATCCAATTGGTCTAAGGCTTCAATTAGTTTCACTGTGTCCTTGTTTAGTTTCTGTTTTCCTGATTGGTTCAGTGAGGATACTGGAGTGTTGAAGTCACCCACAATTATTGTGTTAGGTGCAATGTGTGCTTTGAGGTTTAGTAAAGGGTTTTTTTTTTTTTTTTTTTTTTTTTTTTTTTTTTTTTTTTTTTTTTTTAATGAATGAGGGTGCCCTTGCATTTGGAGTATAGAGGCTCAGAATTGAGAGTTCTTCTCAGTGGATTTTCCCTTTGATCAGCAAGAAGTGTCCTTCCTTGTCTCTTTTGATGAATTTAGGTTGAAAGTTAATTTTTTGTTTGTTTGTTTTGTTTTTGTTTTTTAATTTTTTTTAATTCAGTACATTTTTTATTTACATTTCAAACGATTTCCCCTTTCCAAGCCCCTGCACTCCCAAAAAGTCCCATAAGCCCCCTTCTCTCCCTCTGTCCTCCCACCCACCCCTTCCCACTTCCCCGTTCTGGTTTTGCTGAATACTGCTTCATTGAGTCTTTCCAGAACAAGGGGCCATTCTTCCTTTCTTCTTGTACCTCATTTGATGTGTAGATTATGTTTTGGGTAATCCAGGTTTCTAGGTTAATATCCACTTATTAGTGAGTGCATACCATGATTCATCTTTTGAGTCTGGGTTACCTCACTTAGTATGATGTTCTCTAGGTCCATCCATTTGCCTAAGAATTTCATGAATTCATTGTTTCTAATGGCTGAATAGTACTCCATTGTGTAGATATACCACATTTTTTGCATCCACTCTTCTGTTGAGGGATACCTGGATTCTTTCCAGCACCTGGCAATTATAAATAGGGCTGCTATGAACATAGTAGAGCATGTATCCTTATTACATGGTGGGGAATCCTCTGGGTATATGCCCAGGAGTGGTATAGTAGGATCTTCTGGAAGTGAGGTGTCCAGTTTTCGGAGGAACCGCCAGACTGATTTCCAGAGTGGTTGTACCAATTTGCAACCCCACCAGCACAGGACCAGATGGTTTCAGTGCAGAATTCTATCAGACATTCAAAGAAGAGTTAACACCAATACTCTTCAAATTATTCCACAAAATAGAAACAGAAGGAACACTACCCAATTCCTTCTATGAAACCACAATTACACTGATACCAAAACTACACAAAGATCCAACAAAGAAAGAGAACTTCAGACCAATTTCCCTCATGAACATTGATGCAAAAATACTCAATAAAATTCTTGCCAACCGAATCCAAGAACACATCAAAACGATCATCCACCATGATCAAGTAGGCTTTATCCTGGGAATGCAGGGTTGGTTCAATATACAGAAATCCATCAATGCAATCCACTACATAAACAAACTCAAAGAAAAAAAACACATGGTCATTTCATTGGATGCTGAAAAAGCATTTGACAAAATTCAGCATCCTTTCATGCTTAAAGTCTTGATTCAACTCTTCTAACTGACTATGATAAGTGCCCATTGACTTGGGCCTCTATAAGTCCCCTTCATTGTACAGATATGGTAAGAAGTACACAGAACTTTTCATAAGATTTTGAGATAACACTGTCAATGATAGAATTAGAATCAAATCACAAATTATAAAGGCATGGTTTCAATCTGTAGAATATAATAGCATAGATTGTTGCATACATCTCATACATGTATTTATTTTTAGATACCATTGAGATGATTAAATTTTATTTTAACTTGATGTGGTCTAGAATCCCATGAGTGCCAAGCGTCTTTCTTCCATGAGTAGGATTTACTTAATTTAACTGAGGTAGGAGATCCTGTCCTTTTGTCTAGGACTAGGTTGAAGATGCTTAGCACTGGCCTCTTCACTAACAAAATTGCTTTCTGGGTCACAGGCAAGAACTCTATAACCAGAAGTTCAGAGATTAATAATTCTACATGTATATCAACAATTATTCTGTATTTATATGATTAAAATGTAATTTATTTTACAACACAGAAATTTCCGTATGAGTTTTCATTGTCCTAATCACACTTTGACATACAATACACAGATAGATAAAAAATATTTTTTGATATATTCTTTATTTACTTTTCAAATGAATTATGCTTTCCTGGATCCCCCTCCCTGAAAGTCCCACAAAGGGGGCAGTACTTCTGGCAACAGTAATTGCAGTTACCTTTTCAGTTATGGGCGTTACCACTTCTTCACTGACCCTGTAAATGTGCTGTTTTTCATTATGGCTTAGCAATTAAATCTGTACATCTGTGTGGTGGGGATTAGGGGTCCATCTGAGTGATCAGAAGCACTTGGGTTAGCAGGAGGATTCTGTTAGCTTGAATGCAGGTACTACTCAGAAGTCAGTGTGGAAACAGGTCCATTCCAACTTTTTTTTTTTTTTTTGCAAATAGAACAAAACTTTTCCTCCTTAAACCAACCACTCCTCTTAGAATGGTTGTTTATCAAAATTGTAAACCTGTTGTAAGGCCCAACCAACCCAGTTTTTAAAAAAGAAACTCCATTTTGTGTGATATAAGGGATCAAATTAGAATTCTAGGAAAAAATGCAGTTTT
This sequence comes from Apodemus sylvaticus, assembly GCF_947179515.1. Classification (NCBI taxonomy): domain Eukaryota; kingdom Metazoa; phylum Chordata; class Mammalia; order Rodentia; family Muridae; genus Apodemus; species Apodemus sylvaticus. Next base: position 150,425,911 of record NC_067472.1, on the reverse strand, counting down.
TAATATATTAACTTGCTGACTGATATGAAAATTTCTCAAGTTTGTTGTAACAACAATAAAAACAATAAACCCCTAAACTAGAGGCTGTCATTCTGAGATGCAGAACAGGGATTGTAGAAGACATTGATCTAGAACTCATATCAAAGACCCATATATATTTAAATTGGAATTGGCTCTAATACAGTCTTTTGGGGTCCCAGCAACTTGGGTATAACACTGTAACATACAACGGTCTGTTTACCAAGTATTGTCATGTTGAACTCTGCTTTGTAGCTTTATACAAACAACTGATAAGACAAGCCATTCCTAAAATTAATGTGATTATGTCTCTAAAGTGTCTTTTTCCTTACATATATACTTATATCAAGCATATACTTGAGCCAAAATTTTTAATACTTGTTCTTCAGTAATAATAGTATTCAATTTCTCTTGTCTCATATTTAATATTTTATGTCATTATTCTTTTTATTATTCTCTCATTCAATACATCTTTTTTCCCTCCACCTACTCCATTACAGGTCTCCCCAATATCTTTCATCTCACTCAGATCCACTTCTCCCATACCCTTAAAAGCAAAAAAGAGCTGGATTCCCAAAGGTGTGTCAGCAGAACATTGAACCTTACCATAAAAAGTTACACTGAGCAGGGCACTGGTGGCATACACCTGTAATCCCAGCACTTGGGAGGCAGAGGAAGGTGGATTTCTGAGTTCAAGGCCAGCCTGGTCTACAGAGTGAGTTCCAGGACAACCAGGGCTACACAAGGAACTTGTGTCTCGCAAAAACCAAAAAAGAAAAAAAAAGTTACACTGACGCTAGGACCAAACCCTCTCATGTAGAATGTCATGGGAACCATCAGTGATTTTCAGATGCTTGTTGGGCCTTTCAGAAGGCAGTCAGAAAAGGTAATTTTGTAAATGCTCCATAGCCTCAGTAATAGTGTCAGGCCTTGGGACCTTCCATTGAGCTGGATCCCACTTTGGGCCTGTCACTGGACCTTCTTTTCCTCAGGCTACTCTCCATTTCCATCTCTGAAGTTCTATCAGACAGTTCAGATTTTTGACAGTGGGATGGCAACTCCCTCCTTCATTTGCTGTTGGAAGTGGTCAGTATATGTCCCCTCTCCCAACAGTCAGGCATTTCATCATAGGTCCTTCCCTTTGAGTCTTGTGAGTCTCTCACCTCCCAGGTCTCTGGTACATTAAGGGGGTGGCAACCTCCTACTTCCTTATATTGCCTATTCCCATTCTTTTCCCTGGGCCCTAAGGGCTTCAGTCCTTATCCCTCACCCAATACCAGATCATTTTAGCCTGTCCCCTGCTCCCCATCCATTTCCCTCCAAGGTTCCTCTCTCCTCACATATGATTGCTTTCTTCTACCTCCAAAGTGGGACCAAGGCATCCTCACTTGGGCTTTTCAGCTTGATGATCTTTTTGAGTTCTGTGGATTATATCTTGGGTACTCTGTGCTTTTTTGGCTAATATCCACTTATTACTGAGTACATATCATTCATGTCTTTTTTGATTTTGGGTTACCTCACTGAGGATGATATTTTCTAATTCCATCCATTTGCCTGCAAAACTAAGAATGCCCTCATTTTTAATAGCTCAGTAGTATCCCATTGTGAAATGAACCACATTCTTTGCATCCATTCTTCTCTCATGGGACATCTGGGTTGTTCTCACTTCCAGGCTTTCACAAATATGACTGCTATTAATATAGGGGAATATGTGCCCTTATGGCTCGGTGGGGGATACTTTGAGTATATCCCTAGAGTGGTATTGTTGGTTCTTCAGTTAGATCTATTTCAAATTTTCTGAGTAAACTTTAGATTAATTTCCAGAATGATTTTACCATTTTGCAATCCCACCACCACTGTAGGAGAGTTCCTCTTTCTCCACATCCTTGCAAATATGTGTTGTCAATTGAGATTTTGATCTTAGCCATTCTGCATGGTGTAAATTTGAATCTCAGGTGTGGTTTGAATTACATTTCTGTGATCACTAAGAACTTTTAACATTTTTAGGTGCTTCTCAGCCCTTGGGTTTCCTCTGTTGTAAAATCTCTGTTTAGTCTTGTACCTTACTTTTTGACTGGGTTGTTTGGTTTTGTAGTGGTTATCTTCTTGAGTTTATATATATGATATTAGCCCTTTATCAGATGTGGGGTTAGTAAAGATGTTTTTCCTAATCCCAAGGTTATGTATTTATATTATTGACTATGTCCTTTGCCTTACAGAAGCTTTCCAGTTTCCTGAGGTGCCATTTATCAATTCCTGCTCTTAGAGCATGAACCATTGGATTTCTGTCTAGGAAAATTGCCCTGAGAGTTTAAGGCTCTTTCCAAAGCTCTATTAGATTCAATGTATCTGGTTTTATGTTGAGATCCCAGAACTACTTGGACTTAAGCTTTGTGCAAGGTGACAAATATGGCCCTACTAAATGTCTTCTACATAAAGACAGACAGTTATACCTGCAACATGTATTGAAGATGCTTCCTTTCACTTTCTGTAATTTTATTCTCTAGAGCACGAAATTGTAGAGAATATATAAACTATAGTCATCTGATGAATAAAGTACTTTCTCTTATGTAAGTGGAAATAGTGTATATCTCTGGGTTCTTACAGTGAATCCTCAACTTGTGGACACAAATGTTTAGTCTTTACTATACTCTGAAGGTGATAGCTGCTTTCAAAAGGTTTGTATTCCATTTTAAGGAGGCCAAGATTTAATACTGATAATTTCTATTGTCAATAAAGCCTCTCTTTCCTCTAAGAAATTTTCCAACTGTTTAAAGTACTGACTACTCGTCCAGAGAAACAGGGTTCAAATAAAATCACCTATGTGTCTGCTTACCATCTGTGGTTATAGTCACAGGTGATCTTAGGCACTCACTCTTCTGGACACTTCAGACATTTCATTCATGTGAACCATAGACATATATTCAAACACTAATATACAATAACAACCAATAAAATAGTCTTTTAAATATCTGTCTTTGCAATTGCCATTCTTTTATAAGAAATGGCATCTTCTTGAAAAATTCCTTCCAGCAGAACTGATTAATATTTTTGGACATCTTTTCATTCCATAACTTCAAATGTGGACTATTTCACAAATAGGTCTATCTTTGATTTTAATGCTAAACTTATGTGACAGAAAAATCCCTGGCTATACACGACCCCTGCTATATGGGCCTCTCTAATTTTGCCAAAGGAATTCAATATGCTCTATTTATGGAAACCACAAAGATGTTCTCTGAAGATGTTAAGTAATGCAGTGTAGAAGGGCCTAGCAATATTCCCTGACAAACTCTTGTTTATATATTGATAAATATTGATATTCCTGTAACACCAGATTTTTGAGGTATACAGGTTCCATTCATGAGGAATATTATCATGGTCAATATGCAAGTCATGTGGTTCCTTACACTTGTAAAGATAGTGCTGGGAAATAGGTGTGAGGAATGGTTGAAGAAAATAAATATAGATGAAAAGGAAAATGAACTAGAGCCTGAAATTTTATTAATATGTATTCATTCAGGAGACGTTCTAGGTTTAGTTAACATAAATCTATATTGCCATCAAATGTGTAGATGCCTGTCTTAGTCAGGGTTTCTAGTCCTGGACAAACATCATGACCAAGAAGCAAGTTGGGGAGGAAAGAGTTTATTGAGCTTACACTTCCATGTTGCAGTTCATCACTAAAGGAAGTCAGGACTGGAACTCAAGCAGGTCAGGAAGCAGGAGCTGATGCAGAGGCCATGGAGGGATGTTTCTTACTGGCTTGCTTCCCCTGGCTTGTTCAGCTTGCTTTCTTATAGAACCCAAGAGCACCAGCACAAAGGTGGTACCACCCACAAGGGACCCTCCCCACTTGATCACGAATTGAGAAAATGCCCCACAGCTGGATCTCATGGAGGTACTTCCCCAACTGAATCTCCTTTCTCTGTGATAACTCCAGACTGTGTCAAGTTGACACACAAAACTAGCCAGTACAATTGACCCCTTGTCAACTTGACACACAAACACATCACTATTTAGCCTCAGCCCTTACTTTCTTATTCATTCCCAGGATCTAAATTACTCTAAAAGTCCTACAGTCTTTACATATTAACAGTTCCATCACCTTAAAATATACAATATCCTTAAAATTCAAAGTCTTTTAAAAATTCAAAGTCTTTTAACTGTGGGCTCCACTAAAATACTTTCTTCCTTCAAGAGGGAAACATATCAGGGCACAGTCAAACCAAAAGCAAAACTCAAACTCCAATGATACAATGTCTGGGATCCAACTCACAATCTTCCAGGCTCCTCCAATGGCTTGGGTCACTTCTCCAGCTCTGCCCTTTGTAGCACACAGCTTGTCTTCTAGGCTCCAGCTCCCTATACTCCACTGCTGCTGCTGTTCTTGGTGGTCATCTCATGGCACTGGCATCTCCAAAACACTGCTGACTCTTACTGTAATTAGGCTTCACCAATAGCCTTTCATAGTCTCTCTTCATGGTGAAAAGCCTCTGCCCCTATGAATGACCCCTTCAAGTCCTGGGCCATCAATTGCAACTGAGGCAGCACCTTCACCAGTGGCCTTCTGTGCCCCATCACTGTGCCCAGAGCCTCAGCTGCTCTTCATGACCCTTCATGCCTTCAAAACCAGTACAATCTGGGTGACTCTTTCACAGTACCAAGTCCAGCCACAGCACAAAATACAACTGTGGCTATCTCTGGAACACACTCTCTGTGCTCTCAGTAAACACTTCCCATAAGATTTCATCTCAGTGATGCTGGTCTCTTCTTAATCACTGCTAATTTCTTAGCTCCAGCTAACCAGCATCAATAGTCCAAGTAACAGAAAGGATTGCTTTAGTGGTTCTGATATCTTGTTACTTACAGCTGATTCTTCAGCCCCAGCTAACCAAAACTACAGAATATCCACAATTAAAACATGGCCACTGTAAGAGTCTTTAATCTTCCCTCTGAAATTTCACAAGCCAGGCCTCCATCTTTTGCATTGTTCTTAACATTGTCTTCAAGCTCCTACAGAACTTTCCACAGAGTTCTTAATATTCTAATGGTTTTTCCAGCTCAAAGTTCCAAAGTCCTTCTACAGTCCTCCTCAAAACATGGTCAGGTTGTCACAGGAATACCCCACTATGCTGGTACCAATTTGTCTTAGTCAGGGTATCTATTCCTGCACAAACATCATGACCAAGAAGCAAGTTGGGGAGGAAAGGGTTTATTGAGCTTACACTTCCATATTGCAGTTCATCACTAAAGGAAGTCAGGACTGGAACTCAAGCAGGTCAGGAAGCTGATGCAGAGGCCATGGAGGGATGTTTCTTACTGGCTTGCTTCCCCTGGCTTGCTCAGCCTGCTCTCTTATAGAACCCAAGAGCACCATCCCAAAGTTGGTACCACCCACAAAGGGTCCTCCCCACTTGATCACTAATTCAGAAAATGCCCCACAGCTGGATCTCATGGAGGCACTTCCCCAGCTTAATCTCCTTTCTGTGATAACTCCAGCCTGTGTCAAGTTGACACACAAAACCAGCCAGTACAATGCCTTTTTCTTTATTCTACTTTTCACACAGTAATGATTAAAAATCTCAATGGTTCTAAGATAAAAGGATATTGTAGAAGACATAAAAGTATTGTTTCAAAGCTGAAAGTGAGTGAAGATGGACTGAGGAAGTATTGTGGCAACTGGAAAGTCTTAGATTTTCTCTGTATCTGTCTTCAGGTGATGTTGAAAGAGCCACTCATCCCCTACATTGCATATGGGGCTCGCGTTTTGACATTTCTCAGTGCTATTGCAGACAAGGCAAGTTAGAAATGTCCAAAAATGACATCATGTGCCTTATTTGTAATGTTGACCTCATCCACTAAGACCACCAGTTTGTCCCTTCCTGAATCATAGCCCAGGCAGAGGAAAAATAGGTGCAGTTCATAGTTCATGCTCCTGACATTATGCTACTCACAATGGAGCCTCCATTCCCTTTGAACCAAGCACCTTTGCATTAGAGGAATAATCTTAGGATCTTACTTACACTGCTCTCTGTAGAACCTCTTTAGCATTTTCCCATTAACTTTCCCCTAAGAAAGAGCCCTATTAAAATTCACTTTCTACTTATCCATCAGATACAGATGTTCATTTTGTCTCTGCCCTCTATCCCATTCTAACATCCTTCCATCTCTCCTTCTTTCAAGTTTAGTTTGAATATCCTAAATATTCAACCACTCTGAATCTAGGAGAATATACAATCATCGCCCTGGCTCAATCACTTTGACAGCTTTCAATTTCCTGCAACTATGTATGTAATACCTCTTGCTTTGGGACTTTTATTTTGGATGTAGTTTTCCTTCCAGGATTCTTGATCAAAAATTTTCGTTGCTGTTTTTATTGTTACTACAATACTTCCTCAGTCCATCTTCACTTTGAGCTTTGAAACAATACTATTATGTCTTCTTCAATATCATTTTTTTCTTATAACCATTGAGATTTTTAATCATTACTGTGTGATTTTCAAAGTCTGTATTAATAAGCCTTGCTTAATATGATGTATCTGCTGCTTTGTAGGAATGGACCAAATGAGAACCCAGAAGGGATAAATCATAACCTACTGTGTGCATCCCCATAGCTTTTTTTTAATGCTTTGTGAGAACATTCAATATACTATATATTGTAACTCATAATAAACTTCATTCCTTACTCCTAAATATAGACTTTCTGTACTTTTTTGGAGTATGGAGATTTCTATATAATATGCATGTAGGGACACATACACATATATATGTTTATCTCTATATATACAACTTTATAAAATATATAACATATGTTTTATATATAGTTGATATATAGAAAATATATATGTGAATATTTACATTTATATATTATATATAAAACATATACATATATTTATATAAATATCAGTACATTCTAATCAAGGATAGATAATTTCATATAATTTGTAGTTATAAATGTAATTTATTATGTATTATAATACATGTTTTAGCTTGGCGGTGGTGGCACATGCCTGTAATCCCAGCACTCTGGGAGGCAGAAGTATGCGGATTTCTGAATTCGAGACCAGCGTGGTTTACAGAGTGAGTTTCAGGACAGCCAGGGCTATACAGAGAAACCCTGTCTTGAAAAAAAATACAAATCCGAAGAAATGCATATTTTATTATATATTGTAATAATAAAAATGTATATTCTATATTATTAAGTATATAAACAAATATATAATCCTGTTACTGTGCTTATATACTTCCTATCTAATATAAATATATACATATATATGTTTAGGTTTCATAAAAATTCGTGTGCATTCTTAGTTTTGCTAAACATAATACACATATTTCACCCAACTGCAAGACATATCACCATTCCTGATTAAATATTGCCTTCTGATACTATTTCTATATTGTTATATCACATATATTCTAATATTATTACCTACTATTGTACTCAATAATATAAGGTAGTATATGAATTCCCAACTAAATTCTATATGTACATTTCACTAAACCTTGCTGTGATCTCTGATGTTTCCAAACCCTGTCATACCACTATCCATATAAAATTATGCCTCCAGAATTCCCTTCTCTACTTTCATTTACTAAGTATTATACTTCCATTCCTGTCTAAAGATATCCCTCTATGCCAGAGACTAGTTTTCAGTATCATATTTTTCACATTGTCTCCATAAATCCTCACAAAACAAAAGACCATATATAGGATTCTCATATAGAGAAAACAGGAAGCATTTGTCTTTTTCAGATTTGATTGATGTCACTTATTATTACTGGTCTTATTCATTTCTCTAAATCAAACTTCAAGTTTAATTTTGTTGTTATGTAACATTATTTAACTGTATATTTGCACCACGTATATATTTTTAAAATAAATATATGGAAAGAATTATTGTATTAAACATCCATGTATATGTGTATGTGTGTGTGTGTAACACACACATGTACAAACATCACCTATACAAGGTCAGAGGAAAAACATTCCTGCATTTCTTTTTTCCTACTCTCTTTTCTGAGGTATACACGTGTACTCAGGAAACTTTATGGAGAAACAGAAGGTAGAGAGGGAGAGATATAGAGAGAGAGAAAGAGAGAGACATAGACAGAGACACACAGAGAGAGATATCTTATTTTCATGTACAAATTATACATTTATGTTTGAACCATAATGTGAACATATATAAAGTATAATGAATTGTTATCGAGGGAGCATTGTTAGCATTTACATTTTCTAGGATATTTATAATATCTTTGCATTGATGAACTTCACTTTACTCCCCAACCATGATGAAAGATATAGAAAGCAGAACACAATCAGGCAGTTAAAAGAATAAATAATAAACACTAATTGGTGAGGAGAAAAAGAGCCAGCACAAGATTATTAATCTTAGAATCCATTCAAAGTGATATACTTCTACCAGCAAGGCTACACCATCGACACCATAAAAAACAAATCTCCTGTATCATAATCAAGTTTTAAAAAGGTTCAATCTGTGAGTGACAATTCCTACTCAATCTATCAGAGTTACTCTCTGGCCTGTAATTCATGGCAAACCAGTTCAACCACTCTCATATTCTCCAGGAAAATATAATGGCCCTTTTGATTCCCTTGATGGAACTAAATGCTAAAAACGCCAAGGGCTGGACAAGTAATATCCGCTCACAGCTTAACTTGGTGCAGAAACTAAATGAAAACTGCACATTCTGGGATAGATAATTTTCAGCCCATAAGTCAAACAAAATTGTTTAAAAAAATCTTTCAACAAACAATGTTTTCATTGTATAGCCCTAACAAATTTGTACTGAGTATGTAGAACTGGCTAGTCCTTACCTCATGGAGATTTTTTCTGTTTTCACTACTGTTGGATTTACGGCGTATTCCAGTATCCTTGGCATTAGTCTTCATCTTTATCTTCTGCATTACTTAGCATGCATCTTCTAAAACCGGCAATGGTCACTTAACCTAATTCCATTAGATTAGAAATACAGACTTTAGTATTTTGATAACTTTTCCCCCAGGTACACATTATGGACACCATGCAGGATAATTTGAGGCAGACAAGTGAGCTTGTTGGGTATAGTACACAGTTTGCTCAAATGCAATGGGTGTAACAGAGAAAGGCAAACCTGAGGGACTGCAACGTTGTATAACTTTACTCACTGTTCCTGTGCATTCTTATATTTATCTTTGTTGTATTTTTCATATCTCTACCATGTCATGATTAGACTCTGGAGAACCTCACTGCCTCTAATTTACTGTGATTGCCTCCTGGAAGAAATCCCACAGCAATGGATAATTTTCCTTTAGATTAATTTGAAGGACAACATTTGTAAGATAATTTTATAAGTATGAAATTATGATTTTAAAGAGTTAATGATTTGATTTAAATAAATTTAAGAAGTTATTATACTTTATAGAAAGTTTAAGGTGATGGTTTAAACTGTGTTTCCAGACAGATGTAACAAAGTAAGAATTAAGAGTAGATTGTGTCCCAATCATGGAAGAGTAGTAGAATGAGCTTTCATTTCTTGCAAGCATATAATTGTACTTGGAAGGGAATTATATCCTTGAGAATAGTTAATGATTAAATAAAGAAAAAGGGAAAGAAAAAATACATCATATCATTAAAAGTTGGTTCTAAATTCCCGGACCTTTTATCTATGGAGGTAGTCATAGGGTTTGGTGTGCACTATGAAATAGAGAAATTATGGATACATAGGAAATAATTGTATTATATGAATAGGGAATAGATAATTATTCAGGCTGGCTGATTAAGTCATGTGAAAAAATTATTTTTTTTTCTTGGTGAATGCAAATTGTCATTATCTAGTTATAGGAAAACACTTGCTACTACTGATTGGGTTGCTTACACTTTAATAATCAATGAGCAAAGAAATATTCCTTTGGCATTAAGATTAATTCAAAGAGAAAATTGTCTACCCAGAAATTTGGTCTTTACTACCCAAGGGAAATATGAACTGATAATTACTGACTCCTTAAAGGACCTTCAATTTACCCTGTAGTTTCAGTGGTACTCTTTGACACATTCAGTACTCAAGTCTCACACTGGTCCAGGAATAAGCACTGAAATGGTTTTCTGCCTCAACAAGTCCCTGGTTCCATATTGTTTTTTGTTTTTTTTTTTTTGTTTTTTTTTTTTTGTTATTTTTTGAATTCCATAAAATTAAGCCCCATGCTAATTTAAAGCCTTTGAATATGATGCCGTTTGTCTCCTCCCCACTGAATAATGATTGTTCATCCTCCAATGACTAACTTGAACTCTCAATATTTCAAAGGAGTATTCAAATATTACATTTTTATTTTTAGTTACTATGGTAATACCTGTCCCACTCATGTTTTCCACTACGTGATGCTCCTGGCGACCTTCTATGGCAATGATCAAATGGATATAATGGTTCCTATAATGGAGAGACTAATTTGGCACATGCTTTACTGTTTTTTTCACAAAGAAGTATGTTTTGTATATCACCTGGTTTCCTAATTTCTACAATTCCCCAAATGCCCATAGAAAATACCAGGACACAGACTATTATAGGGTTGGATTTAAGAGACTCTTTTATATTTATTTATAAGTCCTATAATTTGGGGCATTTTGATAAATCCTACCTTTAATCACACTACATGATTGACTTAAGCAAGAGGATCTTCTTTAATAAAAAGCCAGATTCATCTATAGGGAAAGTAATAGACCAGCCAAATCTTCCAGTGTCAGAACAGTAACAAGATCAATATCAACAAAACTCTTTGTCAATCTAACCAATTCTGATGCATAATTCTCACTAAGTATTATAATTTCCTCTACTGGTTCATTATTAGGATCCCTGGCTGTATTATGAATCATATATTATCTCTTTCACCATAGTAGCATTTTAGCCTGAATATTTTTTTTCATTCTTATCTCAATGTCTACCTCATGGGTGTGTGTGTCAATACATACTACCAGCATTGTAGCAAAGAGGCACATCATCATATGACACTTGGGGATAGGCAGCTGTCAGAAATTGCCCCAGGTACATACCAACCTCAGTTTTGTCAGCACTGTTGATATGCTACCTTGTCATATAGAATCCATAGACCCACTACTCCCAAACTGTTCTTTGATAATATCAGTCACTGATCCTGCATCAATTATCTTGCATGCAGTCATGGGTTCAATGATTTATGCATGAAATTTCATCACTATATTTTCAATGAATAGTCTTTGATGAATTTTAGATTTATTTATATTATTTCAGGTGTGAGAATTTTCTTCCATTAGAACTATGGAATTAGGGAGAGTACCATAGATTACATGGGTAGGGGATGGGATAGGATTTAGAAGATTTGGAGGAGAGTAACATCAAATTATATGTCCTTGATATATGTTGAAATATCTTTGGGTATGTGACCGGGAGTGATATATCTGGGTCCTCTGGTAATATTATGTCCGATTTTCTGAAAAACTGCCAAACTAAATTCCAACCCCAAAGAAAAATAATATCGACTAAGTAGACCTAATAGAGCTTCCAGGGACTAAACTACCAGCCAAGGATTACACATGGAGGGACCCATGACTCAAGCTGCATATGTAGCTGAGGATGAGCTTATTGGGCATCAACTTGAGGCGCAGGACTTGGTCATGTGATGTCGTTATGCACTAGTGTAGGGGAATTTGAGTTCGGTGAGGCTAGAGTAGGTAGGTCAGTGGGGGAACATTTTCATACAAGCAGAAGGAGGGGGGATGGAATAAGGGGTTTCTGGGAGGGAAACATTCGCATTTACATTTACATGTAAATAAAGAAAATATACAATAAAATATAATTATATGGCAAAAAAACATACATAACAAGGATGCAACAGAAAGAAACAAACCCATACAGAAAATGCCATGAAGTCTCAACCCTATGAAAAGTATTATGTGCAAGTGTATTGAATTGAGAGTGTGAGAGTTGCTGTTTGCCTTGGATAAGCACACTAATTGGCTGGTCAATGGCAAATGTTCAGCCCTGAAAACATACACATGTAACACCATTCGGAGTAAAAAGTTTATATTCAGAAATACACATGCCTATAAATATATTTGTATATAAATATATGCAGCCAGTTATTTGGAAATGAGGAAAAGAGGTCATTGACTCAATTGAGATACTGGAGAGTGATGTAGGAATATTGGGAGAGATGAAATTAAAAATATATTTCATTAACTGAAAATATTTAAAAATTATTTTTGACAAAAATATAACATTGTTTAAGTCCATAAAAGATGGTTCAGCTGGAGAAGGGGCTTGCTACCAAGTCAGAAAATTTGGTCTAAATTTCTGGCATACATGACTACCACACAAGGACATGAAATTTATATGTGGATGCACCTGTTAGTGTTTTTGTGTTATATATATATGTATATATGATACATACGCATCACATATATGTATATATACATATATATGTATATACATATATAAAACAATGCACTAATAATAAATAATATTTATTTTTAAAATATAAATAATTTGATTTTTGTCAAATTCTGTGACTATATATGCATTCATTATGCATAATGTCATATTGCAATAGTGCATTACAAATTATTTTGAATTAATGTGGTTGGTTTGGTTTTCAAAACAGGCTATATCTGTATAGACCTCGCTATCTAGGATCTTTCTACAAAGACCAGCCTATCCTCAAACTCAATAAGTTCCATGTGCATTTGCTTTGTGAAATCAGAGATTAAAGGCAAGTGCAAACATACTCAGCTGAAACCTGTTTTACCCTGCAAAATTCCTTTTTTTCTTCCTTCCTTCCTTCCTTCCTTCCTTCCTTCCTTCCTTCCTTCCTTTCTTCCTTTCCTTCCTTCCTTCCATCCTTCCTTCCTTCCTTCCTTCCTTCCTTCCTTCCTTCCTTCTTTCCTTCCTTCCTTTATTTTTTCTTTCTTTCTTTCATTGTTTCTTTCTTTCTACGTATCTTCCTTTCTTCTCTCCCTTTGGTTCTTTCTTTATTCTCTTTCTCTCTCTCTCTCTTTCTTTCTCTCTCTCTCTCTCTCTCTCTCTCTCTCTCCACCTCCCCACTCCCTCTCCCTCTCCCTCTCCCTCTCCCTCTCCCTCTCCCTCTCTCTCTCTCTTTCACACACACACATGCACACACAAACAAACACACAAACAGGATGGTATATATTACCCTAGTCCTATAATTTACATTGTGCACAGAATGACCTTGGCCTCATAATCCCCATGCCCCCACCACTTGAATCCAAGAATGCCAACTGTTCACCTCTACTTCTCGCTTTATTGATATAATCATGTTTTTTGTGCATGCTCAGCAAGAACTCTAAAAACTATGCAATGGCATTGCAGTGGTAATATAAAACACACTTAAGAATAAACCCCATGACCCTAATAAATTTATGCAAACACAGTTTATATATAAATATAAATATATAAAGATTTGTACAATATTATACAAATAATAATTTTTTTAATGATAGAGGGCTCGTTTCAGATTTCAAAAGAGAGGCTTATCTGAGTAAATCAAGCTGTCAAAGATCTTGCTCTATAGACCAGCAGTTCTTAAACTGACTGTTCACATATATAATCATATATATATATATACACACACACACTGTGTGTATTTGCGCGTGCGTGTGCGCACTTGCACGCACACAAATGTGTGTACATGTGTCTTTCTTACTGCCTAGATATATTAGCTAATTTTTCCCAATTCATCTCTTATTTCAAAGATCAAGAAAAATGTGTATTTCTATTTTTATTGCATAGTTTACCTGTTTACATTTCAAATATTATCCCCTTCCAGATTTCCCCTTAGTAACCCTCCTATCCTAACTCTCTCCCACCCTGCTTCTATGAGGAATCTCCCCCATCCATACAGTCACTCCTCCCATGCCTCCTTAGCATTCCCTTACTTGGGGTATCAATCCCCAAAGGAACATGGCCCTGACATCCCAATCCTCTGTTGCATAAGCAGCTGGATCCATGGGTCCATACATCCATAATCTTTGGTTTCTGGTCTAATCCTTGGGTTCTCTGAAGGGGTATGGTTGATGGATATTGTTGTTTTTCTTTATTTTTATTGGATATTTTATTTATTTACATTTCAATTTTTTTCTACTTTCCTGAATCTCCCACCCATAACCCCCCATTTTTATTTGATATATTCTTTATTTACATTTACAAATGAGTTCCCTTTTCTTGGGCCCCTCTCCCTGAAAGTCCCATAAACCCTCATCCCTCACCATGTTCGCCAATCAACCCCTGACAGTTTCCCTGTCCTGGTATTCCCCTACTATCCTGCATTGAGCCTTTCCAGGACCAGGGGCCTCTATTTCCTTCTTCTTGGGCATCATTTGATATGTGACTTGTTTCTTGTAAACCCCTTATCCCATCCCATCTCCTCCTGTTTCTATGAGGGGAGGCCTCTGTGAGTTAAATAGGTAGCCTGCATCTGGCCAGGGCTCAGTCTACTGGTACAAATAGATGCAGGAAGTTAGACTGAGTCAACAGTCCTTGGCTTGCACAGTCAGGTCTTGCCTTGTCGGAGACTCCGTGTGGGAGTACATGGAAGCCCCCTGCATGAGACTAGAAACTGCTCTTTAGAAGAAGACCTGCTTCATTGCTGCAGCACAACAGTTCCAGAGGAGAAGCACCAGTCAATTATAATATATATATATATATATATATATATATATATATATATATATATATATATATATATATATATATATATATATGTATATAATTTAACCAGAAAACATGTGGATTTTATTTTATGTTATTTGTTATTTTTTGTTAGATATTTCCATTTTGATTAGATATTTCCTTTATTTGCCTTTCAAATGGTATGCACTTTCATTATTACCACTCCAAAAAACTCCAATCCCATTCCCACTCACCCTAATTACAACCCTCCCTCCCAATATCCTCACCTGGCATCCCTACACTGGGGGCATCAAGCCTTCACAGGACCAATGGTCTCTCCTCTCATTGATATCTGAAAATCCCATCCTCTTCTACATATGAAGCTGGAGCCATGGTTCCCTCCATATGTACTCTTTGGTTGGTGGTTGAGTCGCCAGGAGCTCTGATGATACGAGTTGATTCATATTATTGTTCCTCCTATGGGGCTCCAAACATCTTTAGCTCCTTGGGTACACTATCTAGCTCCTCCATTGGGGACCCTATCTATTCATTGACTGTGAGCCATGGGTATTTTGTTACCCCTCTTAAGAAGGATCAAAGTATCTACACTTTGGTCTTCATTCTTCTTGAGCTTCATGTCATCTGTGAATTGTATCTTGGATATTCTGAGCTTTAGGGCTAATATCCACTTATCAGCAAGCTCATAACATGTGTGTTCTTTTGTGATTGAGTTACCTCACTCAGAATGATATTTTCTAGTTCCATGTTTTAAAGCCTTTATTGCTGACAGACAGTTGTGATGAGTGAAAAGTAGAAGCTGTCCATGACTGCATGTAGACAGGGAAAGAGAAAAGAGCCCAAGAATGTAAGAGCAAAGAAATCAGGAAGCAGGAGTAAAAGTAGGCGAATAGGAGGGAGCAAACAGTCCTTTTTATAGTGGGCCAGGCCTACCTTGATGTTGCCAGCTAACTGCATGGAGGAGCATATCTGGCTGTTGACAGGTTACTTTAGGGGTAGAGTCCAGATAGAATATGATGAGCATGGGGCATTTCCCTACATGAATGATGGCCACAGAGATATGGACCTGGGGCCACCAATCAGGAGCCTAGGGTCTGAGAGCATGGCAAATAGCTTCCTGTACCTCCTAGAAATATCTGGAGGGTCTCAAGCTTTTATAACTAGCTCAACCAGAGAAGAGGCTGCCTTTCAAAGTCACACATGTCCCCATCCACCTACTCTTCCCTCCTGGCCTTTGCATTCCCCTGTACTAGGGCATTGAGCCGTCACAGGACCAAGGAACCACTCTTCCATTGATACCCATAAAGGCCATCGTCTGCTACTGATACAGGTGGAGCCATGGGTCCCTACATGTGTGATTCTTGTTTGGAGAGTTAGAGCCTAGGAGCTCTGGTTGGTTGATATTGTTATTCCTTCTATGGGGTGGCAAACCTCTTCATTCAGTCTTTTCTCTAACTCCTCCATTGAGACCCAGTATTCAGTTCAATATTTAGCTTCAATATCTGCCTCTGTAAGCCAGGCTCTGGCAGAACCTCTCAGGAGACAGCTATATAAGTTTCCAGTCAGCATGCATTTCTTGGCATCCACAGTAATGTCAGTGTTTGGTGACTCAATATGGGGTGGATCCCCAGGTGCGGCAGTCTCTGGATTGCCTTTCCTTCAGTCTCTGCTTCATACTCTGTCTCCATATTTGCTCCAATAGGTATATTTTTTACCATTTCTAAGAAGGACGGAATCACCTAAACTTTGGTCTTCCTTCTGCTTGATTCCTGTGGTCTGTGAATTAGATTTTTTATTCTGGGCTTTTGGGATAATATAAACTTATCAGTGAGTGCATACCATTTGTGTTCTTTCATGATTGGCTTATGTCATTAAGAATGATATTTTCTATTTCCATTCATTTGTCTAAGAATCCCATGATTCCCATTTTAATATCTTAGTAGTACTCCATTGTGTAAATGTAACACATTTTCTGTATCCATTCCTCTGTTGAAGTACATCTGGGTTCTTTCCAGATTCTGGCTATTATAAATAAGACTTCTATGAACATAGTGGAGGATGTGGCCTTGTTTTATGTTGGAGGATCTTTTGGGTATGTGAGCAGAAGTGGTCTAGATAGGACCTCAGGTAATATTATCTTCAATCATCAAACTGATTTCTAGAGTGTTTGTACCCACGTGCAATCACACCAAAAATGGAAGAGTGTTGGTGTGCATCAGAGCCAGCACCTGCTGTCATCTGAGTATTTTTTTTATCTCAGCCATTCTGACTGGTATGATGTGGAATCTCAGGGTTATTTTGACTTTCATTTCCCTAATGACTAAGGGTTTTTTTTTTTTAACATTTCTTTAGATGCTTCTTGACCATTCGAGTTTCCTTAGTTGAAATTTTTTTGTTAAGCTTTGTACTCCAATTTAATAGGGTTATTTGATTGTCTGGAGTCTAATTTCTTGAGTACTTTGTATACTGGATATTAGCCCTCTATCAGATGTAGTATTGGTAAACATGTTTTCCCAATACATTGCTTTTTGATTTGTCCTATTGACAGTGTCTTTTGACTCTTAGAATCATTGCAATTGTATGTAGTCCCATTTTTCATTTCTTGATCTTATCGCATAAGCCACTGTTGCTTTGTTCAGGAAATTTTCCCAAGTGCCCATGTGTTTGAGGCTCTTCCTCACATTCTCTTTTATGAGCTTCAGTGTATCTGGTTTTATGTAGAGGTTCTTAATACACTTGGACTTTAGCTTTGCCCAAGGAAATGAGAATGGATCTATTTGAGCCAGTCCCACAACACCCAGAGGAAGCTCCACTCCCAGGTGCTCTAACATGCCCAGGATCATAGGATCATAGGTGTAGAGGACACATCTGTCCAAACACCAGGTATTTACTGGGACCAGTGGGACCCAGTCACACAGGAAGTCTCCAAGACCAGTGGCACAGGTTCCTTGCAGTCTTTTTGGGCCAATGCTACGAGCAGACCTTAGGTGCAATCTTTGTAGCCATTCCCAAAACTTCCATAGGAAGGTATGCTCCAAGACTGTCTAACATGCCAAGGATTACAAAAATCCCAAGATGCCAGGTGCTTGTTCACATCAGGATCTCAGGGTCCTAGAGGCAGCTTGGCTCCCAGGAGCTCAGACACACCTAGGATCTCAGAATTACCACATCCCAGAATCACAGGATCATAGAGACAGCTTGATTTTTAAGAATATTTACACAACCAGGGTCACAGGAAGGGCAGGCTCCTGTCAGATATATAGAGGGTAGGTAGCACTAGAGATAACCAGATGGGAGGAGGCAAGCATAAGAATATAAGCAACAGAATCCAATGTTATTGGCATGATCAGAACCCAGTTTTTCCATCATAGCAAGCCCTGGATACACCATCACACCAGAGAAGCAAGTTTAGATGGTTTAACTGATTGTGATTTAACTTTGGTGCCTGGTATCGGTCTACAAAATTGTCCATTTCATTCAAATTACTTTAAATGTATTACAATATTTCAATTACATACAGTAATGAATTTCATAATGTCATTATCATATATAATATATCTTTTCTTATTCATATCTTTATTATTTTTATGCCCTACATCTGCTGCTGTGCCTTTTATTCTATCTCCATAATTCTTTTCTCTTTTTCCTTCCTCCTTCTTTTGTTCTATAAAGATTTAATTACAGTTTTACTGCTGTGCACAGACACCATGTCCAAGGCAACACTTATAAGAACGAAATTTAATTGGGGCTGGCTTACAGGCTCATAATACCAGTTCATTGTCATCAAGGTGGGAGCGTGACAGCCTATAGGCATGCTTCGTTTGAAGGCTGATAGGAGAATCCTGACCTCCAGACAGTTAGGACAAGGTTATTAAAATCATGACCACAGTGACAGAGCTACTTCCACAGAGCCACACCTTCTTATAACGCCACTCCTTGGGCTGAGGATGTACAAACCATCAATTAAAGCTTATTTTATTTTGATAGGTAATATGAGGCAGAAATCAGGATATACAAAGATTTGCACAAAATTCCTAGACCATTAATTATCACTGAAATTTATGAATCTAGTTCTGTAGAGATTGCGAAATGTCAACTATAATTTAATCAGTGGACAGACATAGGAGCCAGTGGGATTACATAGCCTTGAAAAGAAAATTGTACCAATCAGTATAACTTGGACTGACAGCTTAATATCTACATTTATTTACTGTGACTTACTTTCATAATGTATACACATGTTAACACAACTTATGGACAAAGTTAAGAGATTTAGACTTCCTCACAATATTGTGAGAAAATTGTCAGTAATTCATTTTGATATTTCTCACTATATAAGATGTTGTCCTTTATACTGTCAGTAATTTCTGCCTAGAGTTAGTACTTGGGGGACATAGTATATATCACCAGTTTTTATTGTTTTGTGTTACCAGATGGTGAAATTACTTTTCAGAAACAAGTAAAAATATTACTTATCTCTATCCTTTTGCCATCAACCCTCCATTTGTGACTCAGATGTTTAATTTCCTACATCCTTTGAAGGGAAAGAGCCTTTGAACATGTTATGTTGCGCAAAAACCGACCACACTGAGTAATCACCATATGAGTAAATAAGATTGGCTTTTTAAAAGTCTGTCTTGTGCCCTGAGTGGTGGCTCAATATTTACAAGAACTAATTGATGTTTCAAAATTGCTGTGTTCAATTCCCAGAATTTGACTGTATACAAAAATCTGCGGTTCCATCCCAGGGAAACTGAGGAATTCTTGTGATATCCTCAGCCTCTACATACTTGTGCTGCACAGATATACATAGAGACAATCATTTATACACAAACTCATAAACTTAAAAAATAGACACAATCTAAAACAAAAAATATTATTTCTCTCAGATATACTATTTGTGAAAAAGATCATTTCGAATCTATAGACTGCTTTTTTTTTTTTTTTGTCTTATTGACAGTGTTCTTGGCTTTAAAAAGCTTTGCAGTATCAAGAGGTCACATTTATCAACAGTTGATCTTAAAGCTTGATTCATTGTTGTTCTCTTCTGGAAACTGGAACCTGCACCTACTTCTTCAAGGGTTTTTTTGCATGTTCTTTTCTATGCATTTTATTTTACCCTGTCTTATATTGATGTCCTTGATCCATTTGGGTTTTGGTTTTGTGCAAGGTGATAAATTTTGATTTAAGTTCATTCTTCTACATGCAGATATCAGCAAGACTAGCACCATTTGTTGAAAATGCTCTCTTTTGGTTTGATTTTGGCTTTTTTGTATGAATATATATTTATACAAAAATATATATATTCTCCACCAGAATATGAATGTAGAGATTGGGAAATGTCAACAATGATTTAATCAGTGGACAAACATAGGAGCCAGTGGGATTACGTAGCCTTGAAAAAAAGTGTACCAATCAATATAACTTGGACTGACAGCTTAATATCAGAAAATTGTAGCTTTATTTTTATAGATTTATCAATGTTTTATTTCTATAATATCTAAAATATTGTTCAAAATTCCTGCTAATATCATTGAGTTCAAATTTATTCATTACATACTTCTCTTTCAGATTCAGGGTATCAGGTATGATGTTAGTCTTTGAACAATTTGGAGGATAATTTGGAATGTAATTAATAAAGATCTTATATCATTCTTCTATCTGTAGCTATCTAGATTGATCAGAATCATTTAGTCAAAAACATTTAAATTTTGTTCAACAAACAAATGACTGTTGCAATATAGGATTATATGTGACTCCTCATTACTATTCAATTGGTAAATGTAATAAGTTTTATGCCATACTATGTAGATTTTTCACTTCACCTGAGTAGCACCATATAAAATCTATGATCTAGTTAATTCTATCTGTTCTGTGGTTCAGGATTTTTATTTTTGTTCTGGTATTTTTGTTTCCTTGGATTTGGTTTTCTTTTGGTATTTTTATTTTACTTGATTTTTAATTTTTGGCACAGGGAAACTTCATATTCCCACATGAAATTACAATTATATTTTTATTAGATATGAAGGATTTTGTTGGAGCAGATGTTGAATATGTGAATTGCTTTTGGAAGATTAGTGTTTTGAAAAGTAATAGGTCTGTAATTTAATTACCATGGATGTATTTTAGCCTATAATTTCTTCTTCAATTAACTTTCAAGTTTCTTTAATTATCAGTCTAACCTTTTATATTTTGGTTTTGTGTGATGTGTGTGTGTGTGTGTGTGTGTGTGTGTGTGTTTGTGTGTGTGTTTGTGTGTGTGTTTGTTTGTGCTGTATGCAGTGTGCAGTGTGTGTGTTAGTAGTGGCATTGTTTCTATGATTTCTCAAATAGTATTTGTTGTTCATGAAGCCTATTGAATTTTGTGTGCTAATTTTTATCTTGTCAACTTTGCTGAGTTTATCAATAGCAACAACTTTCTGGTGGAAAATTTATGACAATTTACATAGAGAAAACAGCATATTCATATGAAGATATTTTAACACCTGACTATCCTATCTGTATCACATCATGCTCCTTCACTATTTTTCTTGCAACAAGATTCCTAATAGTGTAATAAGTACGAGGTAAAGAATGAACATCCTCTCTTGTTTCAAAATCATATCATTAATACTTATTTCCATTTACTACAATTCTGGCTCATATCTTATTATATATTATATCTCTTAAGTCAAGAAATGTTTTCTGTATCTTTACCAGTTTCTACATTTCTAAAGAAAAGTGACACTTGCTCACCCAGTACGCATCATTGTTAATGGCCCAGATATATTGTGAACAATACATGAGTACTCATTGAATGTATTTGAAGTTTTATGTGGATTATTCATTTCTATACTGACAAACACTGGATGTAATGAGAATCATTTCTAATCAAATGATGAGGCCAGCATAAATTACTAAATATAATCAGAAAAATTATTTTTGTCTCTGAAAATGACCTTTTAGAAAAACTTGAAATGATTTTATGCTAAGACCTACATTTTACCTCCTCATAGTGTTTAACTATGTTTTCAGTGTCATGCCTGATTTTCATTCTTTGAAGAAAGCCTCAATTGTCATAAAGAATGTGGTTTCTTAATCCTATAATAAGTTTCAGAGTTACTGTACCATTGGTAGGTTTTACCTCTCATGTCATTATTGTAGCCTGCAAATTCTAGCAGTAGAAAAACAATGATTATCATTTCTCTTGCTAACAATGTGAATAACAATTTCTTATAGCATAGTAATAGTATAGTATTAAAGATAGCCAACATACAAAATTTTCTGGTTAGTTGAAGCTTGATTTTTTTTAATATTCTGTAAAAAATATGTGATACTCTCAACAGTGTGGTCTAATCCTCATATTTTTAAGTGGAATCAAAAATAATTGCACCAGCTTGTGATTTGGAGATGCTTTTTGGTTTTTATGACAAATAATACCTACTGAAGTAGTCTATGTCTATCAATGAAATTTGTATTTTATAACCAAATATTCTCAAGTCGCACACCTTCACTGAATAAAAACATGGCTTTAAATCAAGGCAGGAACTGGTGGCAGGAATTTAAGCAGAAGCTCTGCTGCTGCTTATCAGTTTTCTCCATGTAGCTAACTCATAATGTTTCCTTCTACACACCAGGATCAGCTGACAAGGTATGGAACTACAGGAAGGGACCTGGGTCCTCCCCTATCAAACAAATATTAAGAAAATGACCCCATATTCTTTTATACAAGCAAACTGGTAGATGCAGTTCAACTAGGGTTCTCTAAGCATCAATAACTAAAATTGAATCAAATTGATGAAAAATATCCAGAATCATATGCACATATAATATACCTAATATATACTTTATATATTACAGAATATACATATTATATCTACAGATATACAATTATATCTACATAATTGATGGTTACTTTGGATCTGAGGATCAGATTTCAAACTTCAGAAAAACCACACAATTCAATGAACATTTGATTTTATTCCCATTACCCTTGACAACCTACTGCTTCTCAAATTTGTTTTCAGTGTACTAATACCCATATATTTATAAAACTTTTGTGATTCTAACTAAAATTTCTTTTTAATGCCCAGTAGAAAGAAAGGACATCAACTGTAAGGATGGGTTTGCCAAAGCATAGTTAAAAACTCTCACCCATAATTGTTCTTATCTAAAAGAACTACAAGGACAAAAATTGAGAAAAGCCTGAGAGAAAAGAGGTCCAGTGCCAAGCCCAAATTGGGACCCTGCTCAAGGGGAGGCCCCAATGCCTGCCATTATTACTCGTGCTACAGTGTTCTTACAAACAGGAGACTATCATGATTGCCTTCTGAAAGGCCCAACAAGAGGGCATGAAAGAATCAGATATAGTTATTTACATGCAGCCAATGGACAGAAGCTGGTGAATACTGTGGTTAAATTAGAAAAATGCTGGAAGAAGCTGAGGAGGAGGGAGACTCTATAGGAAGACTAGTAATATCAGCCAACCAGAACCCCCAAGATCATTCAGACAGTGAGCAAACAACCCGCCAGCATGTATCAGCTGATATGAGACCTTCAACACATATAGAGGAGAATACTGCCTGGTGTAGACTTAGGGAGTTAAGATGTACCTAACCCTCAAGGAATTTGATGCTTGGAGTGGTGGAGACATACTCTTGAAGACAAAGGGGATGAGGTATGGGCTGAGGAACAGTCAGAGGGCAGACTGGTGGGGGGGGGGGGTGGGGATGATGACTGAATTGCAAAATGATTAATGAATTACAATAATTCATTAAAAAGGCTTTCATTAGTTATAGTGTGTATTCATATCAGTAAAATACTAATTATCAGCTTTTAAGGATGCTTTATGTGACTGTTTGCATGTTCTCTGCCAAGGAAGTGGCACTGTTAGAATGTATACCCTGTTGGAGTAGGTGAGTCATTGTGGATGGGGGCTTTAAGACTCTTTTCCTAGCTACCTGGAAGGTAGTATTCTGCTAGCAGATCACAGATTATGAGATAGAAATTTGAGCTCTGATTGAAACCTGGGAAAACAGCATTTGAATGGTTAATTTTGGGTAATTAGAGGAAGGGAATTATAACAAAATACAGAAAGGCTGAGTAGGCATAAGTCATGTAAATTGCATGTACCGAGGAAAATGTAAGGACTAGTAATGATGGAGAAAACATAGCAAATAAGGCATGGAAACTTTTGAGACATACTTCAAAGGAGGGGATATTAAGTAATTTATGAGAGGGAGAGTTAGAGTGGGATAGAGGGAGAGAGAGAGGGAGAGAAAGGAAGAGAGGGAGAGAGGGAAAGAGAGGGAGAGAGGGAGAAAGAGGAAGAGAGCGAGAGAGAGGGAGAAAGGGAAAATGAAGAGAACAATTTGGTTCTTTAATCACCACAGGGAAATCGGAGAGCTGATGAATACAAACTTGTTAATGGATTCAAGAAACGTTTAGTTTATAAGTTAGGGAGGAGAAACTGAAGCTCCAAGTATCATAGACAGATATTTGATAGGGAAAATGTGATAGGGATATCAGAGAGTCTACAACAAGTTAAATTGCCATAAAATGTATTCTCAGGACAGAAACGCTCTTATGTCCTCCTAGATCTCTGACAGATTCCCTTCTTGCCCTTAAAACTACAAGCTGTATGATGCTGGAAGGAGCGATTACTTCTATGCTCACAGTGTTATGTAGCTTTTGAAAAAAGGGGAAGATTGATGGAAACACCTCCAAAAGTTTTTAGTAAAATGGAGAGGGATAGAGACTATGAAATGACTGTGCTGTTTTCAAAGGCTTTAATCAGTCATCTCCAAGCTTAGGGGCCCTCTAAGTTATGTTCTTTTTTCAGAGACAAAGGAATAATAATGCAGGATGCTGTTCAATGGAACATCACAATATACACAAATTAACACAACAGTTAAAAGTCAATAAGAAACCTGTGAGGCTTAAAACCTGTGACTGACTTAAAAAATGGATGGAGAGAAATAATCGCCATGATAATATACAACATGAAGTTTTAAATGTGAAATTGTTTCATTAGACCTCTGTGTATATGATATTTATACTTCTTTCTGCATATGTTCATTTTCTTCCACATCCTTTTCATTTCAATTGCACTACAATTTATATAACAGAGAGGGCTTTATTAGACAACGTGCTGGAGCTGGTTGCTATTTAAAATATCCCTTCACTGTGAGAATTCCCACATTTACTTTCCTCAGCCACCATAGAGAAGGCAGTACTTTTAGTAACAGTAATAGCAAATACCTCCATCACTGATGGCCATTAGCACTTCTTGATTGGCCCAGGAAATGGTTGATTTTTTATTAGGGCTGAGCAAATAAGTCTCTCTGTACATGAGGTATTGTGTGTTTTAAGGGTCCTTCGGAATGACCAGATGCAGTTGTACCAATAGGTGGATCCTGCTTGTTTCTGTATGCAGCAGTGCTCAAAAGTCAGCATGAAGACAGGCCCATACCACTCTAGGATTTATTGTTTCATTTTTATTTATTTATTTATTTATTTATTTTTGCTTGTAAGACAAAAGTTTTCCTCCTTAAATCAGCCACTCCTCTTAGGATGATTGTTTATCAGAATCATTATCATGTTGTAAAGCCAGACAAACTGCATTTTGAAGAACCCCATTTTGTGTGATGCCAAAGTTGGCTAAACCCCAACTCTACAAAAACCATCCCAAAGTTCACCTGAGCATATATGGAATACCAAGCCCCAGCAAGAGCCTGTAAGGCTGCAATAGCAGAATCAATGTACATATAGATAGCTTAAGATATTGCACTGAATAGATAATTTTGACATCCTGTTTATAAGGTAATTTTGTCCCCATGTTATGTTCTTACATAGCACATGATAAATACAGTTTTTAAACTTGCTGATAAATATTGAAATTCTGTTTGTTGCACCTACTATAAAAACCCTGGAACCTTGGTCTGGGGGCTCTTACACTGACATGCTGGGATAGGGACTGTGGGAGACACTGATCTAGAGCTCAGAACAAAGACCCTTCTGTATTTAAATGGGAGTTGGGTTTAATATGGTCATTTGGGATGCCGGCAACTTGGACATAACACTGTAACCTATCACTTTAAAAGGTCAGTGTACATTGGTGGTTGATGGTGAACTGTGTTTTGTAACTTTCTACCAATACCTGATAAGACAAGCCTTTCCTAGAATAGACATAATTCCATTCCTAAAGTGTTTTCACTCTCACATATACTCACATGAAATATGAACTCGAGCCAATATTTTTAATTCTTGTTCTGCAGTATTAGTCATATTCAATTACTATTGTTTTACACTTAAGATTTTCTATCATTTTTTTCATTATTTTCTCATTGATCTCATTTCCCTCAAACCACTCCACCCAGATCTCCCCAGTATCTTTTCTCTCACCCATATTCACTCCTCCTCTGATTCCCTTTAAAAAACAGAGCTGGTTTCCCAAGGATGTGTGAGGAGAATATCTGAACTTAACATAAAAAAAAAAAAAAAAAAAAAAAAAAAAAAAAAAACAACTACAGTTAAGACTAAGAACTAAACCTCTCATGTTCACTGGGCAAAGAAACCATCAGCGATTTATTTCTTCTGGATGAAGTAATTGAAAGGATTCCCTAGGATACATGGTACATTTCTTGGTTCAAAACTATTTTTAAATCTAATTTTTATAATTTTCTGAGGAGTCCCATGTAGAACCATGCCGATTCACAAATGACACATTCTACACAATACCGACTAGTATAAGCCCACATAAAAGCTGAGAATGTCCTTTTCCTTTTAAAATCTTCAACAATAACAAAGATCCTATTGCAGGGTCATTCACCAGTCTATAGACTTGCTAAAGGAAGTAAGTCATGAAAGAGCCACAAAGCACAATGCCCCGCCCCCGGCCCCCTGGCTTTTGGCGAGAGAAAATACAGTGAAACTACAATGACCAAAGTTCCTTTCGGTTTAGGACTTCCTCTGACGCCAAGGAAAGAAATCGCACCCGCCTTCTTTAACTTACTGTGGTTTCAGAAAAGTGGTTTTGCTTTTCCCATTTTTCACGATCAGGATTATGAATTTGCAATTAAACTGATAGTACAACTTCCACTGGCGCCAAGTAAAGGAGTGACACCCGCCTTCATTTATTTACTGTGGTAGCAGGAACACTTCACAGTGGTTAGCTTTTCCCATTTTTACTTTCAGGATTATGTCCTTTGAATCATGATTTTGGAATTATTAATGATAGTACAAGTACCGCCTTCTATTGTTAATCTTGTTTATTTCAGATATAGACTTACAAATTCTCTGAAAAGAAAGTTTTGCTTTTATAATTAAGGAAGTGAAAAGTTCGATTTTATTTTAGGGAATACAGGTGCCACCAATCACTTCGCAACGTTTTAAAATGAAAAATTTTCATGGAATTTTCAGCAGATAAGTAAACTGCTTTCTTTCCTTCTTTCTTTCTTTCTTTCTTTCTTTCTTTCTTTCTTTCTTTCTTTCTTTCTTTCTTTCTTTCTTTCTTCCTTCCTTCCTTCCTTCCTTCCTTCCTTCCTTCCTTCCTTCCTTTCTTTCTTTCTTTCTTTCTTTCTTTCTTTCTTTCTTTCTTTCTTTCTTTCTTTCTTTCTTTCTTTCTTTCTTTCTTTCTTTCTTTCCTTAAGGTAAATTTAAATGTAATTCATTATGTGGAATGTGGATGTCTAATATATGACATGCTTTGAATTCTGCTGTTCTTTAATATATCTGCAAAAATAGATATATAAATACAGAAGTGTGAGGCACATTTTATGAGAGATAATTCCTTCAGTGCCACATAATGGACATCAAGTATTAGGCCAATTACTGGGTATGAGGGTAGGTCTCAGTTTAAGCACTTTTCTTTGCTTTTAATATTGATTCTTCTTAGGCTGTCAGTTATGAATTTTGTTAGGATATTTACAGAATTTTCAAAATATTCTTCTAATGGAGAAATTTTTATTATATTCGAGTTCAGAATCGGATCCTGACAATTCATATACAGACAAAGAGCATGTGAAGTTCCAGTGGATAGAATAAAATTTAAGTACTGAGAAAGACCGTTTCAAGAAGGATCAGTGATAAGACATCATTTTGAATAGAGGAGGCATGACAAGCATACTCAGTTATGGAGACAGGTGGATTCCTGCTCATAGAAAAATAATTCTCTTGAAGTGACCTGCCCAGTTTTCTGAGGAACCGCCAGACTGATTTCCAGAGTGGCTGTACCAATTTGCATTCCCACTAGCAGTGAAGGAGTGTTCCTCTTTCTCCCCATCCTCACCAATACCTCTAGTCTTCTGGGTTTTTTTTTATTCTATGTAATCTTTATTTACATTTCAAATGATTACCCCTTTTCTGGGTCCCCACTCCCCTAAAGTCCCATAAGCCCTCTTCCCCCCCCCGCCCCCGATCCACCATCTACTCCTTCCCACTTCCCTGTTCTGGTATTCTCTTATAATGTTACACTGAGTATCGTGCAACAGTACCAAAACCAGGGGCCACTCCTCCGTTGTTTTTGGACATCATTTAATAAGAGGATTATTTCTTGGGTATTCCAAGTTTCTAGGTTAATATTCACTTATCAGTGAGTGCATACCATGATTGATGTTTTGAGACTGGGTAACCTCACTTAGTATGATGTTCTCCAGCCCCATCCATTTGTCTTATAATTTCATGAATTCATTGTTTCTAATGGCTGAATAGTACTCCATTGTATATTGAGTATTTTCTGTCAGGCATCCTCTAACAATTTTGACAAATACGAAACTATGGCACTGTAGCTTTACTGTCTTTTTCTCTACAAGGAATTAATATTTGAAAGGTATCTTTAAAACTGAAGATGACAGAAATATTCTTTCTAAAATGTTTAAACATCTGTGCTGGTAGATGCTTCAGAGGGACAGAAGTAGTACAATCTATATAAGGATGGCCATCCCCTTCACTCAGTATGGGATGAATTGAGATATTACCATTCTTACCTGTGCATTCTTACATTGCAGGAAATTTATCCATACAGGGATAGATTCTGACAATTCTGCCATGGGGTAGGAAGCCAGGTATCTATTCCCATGTGCATTCAAAGCCACCTTTTTCATTTTGCAGATTTTTTCCTTCAATGATTGCATAGTGCACAATGCAGATTTTCCAAGTTCAAAGTACATTAACTAATTCCTTATGCATTTCTCCTTCCCAAGTAGAATTTGACTTGTAGAAAAAAAATGTTACTTCATCAATATTATGTTTACAACTTTTGGAAATAATTGAATGCACAAATATTTAAAATTAGGAGGATTTCAGCATTTTTGGTTATACTTTGATTTGCATGTTCAGCAAGTGTCTAAATCCACAAGGCATAGAAGAACCTGAGTGATCCTTCTTCTTGTGAAAACAGATACTGCTCTGCAGGAGGATTTCCCAGATCTCAGGGAAGGAATCTCAATAATATATGTAACTGCAGAAATGAAGACATAGCCTTTAAATGTACTCACATCTACACATATGCATACACATCTAATCACATAAAACCTTATTACACCAGAACAGAGGTAAGACAACATTCTTATTTCTTAGTGGTTTCTTCTGATGTTATGAAAATTATTTTGTGCTTTTGTACATTCCCTAGTTTGGCTTAGATTTCTCCTAAGCAATCTTTCTTTCCTTTGTATAGAAATCTAAAGGCAAAGATAAATCAGGATTGCATAGTCACCATTGCCCACAAAGCATCTTGATTTTATTCCTGTTTTATTCATATAGGGGCTTATTAAGACCCTCCTCTTTTATACAATCAATAGTACAGCTTACAACTCATGGCTGCCTGCTTCTGTCATTAGCTTGAGAAAATAATTTGAATCCCTGCAGCCTGGCAACCATGCATGCATGTGTGATTGGAGGCATGTGCTGGCTCACTAGCACAGACCAGGGGTGGGGGGATGTGATTAGTCAAGTCAATGCAGCAGGTCCTGCTCAGAGAAAAGGCAGCCAAAAATGCTTGTCACATCCACCCTAAAAATGGTCAGCAAGACAAACCAGCAAACAAGAGCAACTGCTGGGAAAAATCTCACAATTAAAAACAAATAGAATAAAATATTTAACAAAAAAACAGTAACAGCCAAAACAATAAAACAAAAACAAAAGCAAGAAACCCTGCATAAAAAAACAGAAGGACATATCAGGATTCCAGATTTCACATTGTGCTACACAACTGAAGTGACACAATCTACACAATATGACTGAAAACTTAATACACCAGACAACTGAATAGAAACAAGGACCTCCATATAATCCTACACACATTCAATCAACTGTTTGTTGAACAAAATTTAATTTTTTTTTTTAAAAAAATGATTCTGATCAATTTTGGTACCGACAGATAGATGATTGAAATTAGATCTTTATTGGTTGCAGTCCAAAACTCAACTGCAAATGGAACAAGGACTGAAACATAAGACCTGATTCCTTGAATATAATAAAGAAGTAAGTAGTGCATAAATTCAAACTCACTGACTTGACATAAAAATGACTTTTAAACAGGACATTTGCTATCATAGAAATAAGGAAATATTAATAAATTCTTACATAAAATAAAGCCATTAGATTTAAGTTGGGCTTTAAGCACTTGAAACATGTTAACTCATAAGAAAGTAATGCTTGAAGAGAATCTGTAAAATGAACAAGTACATTTTATATATATATATATATATATATATATATATATATATATATATATATATATTGATTCCACTAGAAATTATGTGAGTATGTGTATATGTGTATATAGGTATATAGGTATATGTGTATATGTGTATATATGTGTATATATATATATATGTGTGTGTGTGTGTATATATGTGTATATATATATATGTGTGTGTGTGTATATGAGTACACATGTATATACGTATATATGTATATATGTAATTATATTTGAGAGAAGCCTTTTTGACCAGGTTGGTCTAAATAGCAAGATTGTGGACAGCTGGTTCAATACAGACACATACTGTTTGAAAACCTAAATCAGCCAACTAATATCAAAAAAGTAATTATACATATATGCTAGTGTACACACACACATATGTATGTATTTATACAACATACTGTTATTGGGCATGGGTTATAATTGTAAGTGTGATTTATTTAACAAGTGCAAGGGCATTGTTTAGATTTTGCATTTCATACCTAGAATTTAAAAAATGGTTGTATCCATATACACAGAGTACTAGTGAACACCTTTTGTACTTGGATTCAAGTGGTGGTGTAGGCATGGGGATCAAGAGGTCAAGATCATGCTTTGCATAATGTAGATTCTAACCCAGATCCTGTGTGTGTGTGTGTGTGTGTGTGTGAGAGAGTGAGTGTGTAAGGTGAGAGGGGCAGAGGGAGAGGAAAGAGGGAGAGACAGAGAGAGAGAGAGAGAGAGAGAGAGAGAGAGAGAGAGAGAGAGAGAGAACATGCCTGCTTCTATTCAGTTGACTGCTGTATTATGTTTTAAGTCATATTGTGTAGATTGTGTAACTTCAGCTATGTAGCACAATGTCAAATCTGGAATCCTCATAATTCCTTCTGTTTTGTTATGCAGTATTTCTTGTTTTTGTTTTTGTTTTTGTTTTTTTGTTTTGGTTGTGACTGTTTTCTTTTATTCTGTTTGTTTTTAATTGGGAGTTTTTTTCCCCCCAAAAAACTTCTTGTCCTCATTTGAAATTACAATTACATGTTTAAATGTGTATAAAGAAATTTGTTGGAGATTACATTGAATGTGTAAACTGCTTTTGGAAGAATAGATATTTGTAAATTAGTAGCTATCCTATTTCATAAAAATGGAGCCATTTTAGCCTGTATTTTTTTTTCTTTTTTAAATATTTTTATTTTCTATATTCTTTGTTTACATTTCAAATGATTTCCCCTTTCCCAGATTCCCCCTCCCCATATATCCCATAAACCTTCTTCTCTCCATCCATTCTCCAATCACCTCCCTCCTTTTTCTCTGTCCTTATATTCCCCTTCAATGCTACATCAATCCTTTCCAGGATCAGGACCCTCTCCATACTTCTTCATGGGAGTCATTTGTTATGCGATTTGTGCCTTTGGTATTCAGAACTTCTGGGCTAATTAATATCCACTTATCAGAGATTGCATTCCATGTGTATTCTTTTGTCATTGGGTTACCTCACTTAAGATGATATTTTCCAGATCAAACCATTTGCCTAAAAATTTTGTGAATTCATTGTTTCTAATTGCTGAGTAGTATTCCATTGTGTAAATATACCACATTTTCTGTATCCATTCCTCCTTTGAGGGACTTCTGGGTTCTTTCCAGCTTCTGGCTATTATAAATAAGGATGCTATGAACATAATGGAGCATGTGTCTTTATTGCATGCCGGGGAATCCTTTGGATATATGCCCAGGAGAGGTATAGCAGGGTCCTCCGGAAGTGTCATGTCCAGTTTTCTGAGGAACCAACAGACTGATTTTCAAAGTGTTTGTACCATCTTACAGCCCCACCAGCAGTGGAGAAGTGTTCCCCTTTCTCCACATCCTCGCCAACACCTGCTGTTTCCTGAGTTTTTGACCTTAGCCATTCTGACTGGTGTAAGGTGAATTCTCAGGGTTATTTTGATTTGCATTTACCTAATGACTTCAGTTAACTGTTTGAGTTTCTTTAATTGTCAGTGTAGCATTTTATATTTTACTTGTGTGTGTCTGTGTGTGTGTGTGTTTGTGTGTGCTCACATGATTTGTGAATAGAATTGTTTCTATGATATCTTACATAGTATCTGGATGATATATAAAACCTATATAAATTTGTATCTTAAAATTTTATCCTGTTGCCTTTGCTCAGTATATCTTTTGCAAGAGGATTCTGGCGTAAAATTAAGAACAGAAACTCTAGGAATTGAAAAACAATCATCTGATACTACTACAAAAGCCTATATTCAACAAAAGAGGATAATCTGGATGTAATGGACAATTTTCTAGACAGATATCATGTACCAACATTAAATCAAGATCAGTTAAAACCATCTAAGCAGTCTAATAACCCCTAATGAAAAAAAGCAGTCTTTTAAAGTCTCCCAAACCCAAAAGCCAGATGGTTTTAGTGCAGAATTCTATCAGAGCTTAAAGAAGCCCTAACACCATTTCTCTTCAAACTCTTCCACAAAATAGAAACAGCAAGAATACTTCCTCATTCATTCTATGAAGCCATAGTTACTCTCATTCATAAACCACAAATTGACTCAACAAAGAAAGAGAATTTCAGATCATTTTCTTTTATGAATATGGATGAAAAATTCTCAACAACTTTCTCACTAATTGAATACAAAAATAATCATTCATCATGTCATCCCAGCGATGCAGGGTAGTTCATTATATGAGAATCTATTAATGTAATCCATTATGTTAAAGACTCAAAGGAAAATAAAATACATGTTTATCATAATAGATATTGAAAAAGCATTTGACAAAATCTAACATACCTTCATGTTAAAAGTATTGGAACTATCAGGAATTCAAGGTCTATACCTAAATGTCATAAAAGCCATGCACAGCCGAGCAATAACCAATATCAAATTAGATGGATAGAAACTTGATGCTATCTCATTAAAATCAGAGATTAGGCAAGGCTGACAAACCATTCACTATCTATTAAATTAAATACCGAATGTTCTACCCAGAGCAATTAGATAACAAATGGAGGTAAAAGGAAATAAATTCAAAAGAAAGAACTCTATTTGTAGATAATATGATAGTATACTCAAGTAACTCCAAAAGTCCTACCTGAGAAAACCTACATTACATAACTAACTTCAGCAAAGTTGCTGAAATACACAATAGGGAAGGAACCTGTAGAGACCATAACCGGAGGTTATGCAAGGCCCTGGATGAGGGATGGGTCCACACACCCATCTCAAAAATGTTAACACAGAATTGTTCCTGTCTGCTCACAGGCAACCATCAGACAGAGCATGGGAACCCCAGTGGAGGAGCTAAGGGAGGGACTTAAAGAGATGAAGAGGCTGGCGACCCCACTGGAAGATCAAGCAGTTCCACTAAAATCAGGGACTAGAAAAGGCTGAACTCCCTCTCTCTCCACCTATTTCAAAATAGTATACAAAATTCTAACCAGAGCAATTAGACAACAAATGGAGATCAAAGAGATACAAATTAGATAGAAAGAAGTCAAATTATCAGTCTTTGCAGACAATATGGTAGGACACTTAAGTGACCCCAAAAATTCTACCAGAGAACTCCTAAATCATATAAACATTTTTTGTAAGTGGCTGGATATAAAATTAACTCAAAAAATCAATAGCCTTCCTCTATCAAAGGATAAACAGGCTGAGAAAGAAATTAGGGAAATAATACTCTTCAAAATACCTACCAATTATATATAATATCTTGTTACTTCAGCCAAACAAGTCAAAGATCTGTATGATAAGAACTTCAAGTCTCTGAAGAAAGAACTTGAAGAAGAATTCAGATGGAAAGAACTCCATTGCATTTGAATTGTTATGATAAATATAGTAAAAATGTCCATCTTGCTGAAGGTAATCAACAGATTCAATGAAATTATCACCAAAATTCTAACTCAAATCTTCATAGAGTTAGAGAGATTTGAAAATTCATTTAAAATAACAAAAAAGAAAACTGCAGGATAAGGAAATCTATCCTCAAAAATAAAATAACTTCTTGGTAAATTACCATCCCTGACCTCAAGGTGTACTATAGAGCAATAGTGTTAAAAAACTACAAATTATTCGTAAAGAGACAGAAAGATTAAGAGAATTGAATTGAAGATGCAAAAATTAACCCACACACCCATGGTCACTTGATATTTCACAAAGGAGCTAAAACCATCCAGTGGAAAAAGGACAGTATTTTCAACAAATGGTGCTGGTTGAATTGTAAGTCAGCATGAAGAAGAATCTAAATAGATCCATTTTTATCTCCCTGTACAAAGCCTAAGACCAAGTGGATCAAGGAACTCCCCATAAAACCAGATACACTGAAACTAATAGAAAAGAAAGTAGGGAAGAACCTCAAAGACATGGGCACAAGGGAATTTTTTCTTAAACAAAACACATATGGCTTATACTCTGAGATGAAAAATTGACAAATGGAACTTCATACAATTGCAAAGCTTCTATAAGTCAAAGGACACTGTCAATAGGAAAAATGGCAACCAAAAGACTGGGAAAAGATGTTTACCAATATTACATCTGATAGAGGGCTATCATCTAAAATAGAAAGTACTCAAGAAATTAGAACCTAGACAAATAACCCTATTAAAATGGGGTCCAGAGCTAAACAAATAATTCTAAACTGAGGCCACTGTAATGGTCAAGATGCATCTAAAGAACTATTTAATACCTTTGTCATCAGGGAAATGGAAATCTAAACAACACAGAGATTCTACCTCACACCACTCAGTATGGCTAAGATCAAAAATTCAGGAGTCAGCAGATGTTTCTGAGGATGCGGAGAGACAGGAAACTCCTCCACTGTTGCTGGGATTGCAAGCTGGAACAACCAAATTGGGAATAAGTATGATGGTTCCTCAGAAAATTGGACATTGTATTACTTGAGGGTCAAATTATATCACTCGTGGGCAGATACCCAAAATATGCTCCAACATATAACATGAACACATGCTCCACCATGTTCTTAGCAGCCTTATTTATAATAACCAGAAGCTGGGAAGAACCCATATGTCCTTCAATAGAGGAATGGATAAAGGAAATGTGGTTCGTTTACACAATGGAGTACTACTCAACTATTCAAAACAATGAATTCATGAAATTGTTAGACATGTGGATGGAATTAGAAAATAACATTCTTAGTGATGTAGCACAATCACAAATGAACACACTTGGTATGCACACACTGATAAGCAGATATTAGCCTAAATGTTCAGAATACCCAAGATACAGTTCATAGACAACATTAATCTCAAGGAAGAAGACCAAAGTGTGGGTCCTTTTAAGAATTGGTGAACAAATTCTCATGAGAGCAAATATGGAGACAAAGTGTGGAACAGAGAGTGAAGTTAAGGCCAATCAGATACTGCCCCACCTGAGGATCCATCTCATATACAGTTGCCAATCCCAGAGACTATTGTGGATGCCATGAAGTACATACTGACAGGAGCCCGTTTTAGCTGTGTTCTGAGAGGTTCTGCTGAGTCTGACATACTGAGGCAGATGCTTGCAGCCAATATTGAACTGTTAATGGTTCCCAAATGTAGGAGCTAGAGAAAGAACTTAAGGAACTAAAAGGGTTTGCAACCCCATAGGAAGAACATCAATATCAACCAACCATAGCTTCCAGGAATCTAAACCACTAACCAAGGAATACACATGGAGGGACCCATGGCTCCAGCCCTATATGTATCAGAGGATAGCCTTTAGAAGCAGTAATAAGTGAAGATGCCCTTGGTCCTGTGAAGGTTTAATACCGCAGTGTAGGGTAATGGGAGGGTGGGGTAGCAAGAGTGCTCAGATGGTGGCACTCCCTTATAGAAACAGGAGGAGGAGGATGAGATAGGGGGTTTCTGGGGAAGGAATTGGAAAAGGGGATACCATTTGAAATGTAAATAAATAAAATATCCAATAAAAATTAAGTAATAACAACAACAAACAACCAGATCCTCCAAATCGCCCAAGGATTAGACCACAATCCAAACATTACACATGGAGGGACCTATGGCTCCAGCTGCTTATGTAGCAGAGGAATGCATCAATGGGATGGGAGGGCATGCCCTTCTCCTTCTTCTGGAGACTTGGTTCCCCAAGTTGGGGAATGGTAGGGTGACATGCCAGGATTGAGTGAGTATTCTCACATATAATCATATATATGGACTACTTGTTTTATACAGATACACCCCTGTTTTGAATCCAAACAAACACGGTGCCATTAAAATTTATTTATTTTATATTACACACACACATACACACACATATTTATATATATATATATAAATTTCTACAAACTCTGTTTGTATATATTATTTTTTGGGGATGTGATGTAACCTTGTTTTTGGAAGAATCAGCTTTATTTGCTTCACAATTTCATATTTCTACTTGTCATGGAAGGAAGTCAAGACAGAAATGAAAACAAGTTGGGTTTATTTGGTTATTTTTCAAGTTAATTACTCACCTAGTTTTAAGATAAGTCATTACAAAATACATATACTTTTTTTGCTTTTCTATGTGAATAGTAAATACATTGTTCCTAGATATAATGTACTATGGCTACAAACGGGTGAAGGAGCTCAAGAAGCTCAATGACGCTGATATTCTTGAATCTGATGTTTGATATGATGACAAAACAGGTCACTTTGATGTTTAGATAAGTTGATTGATCTAAATGATACAGTGAGGAGCCAAGACACAAAGGCAAAGTCTATGTGTGTCCTCAGCGTTGCATCAACTTCAGAGGAAGGCACATAATCTTGCAGCCAAAGTAAGGAGAAGTGAAAAACAGGCATATACACAAGGGTTTTAGAGAATATTTGGGAATATAAGAATTGTTAATACCAGTAGCTTTTAGTTTATTGAGTGGAAGCTGTAGAATGTTTGGAGTTCTTTCCCTCTTATAGTAATGAATACACTAGTTATTTAGATGATTGATTGGAAAGCCAAGGGCATGGTAGTATAAAATACTCTGGCTATAATGTTGTGATACTTAACATTCCTAATGTTGAAACTCTAATATTCCTCATGTTGTGGTGACCATTCTTAATTATTTGTTGCTACGTCATAACTATAATTTTGTTACCACTATGAATTTTAATGTACATATCAATATGCAGGGTATCTGATATATAACATCTGAAATATTCATAAGCCACAGGTTGATATCTCCTGGGTTGAGTGCATAGGATAGAAATTAAACATTTCCTTGGTTTTGTTCTTCTTAAATATTTATGAGTTCACAGTCTTGGTTTTACTCAATACTCTCTTTTACTCAAATACTCTCAGTTGACTCTGGTATATATATATATATATTTTATACAATATTTTAACCTTAGGAAAAGTGTATTTATTAATTTGTGATGTTAGGTATACACAACAGTAAGGATAATTAATCTTATTCTATTACATTTGAACTGAAAATGAAGTTACATATGCTTAATAAGTTCAGAAATAAGATGAGGTTGTCCAGTTTCTGAACCATGTTCATTATAAGCAGTGAAGTTTAAAATGCTTGTGTGAAAGAGGAATAAAAGGCATACAAAGGAAGAGGAGTATTTATGGGATGTCTATGTGTAAGTGTAATTCTTTAGAACAGAGACCATAAAGACTCTGCC
Source organism: Apodemus sylvaticus (assembly GCF_947179515.1). Classification (NCBI taxonomy): domain Eukaryota; kingdom Metazoa; phylum Chordata; class Mammalia; order Rodentia; family Muridae; genus Apodemus; species Apodemus sylvaticus. The sequence goes on along the minus strand of NC_067472.1, from coordinate 150,387,923 downwards.
ACAGGATTTTTAAATCAGATAAATATGCCTGTGTGCTATGCACATTCACATATTAGTGGTACTAAATAGATCAAGAATCTTAAAAAGGAAAGAACATAATCACACAAATTTCCAAGTACTTGTGATCTGGGAACAGTATAGAAATCTGAGAAGTAGGAATAGAGTTGAATCGGTTTTAGAAAAAAATCATGTGATGTAACCTTAAGTGTGGTTTACATAACCAGTGCAATGCCATTGTATAGATTTTAGTGATCTTGTTTAACAAACACAAAACTCATTATTATATTCAAAACAGAGTAGTAGGGAATAGCTGTAAGAGAGTAGTGGTGGAGAGCTGTTATTCTTTGATTCATAATATTTTCCTGGAGAATATTAAAGTAGCAAAACTGTATTGGCAGACAATACAGGCCAGGTAGTAGGACAGATAGATTGAATAGGAAATCTTATTCACAGATTCTAGAATTTTAACATTTGATTAATAGGTGGTGGATTTGTTTGCTGTGGTTTCAATGGTGTAGCTTTGATGATGCAAATATATAATGTAAAGTGGGTTCTAAGATTAAAAATCTTGTGCTTGCTCTCTTTCTCTTCACTAATTTGTGTTGTTCATTTATTTTTTCATCTGCCTGATTATATTTTGAGAATTGATCTTTCATCCTTCTACACCTTTAATCATTGTTGGGGAGTAAGCTGAAGTTCATTAATGCAAAGATATTATACATATTACAGAAAATGTAAATGCTAACAATGTTCCCAAGATAACAATTCATTATACATCTATATGTTCACATTATTGTTCCAAAATATATGTATCATTTGTACATGAACATACGCTCTTTCATTCCATCTCCTTTTCTCTGTCTCCCTCCTGTTTCTCCTTAATGTTTCCTGAGTAAATGTGTATATCTCAAAAAAAGGTAGGAAAAAATATAAATGTTTTTCTTTGACTTTGCATATGTGCTGTTTGTACATGTATACACACACATGCAAATGAATAATTAATATCATAATTATTTCCATATATTTATTTCCATAAAAACATATATGTGGTGCACATATACAGTTCAATAATGTTAAATAGCAAAAAAAAGATGGAATCTGCATGTAAATTCCAGATTGCACCAATTCCAGATTGGTGTAAATTAAAAGAACCAGCAATGGTGAGTGATATAAATTCTAAAAAATTAATGCTTCCTGTACTTTCCACATGAGACTCCTATATAAAGTCCTTTGGTTTGAGAGGTAATCTGGAGGCCATGCGATAAATATGATACTGAAAAATAGTCATTAGCATAGAGAAACACATTTAGGCAGGAATGGGGATATACTACTTAGTAAATCAAAGTAGAAATGGGATTTCTCGAGGCAGAAATTTTACATAGATAGTGGTATGACAGGGTTTGGCAAAATCGGGTTCAACAGCAAGGCTTAGCCAAAGTGAGATATACACATGGAAATTATTTGGGAAATTTATATACTAACCTATATCATTTAACCGAATAGTAAGAATATTAGAGTTTATGTTATATAAAATAATATAAAAAGAGAATTGCAAACTAAATATTGTAATCAGGAATGGGTATAGGTCTTGAATTTAGGTGAATTAAGTAGATTATGTTTAGCAAAACTAAGAATGTACAAAGAAACATAAGCATATATATGTATACATTATATTATATAAGAAGCATATAAGCACTTTATCAGTTATAGATTTATTTATATACATAATAGTATAGAACATAAAAATTTACTTACAATATATAATTTAATATGCATTGTAATGCAAAAATTACATTTATAACTACAATATGTATAAAATTAGCTATCTTTCTTTAGAATTTAGCAACATTTATATAAATATATGTATGTAGTGAATATATAAAATATTTATATAACTGAATATAAACATATGTTTTATATATACCAAAAATAAATCAAATATAATTTATATATTATATAAAGTTGCATATATAGAGATATACATATATATATATATATATATATATATATATATATATATATGTGTGTGTGTGTGTGTGTATGTGTACATATATTCATATAGAAGTCTCCATTCTCCAAACTAATATAGCTAGTCTAAATTTAGTCCTAATGTATGTAACTTATTATGAGTTATAATGTATACTATATTTCATAATAGTTACATTTTGTATATGTTGGGGTCATCAGGAGGTAGTAGCTCCAGAGGCCAAAATAGTTCCATGTGAGGTTTATTGAGAGTGAAAAGTGTAAGGTGCTGGCAGAAAGAGAAGAGTGGGGGGAGAGAGAGGGGGCAAACCTCATATATTTAGATGGTGATATGGTCAAAGGTAAGGTGAGCCCAATGGATTCTGGGGATATGGTTGCCGTTGTCTTGGCAACAGGTGTGTAGGACTCATGGTCGCCTATGTGATGTGACAGGTTTTGGGAAACCTGATACCAACATTTGTCCTTTTTCATTATCATAATGTTGACAAAACCAGATACTCATCAGTCAAATGACTTGGCTAAACAATGGTAGGCCATTTCTAATCTCATGCATAACTATTTAATAGAGACAGCTCACGTTACTCTTGGAAATCATAGAGATCACAAAAACTGTTAGCTACTGGATTCTGTCATTTTTTGATATATAACTGCTAATTTATTGATTATTCTTCAGACTTCTGACTACATTGACAGCTAGACAGTTGTCTCCTTACCTATACTCGGATTCCATTAATTAAATGCTTCATATTTCCTCTTCTTCCTATACTACTGTCCGATTAAATTTGTTTAACTCTAATAAATATTCCACTATACAATCCAACTTTTTAATCTTTTTCCTTCTGCTCCACAAGTCTCATCTTAAAGACTGCTAATGTTGTTAACTCGTGTTGTTCTTGTTTATAAACTTATTAACTACAAAAAAACAACAAAGATCTACCTCTCATGGACCAAATAGCCTCCATCCAGACAAATGCATGTACCCCAAATTCCTATTTACTACCTATTCTAAAGGTTGAGATTCCTCTGGGTTTCAGTTGTCCATCTTATTTTTTTCTCCCAAAAGCACTTAATCATATTCCTTACCTATAATAATGTGTTTCAATATCTTGTCAGGTCCAGGTCCTTTCTACTTCCAGGACAGCTTCAGAGAAGCAGCCTTCAGATGCTCCAATCTTCCCTCAGACAAAGGATATTCTACTGGACCTGTTCTTCTGAACTGTCCTCAGATTGTTCCACATAATCTGTAGAGCATGGAAGCAGCCAATTCTCTTAACACTGGGAAAACCTCCCCTATACCCATTTCTCTAGGTTCCCCAGAGGTATGTCACACCAATGTCAGCATGAAGCAGCCACATAACACAATGACCCAAATCCTGCTTTGCCATCACTTCTTTCTAATCTTTCCTTTTTTTTTAAATTAAACCAAGAAGGGGGTAGTTTAGGATTCTCTCTAAGCTTCACCCCACAGTTTCCTGGTAACATCAAGGTATGCTCCAACCAAGAGTTTCCTGACAACAATCAGGTATGCCTCTCTCCACAATTACCTGGCAATAGCAAGGTAGTTCTGGCCCACAATAAAAGAGACATCCATCCCAACTGAGGGACGAGATACACAACAGTATATTTATTAAATTTATTATAGAATAGAATTTGTTTAGAGCATGGGAAGTGGAATTAAGAGGGTACTAGAGGCAAAGAAAGGCAGAGAGAAGAAAAGAATACAGAAGTGCAGGCTGGCAGTGACAACATGGAGAGAGGGTGGAAGGGAAGAGTCCAAGAGGGCAAGAGGAGGGGAAAGAGAAAAAAGAGTAAGAGGATAAGAGACTAAGAGAGGGGGGAGAAGCAAGCATCCCCTTTTATAGAAGTCCAGACCTACCTGGCATCAACTGTAGGGATGGGCACATCTGGCTGTTGCCAGGTAATTGTGGGGTGGACCTTAGACAGAATCCTAACAGTACATATACCTTTATATATTAATAATATATGTAAAATATTTTTATTTTACATAATATATAAGCAATTATTTTATGGTATAAATATGCATTATTTATTTAGGGGAGTGCAAATAGTAATTTCTAATACAGTGAAAATACTTCTCCAAGGAGATATCAGTAATTAAAGAAAATCATATTGATACAATAATTCACTGGGAATTTTAAGTTAAAAAATCTCAGAAACCATGTACAATTATACATATACAATGTAAGAGTCAACAATATACTTTACCCAAATTAAGTTTATAATTATTTCTACAAATGGAAACAAAAAGGTTCAATGCAGAAAAACATAGATAAGAAAAGAATTTGTAAGAGATAACACTATAACAGTTTAAATTGGTGATACACAATTAAAGTACCAATAGGTGTGCAGGATGGTACTATAATGCTATAAATTCATTAATTAATACCCCTTGAAAAGCAACAAACTTCATAAACAGAGTGCTGGTGGCATAAGCCTTCACATAATTCCACTTTGAAAATACCCTAAAAATCTTAAATCCCAACATTTTGAAATAAAAACCAAAATAAAATGAGAAAGAGCAAAGGAAATACCTCTGTGGACCACTCTGCTCCACATCCTACAATAGTCTGTGCTGGGTCCACTCTAAACATGATATAGTATTCAGCTTAGAGTTTTTGTGGCATTCCTGTGTGTGTTAACAAATGGGTCTCTAATTATTTTTTCACCTTTAAAAATGTGTTTATTTTTTAAAAATTCAGTTATAGTCAAAAGTGTTTCTTAGATTTTAGTTCTCAAGACAGATACTCCACCCACAGCCCACACTACTTCAATGGTATTTCTGGTAACAAACCCATTTTCCCCGTACAAGAAGGTAATGGCTCAGATTAGACCCTCCTACAGAATTTACTATCAGTACTTCACTGTTTAGTGATCTAAAGAAGATAACAAGCAAGCTTCTTTCAAAGTGAGGTTAATGAAAATCCCTATAAGAACAATAACTTCCAGCAGACATCACAACAATGTGTCATCAAATGCTGAAAGCTAGAAAAATAGATATTATTTTCAATAAAACATCATTTTGTATTGGAAAAGTCTTTAAGTTAAGTATCTCTTTCCCCCAAAGAAATTGTTAAGGTTTTATTATGATGCCTGTAGAAAGTAGGTGCATAAAGTAGGTATAATCAGTAAAAACAGTACAATGAAATGATGCACTTGCCTCAGAACTGAACAGATCTGTGCCACATGTGATGATAGATAGCACGTTGTAGGAAAGCAACAGAATCATGACACTTTCTAGTGACAACTGCAGGCTCAGGAGTTTCTACCAGTCTAAGAAAGCAGTAATGATATAGGTAAGGAAGACACCAACACTGCCACATATGCTGTGAGTATGTACTGTATGACAGGGCAAAAAGAGTGTTTAAGCATGTCACAACATGTGTAGACACTAGAAGTAATGCTTGAGAAAAGGCTATTCCTCAGTGATATCAACAGGTTGATGGGTACACACTCTAACATGTACTGAAAGATAAAAATGTAGCTTGAAACTTCAACCTCTTGGCACTAGAAAAAGTAATTAATACAGAACTATTTTATCAAAGTCCATGAAGTAAAGTTAACTATGAACAGACCGCTTCCTTTTTCCCATCTAAACACTGATTCCATCCTTATATATTATACCTGATGATACTGTTCGAGTTCTAAATTCATTTTGAACCCTTTCCCAACCAAAAGTTTATTTCTGGTGCTACTACAGATTTGAGAGCTGTATTATGCCTACATTCACAACCAGGCTCCATTTTCCACATTTCTAAATTTGCCCAACAGCCTAACCATAAAGATATAACATGTCCTGTTCTACAACATGAGCAAAAACTACTGTCAATTCCTTTCTGCAGATATTTACGTTTTTTACATAGTGTTAAATAGCGCCATGAGAAATATAAAAATTTTCAAAAACAGGTCTTCATTCTTTTGATAGGTTAGTTATATTTCTCAAAGGCAAAATATTTGATTCCAAACATTTAAATGATTTTTGAATTCAAAGTTTGCAACATGCTCTATACGTTTTATACTAAAATTCATGTTTAGGTTAGAAAAAAAGCTGGATTATGTAAAAGCCTATCATACAATCAGCAAGTACTAAGGAATCTTCTTGTTCTAAATGAGATTTCACAAAAATTACAGGAGCACAGGGTTAAGTCTGGAAATACAGCACACACAGGAGTATCACAGAATCTGACTGCCTTTCTCGTTCGAGAGCCTGTGAATAAAAGCACGACTACACCTAGACCTAAACAGAAGCTTTTCTGGACATGACAAGATGTAACACTGTGCATGCTGTAGCTCTGTATGTAAAGATACCTCATGTTTCCCCACATTGGCTATTGACACACCTGAATTTACTCTGTTCACAAATTGTCTTAATGCCACATTGGGATCCCCTTCCCTGTATTATAAGTATTGGCATGTCAAAACTCATACTTACCTGATCCTCCTATCCACTGAGAAACTGCAAGGTGCAAACCATCATTGTATGCTGTGGTTTGCCTCTGATGATAATCTGCATATTATCCCTCAAGTGCTTTCATCCCTTCTGATCATTCATGGCAAGGCAGAATATAAATTAATTCCCTTAGGAATATTATTTCATGCAAAATATATATAACAAAATAAAAGTTTTTTTTTGTTTTTTGACTTCACTCAACACTCACACAACTTTAATCCACAATACTGTCAGCCCTTTGAAATATTAATGTTCAGCCTGTAAGAGAACTGAGCTAAAGTGACAGGGCAATTTGAACGCCTATGGGAGGGGCACTGAGGCCAATACAACACAGGACAGGACAATGGAAGCAAGGTCCTGATCTGATAGCTTTCTCATCTGATTCCTCAAAGTTTTGAGATATATAAGATAATGTACTAATCCCAACAAATTTGTAATACTTAATGTGCATAAATCATGTCCTCCTATGAAAGAAACAAGGGGTCAAAGTGGGAGCTAGCCTTGTTTGCTGCATTGCCATGCTGACTGGTTCCTAGGGTGGATGTGACGGGCATCTTTGGCTGCCTATTCTCTGAGCAGTATCTGATGCACTGTCTAATCACACTCCAAAACCCCAGTCTGTGTTAGTGAGCCAGCACAGCCCATACATGAGTACACGGTTGCCAGGGTGCAGGGATTCAAAATCTTTTCTAAAGCTAATGACAAAAGCAGGCAGCCATGAGCTGTAAGTTAAGTTGTCCTATTAATTTATTAGGTGTATTTTTAAAATTTCCTATGAGTTCATGTAAATTAAACACTTAACCTGAAGATAATATTTGTTGATTTATAAAAGCATTGTTTTACCATTCAGTTATGTTTTTTCCTCATGTATAAAAAAAAGTGTTGCTAAGATATACTTATATATTTGTTTGTTTGTTTATCAGAGTCATACTTGATAGAATTGTCTGGACTGGCAAATCAGGTTGTATAACGGGTTGACTTTGAACTCAAAGTTTAACTAGCTTCTTCCTCATAAATGCTCAAAAATGTCATGTGCCACCACTTTTAACTAGTTTTTTATTATTTTTATTCATGTGTGCATATTGTTTACTCTCTCTGGACTAATCAGTCTATGACTGTTGGTCTCTCTCTGTCTCTGTCTCTGTCTCTTTCTCTGTCTCTTTCTCTTTCTCTTTCTCTTTCTCTTTCTCTTTCTCTTTCTCTTTCTCTTTCTCTTTGTCTTTCTCTTTCTCTTTCTCTTTCTCTGCCTCTCTCTTTCTCATCTCTCTCTTTCTCTGCTCTGTTTCTCCCCCCTCTCTGTGTGTTTGTGTGTCTGTGTGTGTGTGTGTGTGTGTTTGTATATGTGTAGGGTTATGTAGGCGCCGAAATCCATATTTAACTCTAGTTTGGCAGTTCCATGTAGTCTGGAGATTCCTGACAAGATTCTGGGAAATCCTCTTACAGAGAAGTACTTGCTTTAAAAGGAGAAAAGTCACTCAGGATCTTCTATTCCAATTTAAGTCTTGGTTATTGAGATGAATTTTGATTATGGAAATAAAAGAACAAACAAAAATATATAATTGCTCCTCATTTAAATGCTCATACATTCAATTGTTTTTCAATAAATGTAAATATGATATTATTCAGTTATATCTTTTTTGCAAGTCAAAGTCTACAAGGGAAATGGAAATGAATATGGAATTAGTAAAGGTATTTTGAATTTTGACAATAAAAAATATGAATTACTACCAGGGTGACATTTGGGTATTGTTTAGTATGAACAACAAAATGTATTAATAAAACTAAAATTGTGATAGACAAAGATTATTTTTCATCTTTCTTTATGTTGATTGTCCAGCAGAGGGCTGCTGAAGAAGCAGCACAGAGAGGAAGCAGAGAGAGTTATTTGAAACAACATGAGATTTTTAAAGATAGAAAGCAAGATAGTAACCTTTTTTCATCAAACCCAAAAGAAGTTAACCAATCAAATTTAAAACAATAACACCAAAAATGACAGAAAGTAATAATCACTATTCCTTAATATCTCTTAACATCAATGGACTCAATGCCCCAATAAAAAGACATAGACTAACCGACTGGATATATAAACAGGACCCTACATTTTGCTGCATACAGCAAACACACCTCAGGGTCAAAGACAAACACTACCTTAGAGTAAAAGGCTGGAAGACAATTCTACAAAAAAATGGTCTCAGGAAACAAGCTGAAGTAGCCATTCTAATATCAGATAAAATTGACTTTCAACCCAAAGTCATCAAAAGAGACTCTGAGGGACGCTTTTTGCTGGTCAAAGGAAAAATACAACAAGAAGAACTCTCAACCCTGAACATCTATGCTCTGAATGCAAGGGCACCTTCATTCATAAAAGAAACTTTACTAAAGCTCAAAGCACACATTGCACCTAACACAATAATTGTGGGTGACTTCAACACTGCACATTTCTCAATGGACCGATCCTATAATATATATATATATATATATATATATATATATATATATATATATATATATATATATATATATATAATTACTATGTATTACATACAGAGTTTCAGGGAAAGTGAAGGCTGTTGAAGTGATTGAGCTGGGACCATGGTTGAATATTTTCCTGGATTCAGACAGGTTTATTATTTAGGACATGCGGTCAATAATATGGCCTTGACTTCCTAAGCATGAAAGAAAGATAGAAGGGGGTTAGATTGGAAGATAAGTCAGAGACGAAAAAAAAATGAAAAAAAAATATGCATCTGATAAATAAGTAGAAAGCTAGTTTTGATTCAGGGATTTCAAAGAATGGAATGGAATGGGAAATACTACAGAGTTTCAATGCAGAGCAGTGTAAGTAAGATATTAGGCTTATTCCTCTAATGCCACAAAGGTGCTTGAGGTTTCAAAGGGAATGGAGACTCCTTTGAGATTCAGATTTCATGTCCAATGAGTACTGCTATGTCAGGAGCATAAACTATATCCTGCACCTATTCTTCAGCATGGGCTATGATACATGGAGGGACAACTTGATGGTCTTAGAGGATAAGATCAACATTCCAATTAAAGAACATGATCTGTTGGACCTTTCTAGCTTGGCTTGTTTGCAATATCATTGAGAAATGTAGAATATGTGAGCCCCATATGCAATATAGTGAAAAGGATGTTTTTGTCATCACCTGCAGACACATATACAGAAGACCTCAGTCTTTGTAGCACTTTTGCCAAAGCTGAAGAGAAAGAATAAAGAAAATGACATCTACAAGTTTTAGGGCTGTATAGTCTTTGATTTTTTTAAACTAAATCTAGAATATCCCCTCAAAAGTAATTTATAAATAAAACAGCAGGTTCTAGTTTATTATCCTTTTCATCAGTATTTTATTTCCTTCAATCCTGCCTCAAACCTGTTTCCCAGCACTCTCTTTACAGGCATGGGGAAACACCCAATTTATTGCACTATAATATTCTTCATGAATGAAATCTGAATACCTCATAAATATAGATTTATAAGAATTTGAATATTTTATGAGTATATAAATAATAAATGTTTGTCAATGAATATTCCTAGAACCTTCTTAAGAACACTACTTAACATTTTCAGGGAATTTTTTTGCTGTTCACAAACATAGAGCAAATTAATTTTCTGAGGCAAAATTGAAGAGATCCAAATAGCTTGGGTCATGTATAGTCAGAGATTCTTCTGTCACATAAACATAGTATTAAAATCATAGATAGACCTATTTGTGGTACTGTCCAAAGTCTAAAATTATGGAATGAAAATATGTCCCAAAATCTTCATCAGTTTTGCTGTAAGGAGCTTTTCAAGTACATGCTATTTCTCTTAAAAGTATGCCAATTGCAAAGACAAAAATTTTAAAAGACTATTTTCATGGTTGTTACTGTGTGTTAGTGTTAGATTATATGTCTATGGAGCACATGTCTGTAGGAACAGAGGAATCCAGGAGAGTGAGTTCCTCAGCTCCACTGTGACTGGCACCACAGATCATGGTAAGCAGACATATAGGTGATATTAATTGAACCCTATTTCTCTGGAAGAGCAGTTCAGTATGTTTAACTGTTAAGTAATCCCTTAGGTAGAAAGAGAGGTTTTATTGATAATAGAATATATCAATATTAAATATTGACACTCTTACAATGTAAAATAAACCTTTTGAAAGTTTTCAGAGCATGCTGAAGACTAAAGCTTTGTGCCCACAAGTTGAGGATTGCCTACAAGAGCCCCTAGATTTGTACTATTTCTACCTATATTAAAGAAAGTACTTTATTCATCAGATAGCAATAGTTTATATAATTGTGGCCTACAATTTTTGTCTCTGGGAGGAAATTACAGGCAGCAAAATAGTGGCATACTACTTATACTTCTGACTGTAATCTGTCAGATTAAATTACAGAACATTTTTATGCCAATCAGCATGACTAGGATCAAAATCTCAAGTGACAACACATGTTGGTAAGGATGTGGAGAAAGAAGAACACTCCTCCATTGATGGTGGGATTTCGAACTGGTAATACCACTCTGGAAATCAATCTCAATGTTCTTTGGAATATTAGGAATATATCTACCTGATGACACAGCAATACCACTCTTGTAATATACTCATAGAATATCCTACCATGCCACAGGGGCACCTGTTTCACTATTTTCATAGTGGCATTATTTGTGATAGCCAGAAGCTAGAAACAGCTCAGATGTCCCATGACAAAATAAGAGATACAGAAAATGTGGTTCATTCACTCAATGGAATACTACATAGCTACTAAGTGCTACAACAGCCTGAGTTCTGCAGGCATATGCATGGAACTAGAAAATATCATCCTGAGTGAGGTAACTCAGACCCAAAATAACATGCATGGTGTGTACTTGCTAATAAGTGGATATTAGTCCAAAATAAAAGTGCAGAATACCCAATATATAATCCACAGACCTCTAAATTTTCATCAAGCTGAAAGACCCAAGTCAGATGACTCAGTCTCAGTTGGGAGAGAGAAAAAAGCAATCGTAAGTGGGGAGGGAGGGAATTGGGAGTGAAAATTATGTAGGTGAGGCAGAGAGGGGAAATTGAGCTGGTGTTGGGGGAAGGAAAAGGACTGAAGCCCTGAGGTCCTACCAGAAATAAAGGATGCAGGCAATCTCAGGAAGAAGGAGGTTGAGGGAACTTTCCATAATATACCAGAAACCAGGGAGATGAGAGACTGTAAAGACTCAAGTGGAGGTACCTTAGATGAAATGCCTAAGAGTAGGGAAAGAGAAATTATAGAGCCCACCTCCAGCTGTAAGAGAACACATATAGTGAGGCAGGGTGTTGCCATACCATAGTCAAAAATTCTGACCCATAATTGTCCCCATGTGAAAGAACTGCAGGTATGAAAATGGAAAGGAGCCTGTGGAAAAGAAGGATTAGTGACAGGTCCAAAGTTGGATCCAGCAAAAGGGGATGTCCCAAGGCCTTACACTATCACTGAGGCTATGGAGCATTCACAATAGGGAACCTATCATGACTGCCCTCAGAAATGCCCAAAAAGCAGCTGAAAGAGTCAGATGCTGATATGGGTGATGGGGAGGAGGTATGGGATGTGGAACAGTCAGAGGGTGGATGCATGGGAGACTTACAAAATCTGGAGTGTAAAAATAAAAATAAATAAATAAATAAACAAATAAATGACACAAATAAAAGAAACAAATTTGAATTATGGGAATGACACTGTTAAACACAAGTAGGTATTTTTACATTCACAGAAAAAGTTCTTGAGATAGATCCTTGGAGGTATAAGGGAAAAGAGTCACAACAGAAATAATTACACCAGCAACAACTCCACATTTAAATTTCATAAAATTTGCATCATTTTCCAATCAAATTCCATTCAGAATGTCGAACTTTGTATTTAGGATATGTGCACATTTTCACATATATTTCTATTTTAATAAGAATCATTTTCTCTGTGAGCAAGAATCTACCTTTCTGCATATCTGAGTTTCTCATGCCCCCTCTCTTGATGATGATGTCTTATCACTGATTCCTCTTGAGACATAATCCCTCAGTAATCATTTTTCATCCGCTGGTCCATCACATTCTCTTGGCCTATAAATGAATTGCAGAGATTCTATGGTATACACTGATATAACTGAAGGTATTCAAAGAAGGTTATTTGAAGTTTCTTCGAATGTCATGACAAATCACTTTACTAACTGTCTAAAGAGATGAATGAATACCAAATGAAAAGAAAACCCACAAAATTGCTTAGAGTAACTGAGATACCCCCACTACACATACACACATACCCTGTAATTGGCGTAATACTTGAGGACAAATTATGTGACAGTTAAGCAAGTATAGCCTATGAAAATTTGTCTCATAGTTCGGTGTTTAGCTATATATTGGCAGATATAGTAAAGAACTGCAGATTTCAAAGTATGTCCTGTAACAGACATCCACATTCTATTACAGAATCACATCTAAAAACGAAACAAAACAAAACAAACAAACAAAAAACAGCCTACCAATGTCGTGAAAAGTCTATGGAAAATTTCCATTTTAAACATATGCAAAGTGACTCTTCACTACTGTAATCCCTGAATTAATATTGAACTCTTCACTCCCCTTTTAAAAAGAGCAAATCTTATATTTGGGCACATTTTTATAACTGTATCTGAAGAAAATATGATTACCGAAAAAATGATGCTACTTGTAATATTAGTAGTAGTTGCAAATTCATTATTCAAAAGACGAAGTTCTAAACAGGGAAATTGTAAAAGCAGAAGGTGGGTGTCACTTGTATGCTTGGAGCCAGGGGAAGCTGAAAACAAAAAGGAACTTTGGTCTTTGTAGTTTCCCTGCATTTTCTCTTGCCAGAGGCTAGGTGACAGGGGGTGGGCACTGTGCCTCACAGCACTTTTATGACTTAAGTCCTGTAATGACAGAAGAAGGACACTGCAATAGGAACTTAGATATTGTTGAGGAGACTGAAAGGAAAAGGACATTCTCAGCTTTAATTTGGGTTTATGCTAATCAGTATTGTATCAAAAGCATCATTTGCTAATTGCTGTGGTTCTAAATCCACTCATCTGAAAATTCTAAAATTGAGATTTAAAAATATTTGTTAATAAAGAAATATACCATCCATCCTAGGGAATCCGTTCAATTACTTCATCCTGAAACAATTAAATACCTAATGGTCTCTTTGCCCAGCATTCAAGAGAGGTTTTGATCCTAGCCTTAGTATAAATGTTTGTGATAAGGTTTGATGTTCTGCTGACACATCATTAGGAAATCAGCTTTTAGTTTTTCTTAAGGGAATGGGAGAAAGTTTGGATATGGGTGAGAGGAAAGATATTGGGAGACTTGTGTGGAGTGGTTGGTGGGAAATGTAATGAATGAGAGAAAAATAAAAAGAAGAAGAATAGAAAATCTTAAATATAAGACAACAAAAATTAAATAAGAATACTACGGAAGAAAAAGAGTTACAAATTTTGGTGTAAGGCCACACACCTTACATAAGTATATATATATATATATATATATATATATGTATGTATATATATATGTATATACATATATATATATATGTATATGTATATATATGAGGGGAAAGACACTTTAGAAACATAATCATGTTTATTTTAGGAAAGACTACTCTTATGTACTGTTGGTAGAAAACTACAAAGCAGAGTTCAACATCACCAAACAAGGTGAATAGACATTTTTAAGTGGCAGGGTAAAGTGTTATGCCCAAGTTGCAGGGAGTCAAAAAGACTATTGAGGAGCCAATTCAGATGTAAATACTTAAGAGTCTTTGTTATGAGCTCTAGATCAAGGTACCAACCAACACTGTCGCAGCATGTCAGAATGAGAATACCTAGTCTAGGGGTTTTTATTGGGATTACAGCGAATGTGAAATTTTCATATCAGTCATCAAGTTCATATTTTAAGAACTGAATTTCATGTGTAAACTGCTGAAACTGAACACGGGGACAAACTTAACACCTGATGAACAGGATTTCTAAGTAGTCTATTTTATGCAGGATAAATACAGATGTCTTAAGATATCTGTATTTACCTTTACTCTCCTATTGTACCCGGACTGTCAGTTGATTAGGGGCTTGCCATAGGATATTTGCTCAGGGGAACTTTGTGGTTTTCTTCCTAGAGTTGTAATTTTGCTCCTGATATAGCACAAAATGAAATTTCTTTTTTTTAAAATTGGGTTGGTTGGGCTTTACAACAGTAATATAGAAGAGGGCTAATGCACAAGTGATCAGAGAATGACAAATGCACAGGTTTTGTACAGGACAAAGTTACTTGGGGTTTATGCAATGAGTGTAGGAATAATATATGATCTCCCACTCCTCCCAGGAAGGTATCTTCAAATTCTTCAAATGAAAACTAGTTTACTCCAGTAGTACCTTACTGGGTACAGAATCCACATCAAGATGCAGAATCCTCATTCCATACAGTAGACAGACATTTCATGTGAATCAACAGTAATTTTGGATTGTTATTTTTGACTCATAATGTACTCTATTTTTAACCATACTGGTTATTTTTCACACATTATGACTTTGAATTTTGTATTTTAATATGTCTTTATATTTGTGAATATATCTTCCTCTATATAAGTGCTTCGTGTGAGTTTGTTTTTCTGATTCCTTAGTTGGTAGTTTTGTTTTGTTTTGTTTTGTTTTGTTTTGTTTTGTTTTGTTTTGTTTTGGATAGCTCTTTTATTTGCCTGTATGTTTTTGACAGTAACAGAGAGAATATGATGATTTAGGTCTGTATGGAGGTGGCAAGGTAGGAGAAAGTGGTATGGCACATCATTAGAATATATTGTCTGAAAATTTCAATTTTCAAAAATTAGTAATTAAAACAAATATAGACTTCAGGTTCATTCAAGACATTAAAATTAAATTAATCTACTTTTGGGAGAATGCACCTTTATTGGTGAGAGGAACACATGTGGAAGTCAATTCTCTACTATTAACATTTTACTTTCCTGTATGAAAATTTGTTTGTTTAGTTTGACCGATGTTCAATTCACCATCTCTACCCACTCAATTGTGTATCAAATATATTTTTATTGAAACAATGGTGTTTAACAAAGGAATTATAATACACTAAACGTGTATTTTACCTTGATCTACAACAGTATTTCTCAGTAGTTTTGAAAATACTAAAAATCACATGATTTCATTTGCACTGTCCATTTGTTCAGGCCTGTAATAGGAAGTGATTGCAACAGCTTTTGCCGATTTTCTCTGATAAATAAAATTTTGTTCCTTTGCACAATTCTTCCCTGGTTTACTATCATTTCTTTGGGGCCTTTTGATACAAAGTCCAAAACTGCAGCCTAGGTTTTTCAATACTTCAAAACTATTGTAATCCAAAGTGGCTTCACACAATAGATACACAAAGTTTATCTTGCTAAAAGTGGGGTTATAAGTAAGATTTAACATGGTGACTTCCATGTACTTTTTCTTGTTTTTAAAAATCATGTTTTAAAAGAATTGAAATATTGAAATTCACAGGTAAATGAACTGAAGTAGGAATCATAATACTTAGTGATGAGACCTAGATCCCAAAAGAAAAATGATGTGTATTGGATTATATGTGAACAATAGCAATTAAGTCAGTGATAAACAAACTGCAATCTGTAAAACCAGATTGAGTTTAGAGTAAGACCCTCGGAGTGACAGATAATTTTACTGAGGGAAGGGAAATTAGTTTGATGGGGATGGGCAGAATAAGGAATTGAAAGGAATAACAAGGAATGAAATGGAAAAGTGTGTGGTGGAGAGAATATGTGATAGGCAGTTAAAGTTAAATGCTCTTTGAGTATTAATATGGAAACAAAATGTATCATGAATGCATGCATATACGGAAGTAGATTAAATGGAATTGCAACATAATATGAAAGTCCGAGGTACATCTGGACATCTCTGTTACCAAATACTCTTTCCAGAAAGAAGAGTAACATCTAGGCAACTCTGTTACCAAATGTTCTTTCCAGTAAGAAGAGTGGGTTACACCTACAAAACCCATGGAAAAATAAAATATTGAGCTGTATCTAATTATAGTCCACACCTCACCCTCCAACCATGTTCTACCACTTGGTACAAGAATGTAGTCCACATGCTACTGAAATAGAAATATACACAATAAGAAAGCTACAAATCCTGTGATTTACAATAGTACCCTGCCTGAAAGTTATGCTACTGCAATGATGAAATAAAGCATTTGGGAGTAACCTACTAATATCTAATTTGACTTCAGGGCTTCTTCATGAATTGGGAACAAGTACAGAGAACCACATTGTTACACAATGTACAGAGAGTGAGCATTCTTGGGACACTCATGCCTAAGCTTATTGATTCCACCAAATTCATCCTTTCAGTGCTAAAGTAACCATTAAAAAAGGGAGGAAAATCAAGTGTAATAGCTAGAAAACATAGGGAACTCCAAGAAAACAGTGCTTTTTAAAACATTATCTGAACTCATATGAACTCTCACATTGTCTCTCCTCGGTCCTCTGCATATATATTATGGCTTCCATTTTAGCACTACTGTAGACTTCCTGAATATGTTAGTTACTGTGGCTCTTCTTGTGCTGTTTTCTTGGACTCTTTTCCTTCTGCTTGTTTGTTTTATTTTTCCATATCCATTATGTTACCATTGGCTTTATGTTACTACAATTTTTTTATTTGCAAAACATTTTACTTTTAGAACTTAGTAAAGTTTTGTAATAATAGAAATGCACGTAGACAGGGGCTGGGGCAAGTAAAAAGGAGAACAATGGTAATCAAGGTATATTATTATGGAAAAATCAATTTTTAATAAAAATCTCTGCCATTAAGTACATTTCCCCATATCCTTTTAATACTCATGTTTTATGTTTCTATTATGAATGGAAATGTGTGGAAATATTCTCCATTCCTGTAATGCTAACATATTATCTACTAAGTAGGACAAATTTCATTTGTTCATCAATTTTGACTACATAATAACTAATAAAAGAAACAAATCCAAAATAACAATTAACCATTCCTAACACAGAATCAAAACAAATGAATGAAAAAAATTCCCTCGTAGACTTTGAATGTATGTTAAATAATATACAAGAAAGTGCAACTTATGAAAAATGATAAAGGTATTTACTTATAGTAAAAGTGAGATGAAATCCAAGAAATTATTCAGAAATCATGCTAATTAAATTCAAATGATTAAATTGTTTGTACATTATGATTTCATATTAAGTATTGATGGTATCTGCATAGAAATGGAGTCAATACTTTAAAAGAAATTTAAATGTATTTTGATATCCAATACTAAAACAAAGTATGGTAATATTCTCCCTATTATTGTGGAAATGTAAATACAGGCAAATTGAAAAAGGTAAAGTGATAATTTCTTTCAGTATCACAATAAGAATTCAAGTTTAATAAAATACAGAGATTTTAGACTTTTAAAACTATTAGGGAACTAATTTTTTTATGTATACATAAATTTTACTTGAAAAGAAAAAGGATATATTATTTACTGTTAGCCATATATGGATGTCAGAAAGTGGAATAGAGATATAGATGACTTCAAAATATGTTCCAACACTAAAGTGCTTACAAAGATTTGCATAGCCACACTTAAAAAATTCATTTACTAATGCATTTTAAAAGTATTTATATGTGGAAAATCTACAGAATGTTTACAGAAAATGAGAAAATAACTATTCTATGTTTGTATAACACTTGATGATAAGTCTATCTTAGGTTTCATGTTCTTTAGCTAGTGATGTGATAATAAATTCCAAAAGCTTTAGAAGCTAATTGAAAGTATGTTAAATTAGGGATAGTTGAGTGATAAGTTGCTAACAAGGGTACTTAACATCCAAGATATCATGGTTCTAGATCTTTAGCATTCCAAATATCTAAATTGCAATGTTCTTATGAGTCACTCCAGATTCTCAAACATTTAGCTGATACATTTTTTTTCATTTTTCTGTGAGCTTTACTTGAAAGTTTCCCCTCTTGACTAAAAAATCTCATTGTGTACATTCAACAGTCTAATGTTATATTTCCTATAAATCTAGGAAAACTTTCTTTTTAATTAGATATATTCTTCATTTACATTTCAAATGTTGTCCCCTTTTCTGGTTCCCCCCCTCCACCAAAAATCCCATAAGCCATCTCACCTTACCCAATCAACTCTCCCCCACTTCCCTGTCCTGGTATTCCTCTACATTATGGCATCAAGTATTTCCAGGACCAATGGCTTCTCCTCCCTTTGTCAAACAAGACCATCCTCTGCTGCCTATGAGTCTGGAGCCATGGGTAACTACATGTATACTCTTTGGTTGACGATTTTGTCCCTGGAAGCTCTGGAAGTACTGGGTGACTCATATTGTTGTTCTTCCTGTAGTGCTGCAAAACCCTTCAGCTTTTTGAGTCCTTTTTCTAGCTCCCCCATTGGGGACCCTGTGGTCAGTTCAATGGCTGGCTGAGAGTGTCCCCCTCAGTATCCATTATATACTAGCAGAGCCTCCCAGCTAAGTGCTATATCTGGCTCTGGTCAAACAGCACTTGTGGGCATCCACAATAGGGTCTGTGTTTTGCAACTGTATGTGGGATGGATCCCTGGGTGGGGTAGTCTCTGGATGATCATTCCCTCAGACTCTGCTACGCCTTTTGTCTGTGTATCTTCTTCTGTGGGTATTTTCCCCTTTCCACAATGGACCCAGATATCCATACTTTGTTCTTCCCCTTTCTTGGGCATCATTTGATATGTGAAATGTGTCTTGAGTATTTCAAGCACCTGGGCTAATATCTATTTATCAGTGAGTGCTTACCATGTGTCTTCTTTTGTGATTGGGTCGCCTCACTCAGCATGATATTTTCCAGTTGCATCCATTTGTCTAAGAATTTCATGAATTCATTGTTTTTATTGGCCAAATAGTACTCCATTGTGTATATATACCACATTTTCTGTATTCATTCCTCCATTGAAGGACATATGGGTTCTTTCCAACTTCTGGCTATTATAAATAGGGATGCTATGAACATAGTGGACCATGTTTCCTTATTACATTCTGGAGAATCCTCTGGATATATGGCCAGGAGTGGTATAACAGGGTCCTCCTGAGATGAGTGGTTGCACCCATCCCCCAAATGGGTGACTTGCCTAAACTCTGGATATAGTCTCTGCAGGCTCTCCCTCATTTTGTTGGTTATTTCAGCTAATGCCATTCCTATTGGGTTCAGGAAACCTCTTCCTTTCTGGGCATCTGAGACTTTCTGTTGGCTATCCTCAGTTTTCCATCTACCATTATTACACACCTCTGTTCAATTTCCTGACCCTCTGTATATTACACCAGTCACATATCTTATCATGGTTTGAAAAGATGAGCTCAGGATCTTTGGAAAATTCTACCAGAAAGAAGAGATATTTATCTCCTCTCCTAGAAGGGGAAGATCATGGAACAATTAGGCACCCCTACCCTCCAGAAGGAAGAAGTTAATTAATATGACTCAGGGTGGGAGACAAAGACCATTGACCACCTGTGGGTCAGGAATTCTAGAACATGTAGACAATTTCTGCAGGAAGGACCAAACATTGGCCACCTACAAACAAGTAAAGTCACTGCCACTTTATTTCCTAAAGACCAATCAATTTAAAAGTCACACTGTTCTACCATTCACATTGTGCCTAATGGCTCCTGCTCTGAAAACTCTATATAGCTCACCATAATGGTCTGTGGAAGATATCCACCACTCCTTTGGTTGTAGGATGATCCCAAATCCTAGGAGCAATAAATTCCTCTTGCTTTTTTGCATTGATTCCAGACTCTGCCTTGTTTACACAGGGGATCCATGGTAAGTCTTACAGATTGACTATGTTATTTCCATTGTACTTAATACAGTTATTTATATTTTAGGAAATATTAGGATTTGTAGTGCTTACAAAAATTTGTCCTTGTTTTAGATTTAGTGGTTTTTGTTTAGGTACATTATTTGATTACCAAATTTACCTAAGAGTGGAATTTACATTATTTTTGTTAGTGTTATGTGTAACTAACAACTTTATTTTAAAGATGCATTTATTTCATTTTTATGGGTAAATTGTAGCTGCCTTCAGACACACAAAAAGAGGTGACAAAATCCCATTACAGATGGCTGTAAGCCACCATGTGATTTCTGTGAAGTGAATCAGGATAGTTAGAAGGACAGTCTGTACTCTTAACCACTGAGCCATCTCACCAGACTTCTGTAACTAACAATTTTACTTGGCCCATTATTGTGTCTTATTCAGTTTCAGTATGGAAATGAGAGTGGATAGTCTTCAGGCCCAGAAAGGAGTGCCCTGGGGGACAATGTCTGGATCAAGTGTGAGGTCTCAGATAATCAGCAGTAGTAGGACTGTTTTCCATCTTTCTCTGGGCCTGTTTGTCCCAGAGCCCATAGGAATTATGACCCCACCTTTATCAGCCTTGCAGTAGTCACAAAGTCTGGTAGCTAAATTACTGTTTAAACTTCCTCTATCACTATGTGTATAGACCTAACAACCATCTGGAATTCTTCTTTATGCAAATGAAGCATTCCTACCACTTCAGCTACAGCTAATGATGCATGCTTATCCCCCTGCAAGTGCCTATCTTGTTCAAATGTTTATGTAACTCATTTACCCCCAATAAAGAGAAACTGTTTAAATGAAAACCATCTCTGGAGAAGGCCATTTATCTAACACTCATGCAGACCACATTCCTTTTTAAACAACCCGACCCTGCTAAACTTCATTATTTCCATTCCATTCTTGTGAACAAGGGAGCCTGCGCTCCACCAGGACAGAAGCAAACCCAAGCCAGTAGATAGTTAAATTACTGAAGAGATAAGATACAGATATGTTATAATTTAAATTCCTCTCATGGGGGATATGGAGCCTAAAGGGAATTCTGTGAGTGTCCAGGCAGTAATTTAAATGGAGGGACAAAGACCTCAATACACACAAAATGTTTGACACAAAATAAGTCCTATCCACAAGAAATGCAGGGACAAAGATGGAACAGACATTCAGGGAATGGTCAAACAATAACCTCACCAACTTGAGACATATCCCATTGGTAAGCACCAATTCCTGACACTCTCAATGATATTCTGCTATGCTTACATGCAGAAACCTAGGATGAATCTCTTCTGAGAGGCTCCACACATAATAATAGAAAAACAGATATAGAGAACCACATATAAGCATTGCCTGAAGCTCTGGGAATCTTATAGAAGGGTTGTGGGAAGGGCTAGGCTCCAAGATGAATATTTTAAATACACACAAATATGAACAGTATCAGCTAACCTAGACACTTGGATCTCTTAGGGACTGAACTACCAACCAAAGAGTAAAAATGTGCTAAACTTAGGCCCTCTATACACATGTAGCAGATCAGGATCTCATTCTTCATGTAGGTCCTAGAACAACTACTGGAGTTGGGACTGACTTTAGACCTGTTGCCCATTTGTGGACTCTATTCCTTTTGCCTGGATATTTTTTTTGCCCTCAGTGGAAGAGGATCCACTTAGGCTTGCATATACTTGAGGTATTATGGTTGAAGAATACCCAGTGTGGCCACTACCCTCTTAGAATATAAGAAGAAGGTTGTTAGCAGGGAAGGACTGTGTGAAGGGCAGACAAGGAGAGTTGTCAGCAATTGGAATGTAAAATGAATAAATAAATGAATTAATGTAAAAAAGCTGTGAATTGAGAGAGAACATATAGTCATGCTATGCCATCTAACCCAGAGTTGGAAAAGTAAGTTCCCCTAGGCTTCCCTATACCAGCTAATCCAATAAGTCATCACACAACAGTTACTTGTTTTCTTTTCTTTTTTTTTCTTCAGATAGCAATGAAATATAGATTCCTTCTCACAGAAACCAAGAGAAATGTCTTTAATACAAATACTATTTAATATCCTCCACAAATGTAATCTTTCACACATTCCCTTGGGACAACACAATCTCCTATTCACAGTGCATATTTTTTCTACTATTGGTAGCTTGGCAACAAAACTCATGCTGTACTCCCATTTAAGAGCCACAGAAGATTTCAAAATACTTATTGTGTTTCAAGTCACAATTTTATACCCTGGTTATTATACCCTGTTACAATAAACACAGATTGAATATTTACTTGAATGCTCATAGTATTTGTGTCCATATGCAACAGCCTGTGTGTCTTTGAAAGTGAAACATATGTAATAAAATTTCAAGTAAATTAATTGATTTTCCAAAAATTAGAATACATTGATCGTTTGAAGTAAATAAATTTAACATGCCTTACAAAGTTTTAAGGAATTATCTCCCATCATCACTTGTTGGATATAGGCCTAAAAAGGAAACATAAAATGCCACATATATTACCAGGATAATGTGATACTTGCCTTATGTGTATTTAATCATTTAATGCAATACTGTTAATGGAATTGCGACAATGAAATATCTTGGTGTGTTAAATATCTGCCATGCAAGCTTAGAGACTTAAATTAGATATCTGAAATCTACATGGAGATTTCACTAAGATTATCTTCTGAACATCACACATACACTATTTCATGTATATACCTATACTTAGTACAAGTGATACATACACACATAGAGTTAATAGCTATAATGTATTCTAAAGTAATGGAAAGTTTATAAACAAAAGTTCATCAGTCTTGGCATTTGTACAGATTATATTATCTTCCATTCAGTGTTTTTAAAGTGAATTAAAAGTAATTTTAGTTATCTTAAAAGCTTTACAAATAAATGTGTATTGTTATATTTAAAGAAAAAGGAAGTTGAAATTGTAAGGGTTTCGTGTGTAAAATCAACTGTTCATTGAATTTTGCTTTGCGTATAGACTTTGAATTCTGATTCACTGATCAAAAATGTATATCAGTTTTGTAGATAGATTCTGTGATTTGCAATACATGTGTTATGGACATTATACATGCATTTTTTCTACTAAGTTTTTGTTACCTTGTCTCAAGCTGAGTTATTTGAAAATAAAGAACCTCAGTCGAACTGTCTATCAGTTTGCCTGTATTCAAGTCTGTGGGTCATTTTTTTAATTGATAAGTGATTTGTGAGAACCCAGTCTACTTTGTGTTGTCTCATACCTGGTCTCGGATCCTAGCGCGTATATGGAATCATTCTTATGGTCTGTATGACATCTGCACAGGATCCTCTGGATTTTAGAGTCTCTAGTGTGAAGTCTGGTGTGATTCTGATGTGTTTTCCTTTGTATATTACTTGACCATTCCCTTACTGCTTTAATATTCTCTCTTTGTTTTGTGCATTTGGTATTTTGATTATTATGTGAGTGGAGGAATTTCTTTTATGGTTCAGTCTATTTGAAGGTCTGAAGGCTTCTTGTATGTTCCTGGGCATCTCTTTCTTTAGGTTAGGAAAGTATCTTCTATAATTTTTGAAGATATTTGCCGGCATTTTAAGTTGGCAATCTTAGGTCTGTTGTATACTTCTTATCCTTTGGTTTGGTCTTTTCTTTGTGTTCTGGATTTCCTGGATATTTTGGGTTAGGAACTTTTTGCATTTTGCATTGTCTTTGACTGTTTTGTCAATGTATTCTATGGTATATTCTGCAACTAAGATTCACCATTCTCCTCTTGTATTCTGTTGGTGCTGCTTGCATCTATGACTCCTGTTATCTTTCCTAGGTTTTCTATTTTGAGGGTTGTCCATTTGTGATTTCCTTATTTTATCTGTTTCCATTTCTACATCCTAGATGGTTTTGTTCAATTCCTCCACCTGTTCGGTTGTGTTTTCCTGTAATTCTTTTTAGAATCTTATGCATTTTCTCTTTAATGACTTATACATTTTTACGTGTGTTCTCCTGTACTTCTTTAAAGAAATTATTTATGTCCTTCTAAAAGTCCTCTAGCATTATCATGTAAAGTGATTTTTAGCCATGATCATTTAGTGGTTAGTATTCTGCGTTGTAAAGTGCTTTTTAAATCCTAATCTTGGTTTTCTGAAGTGATGGGTTATCTAGGGCTTGCTATCTTGGGAAAACTGCATTCTGTTGATGCCCAGAAACCTTGGTTTTTGTTGCTTACATTCTTGTACTTGCCTCTTACCATCTAGTTTTCTCTGTTGTTAGCTGATGAGTTGCTATCTCTGAGTGTAGCTTTTCCCTCCTATACTTCTGGTTGTGACAGAAGTCTTGATAGTCCACCAGTCTTTGTCTCTGTGATCCTGTGATTCTGTGATCCTGTGATCCTGAGATCCTGGGTGTTTCATTCATTCTGAGAGCCAAGCTGTCTCTGGGATCCTGAAATTCTGGTGTGATGAAACTCCTAAGAGCACCTGATAGTGGAGCTTCCTCTGGATGTTGTGGGTCAGAGTTTAGAGCCCAATATCTGCTCAGAAAAGACATTTCAGACAAGAATGACCCATGTCACTGGCTGTGAGGGGTTCCTACATCCTTAAGTCCCAGGAGTCCCAATAACTTGTGGTGTTGTGGCAGATGTTATGTCCTCCTTACCCGTGTCCCTGGACGAGATAAAGTACTTGGGAGTGGGGCTTCCTCTGGGTATTGTGGGAATGGGTGCTGAGCCAGTACCCAAGGCCTGCTTAGGTCATTGGCTCAGACCAGAAGGATCCCCATATTTCTAAAGAAAAGTGATATACGCTAATTCAACAGACAACAATGCTAATGTCCCCCAGGTATATAACTGAACTCTAGATGAGCACACATTAGCTGTACTCAGATATTTTAGTGTTTTTTTATTTATGTATTTACTAATACTAAATGGAATATGAATCACGTGTTACCACACCCCGAAAACAGCAAAAATGGCAGGATATACTCAGAAATACCTTTATTTGTGTGTGAAAATTATCATTTAGAACACCATGCTAGGTATTTAATGCTAGGACCTAATCTTTCCATGTCATGTGTTTTAACTATGTTTGTAATGACATGCCTGATTTTCACCCTTTGAAGAAAGACTCAATTGCAGTAAAGAAAGTTGCTGCTTAGTGCTATATACTAAATTGACACTACTCCACTATTGATCCATTTTGCTTCTGATGTCATTATTGTAGCTAGCCTGCAAAGACTTGCAAGAGATAAAATTAAGTAACTTTTCTCTTGCTAACAACCTGAATAACACTTTCTAGAACTATAAAAGAAAGCTCACATAAATAATTTTCTAGTTATTTCAAGATTGAACTTTTTATATTTTTTATTTATTTATTTATGTATTTATTTATTTATTTGGTTTTTTTCGAAACAGGGTTTCTCTGTGTACATCTGATAGAATGCTTATATCCAATATATACATAGAATCCAGAAGGTAGACCCCAGAGAATCAAATAACCCTATTAAAATGGGGTACACAGATAAAGAAGGGATTCTCAAACTGAGGGATATCTAGTGGTAGAAAGGCACCAAAAGAAATGGTTAATATCACAAGACATTTGGGAAATGAAAATTAAAACAACCCTGAGATTCCCCATCACACCAGTCAGAATGGCCAAGATCAAAAACTCAGGTGATGGCAGATGTTGGCAAGTATGTGGAGAAAATGTAACCATCCTTGATTGTTGTTGGGATTGCAATCTGCTAAAATCACACTAGATATCAGTCTTGTGGTTCCTCAGAAGTTTGGATATAGTGTTACCTGAAGACCCAGTTATACCACTCCTAGGCATATATGCAAAAGATGCTCCAACATATAATGTGGACACATGCTCCACTACATTCATAGCAGCCTTATTTATAATAGTTAGAAGCATGGCTAAAGCCAGATGTCCTTGACCAGTGTAATGTATACAGAAATGTGGTCCATTTACACAATGGAGTACTATTCATATATTAAAAACAATGACTCCATGAAATTCTTAGCCAAGTGGACAGAACTAGAAAATATCCTCCTCATTGTGGAAGCCCAGTCACAAAAGACCACACATGGTATGCACTCACTGATCATTAGCCCAAAAACCTCAGAATACCTAAGATAGCATTCACAGACCAGCTAAACAATATGAAGAAAGAAGACAAAAGTGTTGACTACATCAGTTCTTCTTAAAACTGGAAACAAATACAGAGAAAAAGTGTGGATCAGAGGGTAAAGGAAAGGCCACCCAGAGACTGCCCCAGACATTGAGCCATCTCATATACTGTCACCAAATACAGACACTATTATGAAAGCCAAGAAGTGCATGCTGACAGGACCTTGATATAGATATTTCCAGAGATACTCAACCAGATCCTGACAAATACAGAGATGGGTGCTGCAGCCAATGAATGGACAGAGCACCAGGTCACCAATTGAGGAATTAGAGAAAGGACTGAAGAGCTGAAGGGGTTTGCAACCCCATAGGAAGAACAACATCAACCAAACAGAGCTCCTAGTGCCTATACCGCAAATCAAGGAATACACATGGAGGGACCCATGGCTCCAGCCCTATATGTAGCAGAGGATGGCCTTTCTGGGCAGCAGTAGAAGACGAGTCCCTTGGTACTGTGATGGATTGATAATGAAAGGGAATGTGAGGGCGGGGAAGCAAGTGTGGGTGTGTATGTGGGAAAACACCCTCATAGATGCATTGGGATGGAGGATGGGATAAGGTGTTTCTGGGGTGGAGGAACTAGGGAAAGTGGATGACAATTGAAATGTGAATTAAGAAAATATCGAGTTAAAATGGGAACCCCCCCAAAAAAAGAACTGTGGCCACTTATAAATGTACAAAGACCATATTTTGACTTAAGACAGACGATATATAATAAGGTAAAATTGAATAAATGATGCTAAATATTAATGATATTTTTTGGAACAATACAAGGAAGTTCACTTTTCCCCTCCTTATTTTATTAGGAGTCTTAGTGCAAGAAAATGAGTGAAGGAAAAATGTGACACAGATAGGAAATTCAGAAATTAAAATATGTTCATTTAAATATGATGTACATACATATATATAAAGAGTTGTTTCATTTCCGATTTTTTTTTTAATTTGGATATTGACTCTGTGCCCTCTGGATAGAGTGGCTAAGGGTTTATCTATCTTTTTGATATTCTCAAAGAACCAGCTCATGGTTTTGTTAATTCTTTGTACAGTTCTCGCTGTTTCTACTTGATTGATTTTGGCACTGTGTTTGATTATTTCCTGCAGTTTACTACTCTTGCAGGTATTTGTTTCTTTTTGTTCTAGAGATTTTAGACGTGATGTTAAGCTGCAAGTGTATGCTCTCTCCAGTTTCTTATGGAGGAACTTAGAGCTATGAGTTTTCCTCTTAGCACAGATTTCATTTATCTCCTAAGTATGGATATCTTGTGCCTTAATTTTCCATAAATTCTAAAACAGATTTAATTTCTTTCTTAGTTCTTCTATCACCAACTTATCATTGTGTAGAGTTTTTCATTTTTCAAGACTATGTGGGCTTTCTGTTGTTTTGTTGTTACTGAAGACCAGCTTTAGTGTCTGGTGATCTGATACTATGCATGACATTTTTTATATCTTCTTGTATCAGTTTAGGAATTTTTTTGTCTGATTATATGGTCAGTTTTGGAGAAGGCACATTGTGGTCCTGAGCATTGTATATTCTTTTATTTTAGGGTGACACATTCTACAGATATCTATTAAATCAATATTATTCAAAATTTCTGTTAGTTTAGTTTCTGTATCTGTTTATTTTCTGTTTTATATATCTGTCCATTGGTGAGAGTGGGGTGTTGAAGTCTTCCATTATTATTGTGTGAGGATAAATGTGTGCTTTGAGCTCTAGCAACGTTTCTATTACAAGTGTGGTTTCCCTTGTATATTTGAAAATGCCCTTGCATAATATTTATTAGTATTTTTATTTCTCAATCTTTTATCACCTTAGAACAAATCCTTGATCTTCAGCAAAGATAGATAGTTTTGACTACAAACTTAACTGAATTGTCCAAGTAACAATATGGCAGTGCTGTCATGATATTTCTAATAAATATCACTGATTTTACACTTTATTAAAGTTTCATAGTAACTTATTTTTAATTATCAAAATAGTTTTCACTTGCCCTTATTATAATCTTTTAAAGGATAACATTAGTTCTCATCTTCTTTTTAAAGAGTCTAGAAATGGAGAAATTATAAGCATTCATTGGACTTCTTCATGTTGTGACAGTTATGTTTTAATCACATTATATTTTAGGTAACCATCTGGGATCCCACCATCAATTTTCTCTGACTCCAGTAACTATAAAATAAAATTGCAATAACGCTGATTCAATGAGCTTCATTCAAAAATATATAAATATCACTATCTAGTAGCTATGATATGATTAACACATTTTTTTGCTTCTGTAACTTTCTTATGCAGATATCACGATATATTGCTTTCATAAATATTCAAGGTATTACTATGGATTTTGCCTAAAATGACAATGTTATATCCCTCCTTTATGACAATTTCGAACTTGGATCAGAGATTTTTCATCCTACTAGGAGTGAATCAATAAATCTTATAATTGGACAAGGGTCATACATTTTTTAACAATGCTTACACCTTAGACATCTAGAAAGCATAATCTAAAAGAATGTCTAGTTTACTGAAATGACCTATTCATGTATTATACAATTCAAATGGATTCACTTTCACAAAACAACTACATATTATAAAGAATAAATGAAAATTTTAATTTTCTTAGTAAGCAAATGATCATTTTGAATCTTAATTGATAAAATCAATTTTGGTTGCACCTGCATTTTAAATGTAATTTCAAGTATCAAAACTATTGGTAAGTTAAGTACTAAAAATAAGAAATAAATTGATTTACATAGATCAATCAATTGTATTCCCAGGGATGCAGGGTTGGTTCAATATACGGAAATCCATCAATGTAATCCACTACATAAACAAACTCAAGGAAAAAAACCACATGGTCATTTCATTGGATGCTGAAAAAGCATTTGACAAAATTCAGCATCCTTTCATGCTTAAAGTCTTGGAAAGAATAGAAATTCAAGGCCCATACCTAAACATAGTAAAAGCAGTATACAGCAAACTGGTAGCCAACATCAAACTAAATGGAGAGAAACTTGAAGCAATCCCACTAAAATCAGGGACTAGACAGGGCTGCCCACTTTCTCCTTATCTTTTCAATATTGTACTTGAGGTACTAGTTCGGGCAATTCGACAACATAAGGAGGTCGAGGGGATACAAATTGGAAAGGAAGAAGTCAAACTATCATTATTTGCAGATGATATGATAGTCTACCTAAATGACCCAAAAAACTCCACTAGAGAACTCCTACAGCTGATAAACAATTTCAGCAAAGTGGCAGGTTATAAAATCAAATCAAGCAAATCAGTGGCCTTCCTATACTCAAAGGATAAGCAGGCTGAGAAAGAAATTAGGGAAATGGCACTTTTCACAATAGCCACAAACAGTATAAAGTACCTTGGGGTGACTCTTACCAACATGTGAAAGATCTATATGACAAGAACTTCAAGACTCTGAAGAAGGAAATAGAGGAAGACCTAAAAAAATGGAAAAATCTCCCATGCTCATGGATCAGCAGGATTACTATAGTTAAAATGGCCATTTTGCTAAAAGCAATATACAGATTCAACGCAATACCCATCAAATTCCCAACTCAATTCTTCATAGAGTTAGAAAGAGCAATTCTCAAATTCATCTGGAATAACAAAAAGCCCAGGAGAGCTAAAACTATTCTCAAGAACAAAAGAAGTTCTGGGGGAATCAGTATCCCTGACCTCAAGCAATATTACCGAGCAATAGTGTTAAAAACTGCATGGTATTGGTACAGTGACAGGCAGGCAGATCAATGGAACAGGATTGAAGATCCAGAAATGAACCCACAGACCTATGGTCACTTGATCCTGGACAAAGGGGCTGAAAATATCCAATGGAGAAAGGATAGCCTTTTCAACAAATGGTGCTGGTTCAACTGAAGGTCAGCATGCAGAAGAATGCGAATTGATCCATCATTGTCTCCTTGTACTAAGCTCAACTCCAAATGGATCAAGGACCTTCATAAAAAGCCAGACACTCTGAATCTAATAGAAAAGAAACTGGGGAAGACCCTTGAGGACATCAGTGCAGGGGTAAAGTTCCTTAACACAGCACCAATATGCTCTAAGATCAAGAATTGACAAATGGGACCTCATAAAATTACAAAGTTTCTGTAAAGCAAAGGACACCATCAAAAGGACAAATCGGCAGCCAACAAATTGGGAAACGATCTTCACCAACCCTACATCAGATAGAGGGCTAATATCGAATATATACAAAGAACTCAAGAAGTTAGACCCCAGAAAAACCAAATAACCCTATTAAAAAATGGGGTACAGAGTTAAACAAAGAATTCTCATCTGAAGAACTTCGGATGGCAGAGAAACATCTTAAAAAATGCTCAACTTCACTAGTCATCAGGGAAATGCAAATCAAAACAACCCTGAGATTTCACCTTACACCGGTCAGAATGGCTAAGATTAAAAACTCAGGATACAGCAGATGTTGGTGAGGATTATTTTTTGCACATGCTGAGCCCAAGGCATAAAACTAGTAGAATGTGTTGCCTTGTTGGACTAGGTTTGTAACTGGGGTCATTTATATTATTCCCTTTCTAGCTGACTGGAAGTCAGTATTCTGCTAGCAGCCTTCAAATGAAACATGCCTGGATGATGCAATGCTCCCACCTTGATGACAATGAACTAAACTTCTGAGTCTATTAGCCATCCTCAATTAAATGTTGTTCTTAAAGGAGATGCCTTTTTATAAAGCTTATTATATAATGTGATAGGTAATATGATACAGAATTCAGGGTATACAATGAGTTGGTCAAAATTCCTAGAACCTTATTTGTCACTGAAATTTATGAAACTGGTGTCCTAGAGATGGGGAAATGTCAGAATTTGATTTAATCAGTAGACAGACTTAAGAGCCAGTAGAATTATGGAGCCTGGGAAAGAAAAATGTCCCAATCTTTATACCTTAAGCTAACAGTTATTTATTTGCTGTAATTTATATTCATATAGTCTTCAAATGATTACACAGCTTATTGACAATGGGAGAGATTTAAACTTCCTCACAATGTTGTGAGGAAGTTGTTAGTAATTCATTTTGACATTTCAATCTATATAAGATTTTTTCTTTATATTGTCAGTATGTTTTTCTTTATATTGTCAGTAATTTTGGAAGATGTAGTGTATATCACCAGTTCTTATTGTTTTGTGTCACCAGATCCTGAAATTACTTTTCTGATAGAAGAAATATTATCTATCTCTGGCCTTTTTCCCTAAAGCCTCCATTTGTGATTCAGATGTTTAGTTCCCTACATCCTTTGAAGGCAAACTAGTTTTGAAAATGGTAATTTTGCTCAAAAACAGACCACACTGAATAATTACCATATGAGTAATTAAGATTGGCCTTTTAACTATTTGTCTTGTGTAATGAGTGGTGGATCATTATTTAAGAGCTCCCAGTTGTTTTTCAAATTGAGTGTGTACAATTCCCAGAACTTGATTGTATTCAAAACCTGTTTTTCTATTCCCAGGGAATGTGTGGAATTCTTCTGATATCTTCAGGATTTGTCCTTGTACTGCAAAGATATACATACAGACAACCATTTATACACAAACACATAGACTTAAAAATTAAAGAAAATCTATAACAAATAAAATTTCTGTTATTGGCAAATTATTAAGGAAAATTATGCCTACTCGAAAAAAATTCCCTAGAAAAAATGATAAGAAATTAAATTTGCCACCATTCAAAAACTGTAACATTATGGATAATTACAAATATGCCAGTGCATGTTTGTAGTATCATATCTTTATGATAATAAAGTATTCCTGATAATACATGTACCCCATACTACCTGTGGAAAGGGATCTTCCAATTTTGTATGAGAACATAAATTCTGCTATAACATTGAAAATAGCAATCATGTTCTTTAAGGAAGATTGATAGTAATGCAGTGGTGATGGTCTATAAGATATTCTCAGCATACATTTCTTTATTTCTATAGCAGTGAAAAGACTAAATTTCTTGTAAGATAATATATTTGGGGTAGGTATGTTGGATTCCAGTGGAGTTGCAATATTCTCTAAAGGATAGCCTGGAGTTTCTTGTTTCATGTAAGGTCTTGGGAATAGAGATTATGCTGAATATTAAGGGAAGAAAATTTTAGTGGAAAAGTGTTGTGTGATAATTTGTATATGCTCATCCCATGGAGTGGCACTATTAGAAGCTGTGGAGTGTTGGAGGAAGTGTATCACTGTGGGGTATACTTGGATATTTTCCTTCTGGATACCTGATCATGCCCAATTTATTCCTGGCTTACTTTGTATAAAGATATAGGACACACAGCTCCTCTTTTACCATGCCAGCCTGGATGCTGCTATGCATGTGCCTTCATGACAATAGACAGAACCTCGGAACCTGTAAGTTAACCCCAATTAATTTTTTTTTTTAAAACTTGCCTTGATTTTGGTGTCTATTCACCGCAGTAAAACCCTAACTAAGACAGGTTGTACCCTAGAACCAAATGAATTTATAAATAGAGGCTCACTGAAAGAGAGCCAGAATATAATATGGTAGATTATACTGTCCCTCCTAAAGAGCTAATCATTAATGCTTTGTAGGGGAAATGGCATTAAATGGCATATTGCATTTGAACTGCCGATGCTGTTTTTTGAGTTTTAAGACCACTCTGTTGCCAAGCTCGTTTACACCAGAGTGTCCTCTGTACACTCTGACAATTGTAAGGATGAACACTTCTGTGTATTTTGTGTACTTTTTAAGAGGGTGCTTTGAAAAATTCAAGATCTTTTTAAACAGGTTCACCAGTTTATCTACCGTGGTAATAAAAAGGTTTATTTTAAAAGACCACAGATATTGTCATTGTTAGATTTATGAGAGCCTTTTCTATTTTATTGTACTTCTATCTCCTCAGCTGCTGCAGTTGTGTTAGAAGTGATTTTATTTGTTTATATTCTTTATATTGTGTTAATCTGAAAAACTAACCATGATGAGTAATATCACTTTACCCTTTGTGTAGAAACCATTATAATATTCTTCTATGTTCTTTAGTTTTCTACCGTCTTTTATTTTTCCAGCAAATTGAAGTTAATAGACTTGTTTCTTGAATGTCTCTTATTCATCATATTATCAAGCACCTACTAGGAAATTCTAGTCATAAAAATTAATCAGGTTTAAAAGAAAATTGTCCTGTGAGTGTGTTTGTGTGTGCAGATGTGTGTTTGAGAATATGTGTGTGTGTGTGTGTGTGTGTGTTTGCACAGATGCATACCTTGAAGAGTATGGATAGTTGCATGCACTTGTGTCTTTTTGCTCTTCCCCCCCTCTGGTTATGCATTACTACATCAAACCATGTAATAACAGGTTGAAGAAATCTACTTGTGGGATACATAAGATGGTTCAGTATGTATCTGCTTCTTGTGTAAGCTTGACAAGCTCAGTTGGTAGACTCCTATAGTTGTAAATGAAATGAATTCAGTCAATATAGTGGTTCTCTGACTTGAATATGGAAATTGTGTCAAATGCATACATTCCTACATAGTATACAAACAGTACACATAAATAAAAGTTGTGTGCATAATAAATATTTTCATCAATTATTTAAGATTTTCATACATTAAAATTTCACTGATTATGTCTCTCTTAACCAATTTCTCCCAGGTAAACCAGGCCTATTGCATAATCATCTATCTTTGTTTCTTCATTTTTATATTTATTTACTTTGCCTTTTGTAGACAGGCAAACCTCTCAATAACCTTGGCTATTGTGTATTCAAAATATATACTAGGCTGGTAGAAAACTCACAAAGTTCTACATGTATTTGCTTTCTGAATTTGGGATTAAAGGCATTCATTGCCATACTTAGCTCATTTTCTAATATCCATCCAGGTCAAATATTGTTGGTTATTTTTTTTTTAGATAATTGGCCATCTACTATCCTCTAATCCACCTTTTAGAAAACACACACAAGCAGAAAACTGCCACTCTCTATCATCTAATTTCTTAGATTAAAGTATTCATCACCATACTTGACTCATTTTCTTAAGTGCAGCAAATTTAAAAATTGTTGGCTATTTTTCTTAGAGGGTTTGCTGTCAACTAGCATCTAATCTACCTTCTCGAGAACACACACTTAGAGAAAACTACTTCTCAGTCTTCTGGCAATTACCAAGTACCAAAAGCCTTTCAGCTAGTGGTGGTACTTTCTAATCATTTCTCATTATTGCAGCATTTTTTCTGCCTAGTGGTTGTTTACATTCTGTGCACTCTTCTATAGCTGCCACAATTTCATATATAAAAATAACTTGATATATACAGAAGTCAAAAAATATTTTGTCATTAATAACCTATGTGTCAGTATCTACTTCTCTCCTTTCTCATCCAAGATGGTTCCAAAGCCTTTGGAAGTGGCCTGCAGTACATTGTCACTCTTATGACTGAATAATTTGCCATCTCTTCCTCCTAACATTGTAACAATATGTGAATATCTGTGTTGGGGGCTGCTATCTACTGCAAGATGTCCTTACACTTTATTTATATTTTAATTATGAAATGTGATATTGACTCAACAGTGAATTGCCAATTTTGAGACCATTAATTCATCTTCCAGAATCTACCAAGAAACTAATTACACAAATTATTTTTAACCCCATATTCATGCACTTTGACATGTTGAAACAAAACACTTTCTATCCTTTCACTCTCTGTTTTATTTGCAATCATGTCATTTGTGTATCTCTGTCACTGTCTCCATGTATCTATCTCTCTGTATGTGTGTGTGTTTTGTATGTGTCTATGTGTATAGGCATACATATGTATCTGTAGATATATTTGAATCTACATATTAATATAAATTTGATTATATACTAATATATATTAACAAACTATATATATTTATATATTCATATGTATTTTTTCTCTGCTTAATCAATCAAATTGTGGGCACCTCCCTTGTCTAAGATCTCCATCTCTACCTGGATATGTCTCTTACATATCCTGTTGTTGGTTACATATTACCATTCATTTTCCTTGCCACCTGGTCATTTTTCCATGCCCCTTCCCACACAGGGCCCCAATTCCTGTGACTCCCTGTCCACTTCACTTGGCCATCCAGTCCCCTTACTCCATCTGCCTTCCAGTACCATTCCTTTCCCCATTGCTAGTGAGGCTCAAGCTCACTTGCATCTGCAGTCCTTTCTTTCAGCCACTTGGGTCTGTGGGCATCCTGTATTCTAATGAGTGAATAAATACTCTGTATGCCTTTTTGATTCCAAGTTCTATCACTCAAAATTATATTCACAAGATCCATCCCTCAGGCTTCACAATGCATTTTTATAGCTGAATAGAATTCCATTATGTAGTCGTATCAGTTTTCTTTATTCATTCATCAGTAGAATATCTAGGTTATTTCAAGTTGCTGGCTATTAAAAATAAACGCGCTATGAATATAGTGGAGCATCTATCCTTGTTAGAAGTTGAAGGATCCTTTGGGTATATGCCAAGGCATGGTATATATGGAACTTGAAGTATAACTATCACTTTTCTGAAAAACTTAAAAATTGATTTATAAAATGGTTTTTACAAGTTTATAGTCCCATGATAAATGAAGGAGTGTTCTCCTTGCTGCAAAACTTCATCAAAAAGGGGCAACTCTTTAATTTTTGATCTCCCATTCCAAACAGTGGAAGATGGAAACTAAGTGTTGTTTTAATTTGCATTTCTCTGATGACTAAAGAGTTTGAACATTTCTTTACGTGCATCTAAACAATTCAAGATATTTCTGTTGAGAATTTTCTGTTTAGCTCTGTGCCCTGTTTTTTAATTGGGATTTTGCATATTTGTGTTTAACTCATTGATTTCTTTAAAATTTTTGAATATTAGCTCTCTGTCAGAGGTAGTGTCAGTGATGATAATTTCCCAAACTGTAGGCTGCCATTTTGTCTTATTGACAGTGCTATTGGCCTTATAGAAACTGCAGTTTCATGAGATCATATTTATCAGCTGTTGATCTTAGAGCTTGATCCATTAGTGTTCTTTTCTGGAAACTCTATCCTGCTTAATGTCTTCAATAGTATTTTGCACATTATCTTCTATGTTTTTTAGTATATCTTGTCTTATGCTGAAGTCTTTGATCAATTTGGACTTGAGTTTTGTTCAGGGTGATATATATATATATACGTATATATATACATACATACATATATATATATACGTATATATATATATACGTATATATATATAATGATGTATTTTCATTCTTCTACATGTACATATCAGCAATATTAGCACTCTGGGATTAAGACGATATTTTTGGGATTAGAACATTATTCGACAGTTCTCATGTCTTTGATCTTGAAGAATCAGATTAGAAAGCTTTGAGGTCAGGACATGTATTCGTTTGTCTTGTCCTATGTTGCCTTGGCTTTAGTGCCTGTTCCCTTGAGCCTTCAAACTCCCTGTCACTTCAGGATTAACATTAACATTTCAAAAAATTATTGAAGCTTAAAAGCAATTAGAAAGGCCATCAGAAAAAATAATGTTTATGTTGGTATATAAAAGTTACATAAAAATAATATTCCTAAGGGAATAAATTAGGTTCTACCACTCCCTGAAGGATGTGAAAAGATAAACGCTCTTGAAGGTTAACATACAGATTATCATTAGAGATAATGTCCAACATATAATAGTGGGTTTTACCTCCCAGTTCCTGAATGGAAAGGAAGATAAGTTATATATGTGTTTTGTCACTATGATATTTGTAATACAGGAAGGGGAATTCCCAAATGGCTTTGAGAAATATAGTTGACAGAGTAAATTCAGGTGTGTGCACTGCCAATGTGTAGAGATGTGGGCTGTCTTAGATGCAGAGCTACAGCATACACATTCTTACAGAATTGTAAAACTTTTTTTTCTGTCATTTGTGCTGTGATCTATTATGAACATTGTTACACTGCTTCAGTGTCTTTAGGACAAGCTAACTATTAAATTTTGTAATATTGCCTAGATTAGAAAATTAGCTAGTGATTGATAAATACTTTGATTGGACATTTAATGTAGGGTTTGTGGTATAGTCTCCAGATTTTTATTTGTTTATCAGTTATGCAAAGTAGCATGCAGAAGTTTTTGACTGTACTCTGAGAAATAATTTCACCAGGGTGTGCCTGTTTTTTGTTTCTGTTTGTTTGATTACAAGTCTTATTGGAATTATATTTTATTTTTCATTTCTAGTTGAATTTAATTTTTATTGCAAAGTAATTTTAATCCATTATATTATTACTATTAGTTTATTTTTATTATATTCCTCCCAGTTCCTCCCCACCTACCCTACTTTCCAGATCAGCTCTAATTCTGTTTTTCACTAGAAAAGCTCCCACAAATTAAAAAACCAAACATATCAAAATGAAATAAAATAAGACCAAAAACTATCATATTGAGAGTGTGCAAGGCAACCCAACAGAAGGAAAAGTGCCACAGGAGCAGGCACAAGAATCAGAGTCCCATTTGTTAACACACTTAGTAATGCCATAAAAATACTAAACTGAATCTTATAACATATGTACAGTGCAAAGTATTGTAGACTCTGGAAGAGAGAGGTTCCCAACGTCATGTCATTTGTTTTCTCTCATTTTGTTTTTCATTTCAAAATTTGGTTTGGAATTAAGATTGTTTAGGTATTTTCAAAGGATAATCACCTGGTGACTCATGCCAACAGTTTGTTGCTTCTCAATCACTGTTAAGTATTTCAGGTATAGAACAATAAGTACAAAACCATACATCTTCTGTTACTTTAATTCTGTAGCATAAATTTAAATTTGGTATACTGATATCTCTTGAAATCCTTATAATATTTAAGTTTTTTCTACGATGAGAATTCTGTTTCTGTATAAAGTTACATTTTTTAAGATTAATTTGGGCCAAGTATATTGTTGATTCCTTCATTGAGTATGTATATTATTCATGGTTTCTTGGATTCTTAGTCTTACATTCCTTAGTAAATTAATTCTAATATATCACTAAGATTTTTTAATAACTCATATATTCTTAAGTGAGTATTTGCATTAAATTGGATATTTCTTTTTGAACCACCATCAATTTACATATATATGTATATATATACATATATATATATATTTATACACATAAAATTAAATCTTAATGTTACAGAAAAATAATATTTTATATATAGTATTTATATGCATATATAAAGTAAATTTTATGATTAGCATAAATAATATAATATATGTTGTAATTCATAAAATACAAGCTACATAACTGTAAAATTTACCCCAGCTTTACTTGTTTTGTATGTGGAGATATGTATACAATATGAATATATGTACACAAAAATATGGGCATATGTATGTATAAATATGTATACCTATAACTTATATATAATATGTAAAGTATGCTTCACATGTATTTGAGATATATAAAACATATATATAGAGAGATAGATCTATATGTTGAAAGTATATGAAAGTATACATGTCATTATTTGAATATCTCCACATTCATATTAAGTATGGAAATTTTTTATATTATGTAGCTTTATATGTAGTTTATTATGTATGATAATATGTATTATAAAATATTTTATAAATATAAAATATGTTGTATATTTATTTATAAATAAATATGTAACTATAATAAAATACTTATGTGATTCATATAACAATTAAATATGTACATATATACATGTAGGATTCTTAGAGATTTTTCACATATCCTCAGTTTTGCTTAAGAACATCAACTTATTTTACCCAATATCAACACCCATTCCATTTCTTATAGAACAAGTAACTTCCAGTACTTATTCTATATTACTTTATAGCACATTACTTACTAGTGTATTAAATAGTATAAGCTGGTATATACGTTCACATATAACTTCTATATGTACATTTTACTTTGACTAAACCTTGCTGAGGACTCTGATCTTTCCAAACCCTATCATACCACTATCAATATAAAACTTTTGCCTTCAGAAATCTCTTCCTACTTTCATTTACTAAGTATTATACACCTACTCCTCTCAAAACACATTTTCTATGACAATGACTTGTTTCCAGTATAATATTGTTCACATATCTTCCACAAAACCTCACAAAACAAAAGAACTTATGTAGGTGACTCATATGGACAAAAAAGGAGCAGTTGTCTTTTTCAGATTTGATTGTTATCATTTCCAGTTACTGATTCTTTTCACTTCCATCTTTCTACATGTAAACATCATTTTTTTGCTATTGAACATTATTTAAATGTATATGGATACAATATATGTCTTTAAAAGAAATATATGAAATCATTTTCATATTAATTTTTCACTTGTGTGTGTATGTGTGTGTGTGTGTGTGTGTGTGTGTCTGTGTCTATCACAGACACATAAAAACAGCACCTATGAAAAGTCAGAGGAAAATCCTATATTAGTCCCTTTTCTCATACTCTTTGTTGTCTTAGATATATACATTTCCTCAGGAACACTTAAGAGAAAGAGGAGAGACATCTTATTTTCATGTTTAAAATATTCATATATGTAAAAATATGTGTGTAATGAATTGTTATCTAGAGAGCATTATTAGCATTTACATTTTCTGAAAATTTATAATATCTTTATGTTGATAAACTTCAATGCATTCTCCAGATGATCACTGTTATAGGATGCTAAAGGATCAAGTATCTAAACACAATCAGAAAATGGTTAGAAGAAAGACAGCCAGCATAAGACTATTAACCTTAAGAATGACTTAATTTGTTGGACTTCTGCAAGGATATACTAAAAATAGCACACCAAACAAATCCACCCCCTAGAAACCAAGTGTTCAAATACTAGAATGTGTAAGAAACATTTCTTATACAATATATCACAACTAATCCCTGGCCTTTAATGCTAGACAATCCAGTTGAACCAACCTTATATTCTCCAGAAAATGTTTATGGTCTTTGTCATTTCATTAACCAAACTAAAGGCTGTAAAGGGTGAGGGTTGGGTAAGTAATATCTGACTTCAGCTTAACTTAGTACAGGAAATAAACAAACACTCCATATTATAGCATACATACTTTCCTACCCACAGGACAAAAACACCTTAAAAAACATTTTTTTCATCGAAAAATGTTCTAATTGTGTAGCTTGGAATAATCTGTGTGGACTTTGTAGACCATGTAGTCCTGGGTAGTTCTTATATCACAAAGATTTTCCTCTGTCTCCCCTATTCTCGGATTAAAGACATATACCACCATACTTGGCCTCAATGTTCAGCATTATCTTCTGTGTTATTTCTTATCTTTGTCTTCTACAAAACTGATAAAGAAGCTTAAATAACTCCCATCATGTTAGAAATGCAGACTTTAGTTTTTTGATAATATTTCCCCCAATTATTCATGGAGGACACCATGCAAGATGAGATGCAGTGGGCAAGTGAGCTTTCTGGATATAGTTCATGATTTGTTCAGATGTAATGTGTGTAACTTAGAATGACAAATGCTAGAAGATTCACGTGTGTATTGCATCTCATTGCTACTGTGTCTTCTCATATTTTTCATTGTTGTATTCTTCACATATCTAGCAGACTGTGGATGGACTATGAAGACCCTCAATGTATTTAATGTGATGTGATTGCTTCTTGTGAGATAGCACAGAACATGGTACAATTTTCCTGCATTTGATAGTTTTTCTGTAGATCAATGTGATGGTCGACTTTCAAAAAATAATATTGTGCAGATGAATTTATTATTTTAACAATTTATTTTTTATTAAAATAGTTTCAAGGAGTAAAAGTAGAATATAGAGAGCTTAGGAAGATGGTTGGATGAAGGTGTGTTGCAAGAAAGATATAATAAAGTAAGAATTAAGAGCAGATTGTGTACCATCCCATGTGTGATACTTTGGGCTGCATAAGTTACAAAAGAAGTATAGGGAGTTTTCATTTGTCGAAAGCTTGTAATTCTACATGGATGACAAATATTCCTTCAAAGTAGTTAATGATTAAATAATATGCATGAAATGCTCTTTTTAATAATTAATGTCAGATTTTCTCATGGCATTTTCAATGAGTATTACACTGTATATTTCAGATTTATTTATATTATTTCAGGAAAAAGAACTTTATATTCCTTTAAAATCATGCAATGCTGGAGAACATCATATTACATGGGAAGACAGTGGAGATAGTTGACAAATTTAGGAGAATAACATCAAAATAGGTTGTGTGACAATAAAACATATTTAACAAGAATTATGCCACTGGAAGAGACAAACCCATGCAGAGAACCTCATAAAGCCTCAACCCTATACAAAGTATAATATGTTAAGTGTAAGATGCTCAGAGTGTGAAAGGTGAACTTTA
Source organism: Apodemus sylvaticus (assembly GCF_947179515.1). Lineage (NCBI taxonomy): Eukaryota > Metazoa > Chordata > Mammalia > Rodentia > Muridae > Apodemus > Apodemus sylvaticus. The sequence goes on along the minus strand of NC_067472.1, from coordinate 150,346,095 downwards.
CCAGGGAAAAACACATCAGGTAGTGGTTGTTCACCACTGAAAACATATATATGTAACACAATACAGACAGAAAAGGTTATATATAGGAATATACAAGGATGGATACACACACACATATACATATACATATACATATACATATACATATACATATACATATATATATATATATACATACATACATACATACATACATATACATATACATATATATATGTTTAATTTACCAGACTGGAAGTTGATGTAGAAATAATTTGCGGGTAGCTAAAGCCAAATGTATTCATTTCATGAACTAAAATCATAGTAAAATTTTATTTTTTACATAAAAATTAAGTCATTGTTTAAGCTTGTGAAAGGAGGCTCAGCTGGAGAAGGGGCATGCTGCCAAGTCAGAAAACTTGAACTTATTTTCTGAATTCCATTTGGTGGAAAGCAAGAAATGCCTACATTAAGTAGTAATGAGATTTCCACACATGGACTTGAAATATGTGTGTGAATGTACATGTGTGTGTTTCTTTGTGTGTGTGGTTCTGTGTGTATATAATTATAGTGCACTTATATTAAATAAATAATGTGCATTTTCTAAAATATGTAATTTGATTTTTCTCAAATTGTTTTGGTGTGGGTTCATTCATTCACCATGATGTCATCTTCAAAGAGTATATTAAAAATTATTTATAATTGAGACACCAACCATGCTGCACACACTACCTGATATGAGGCCTCCAACACATGTACAGCAGAGGACTGCCTGGTCTGGCCTCAGTAAGATAAGATGTAGCACCTAAACCTCAAGAGATTTGAGGCCCCAGGGAGTGGCAAGGGCTGGTTGAATAAGGGGCATGTGGGGTATCCTCTTGGCAAACAGGAGGAGAAATGTGTTGAGGAAATGTTTGAGAGCAGATCAGAAGGGAGATCACAACTGGATTGAAAAAAAGAATAAAGAACACAAAGAAAAATATTTTGGTTTTAGATAGTTGGTTGAAATTCCAAAACAAGGTTTATCTGTAAGGCCTTGCTAACCAGGTTCTTGTAATGTAGAGCAGCCTGTTCTCAAACTCAATAAGATCTGTGTGTTTCTCCACTGTAAGTTCTGGAATTAAAGGAAAGTGCAACTAAGTCAGACTAAAAACTGTATTTAGCCTGCAAAATCTTTCTCTCTCTTTCCCTCTGTCCCTCTCTTATACACACACACACACACACACACACACACACACACACACACACAAACACACACACACATACACACGCAAACAAACAAACGGGAGCTGGGCTAGAATTTACTTTATAGAAAGCATGACCTTGTCCTCATGATCCTCAAGACTTCACCATCACTTGAATCCAAATACAACAGGTGTTCACCAGTACTCTGTGTTTATGGATATAATCATTTTTGCATACTAGGTATTCAGTATAAAATCTATGTAATGCCATTGCACTGGTTATATAAATCACACAAAGGATTATACCCCATGCCCAATAACAATATATTCTATAAACACATAGATATGTGTATATGTGCTTGCACAAATTAATGTACATTAGCATATGTGTACATGTTAATATTTTTGATACTAGTAGTGTGGTTTGGGTTTTCAAACATCATGTGTCTGTATAGAATCAGCTATCCACGATCTTGCTATTTAGACCAACCTGGTCTCAAACTGACTGCTATCAAATATATATATATATATTTGTTAATTTCACCCATGTCTGCATCAGCTTCAAAAAATCAAGAAAAAATATATATTTCTTTTTAACATGCTAAACTTTTTACAGTTTCAGAGAACACAAATATGATATCTTCTCCATGGCTAAATAACACTCACCTTCGTCTACAAATTTTAGGCCTTCAAGATTCTTCTGTTAATAATTCTCTGCTTAACTCTGTGCCCCATTTTTAATTGGTTGATTAGCACTATTTGGGTTCAACTTCTTGAGTTCTTTATAGATTTTGGATATTATCCTTCTGTCAGAGTTAGGGTTGGTGAAGATCCTTTCCCAATCTGTAGTCCCCTTTGAGTCTTATTGACAATGTTCTTCGCCTTACTGAAGCTTTGTAGTTTCTTGAGCTCCCATTTATCAATGTTGAGCCATTGGTGCTGTCTTCAGAAAATTGTCACCTGCAGCAATGCTTTCAAGGATATTTTTATTCTAAACTGTTTTATGTTGAGGTACTTGATTTGGACTCGAATTTTATACAGGGTAATGAATATGGAATTAATTTCATTCTCTGACTATCACAATTTGTTGAAGATACATTTTTTTGGTATGGTGTTGGTTTCTTCATTGAAAATGAAATGTCCTTTAATTCACCCAGCACAGAAAGCTCAAGAAGAAGGAGGACTTAGGTGAGGGTGCTTTGGTTCTTCTGAAAAAGTGAACAAAATACTCACAGGAGCAATAAGGGAGATAATGTGTGAAGCATAGAGTGAAGTAAAGGCCACCTAGAGACTGCCATATCGGGGGATTCATCCTATAAACAATCAACCAACCTCGACACTACTATGGACGACAAGAAGTGTATACAAAAAGGAGCATGCCATAGTTGTCTCCTGAGGGGCCCTGCCAGAACCTTACAAATACAGAGGCAGATGCTAGCAACCAATATTGCATTGGGCATGGGATCCCCAATAGGGGAGCTGGAGGGTGATCAGGAGGAGCTGTAGAAGTTTACAGCCCCATGGGAAGAACAATGATTTCAGCCACCGAGATGCCCCAAGATTCCCAGGGACTGAACCACCAACCAAGGGGCACACATGGTTCCAGTCAAAAATGTGGCAGAGGAAGGCCTGTTTGGGCATCAGTGGGAGGAGTGGTCCTTGGCCAGACAAAGGCTCAACAAAGGCTCCAACAAAGGAAAAACGAAGTGGGGGTGGGAGTGTGTCGGTTAGAGGGGTGTATACATGGAAGCAGGGGGAGGGAGGAGGGGTTGGGAACCTTTGGGGAAGGGGATATTGGGAACGGTTTTTACCATTGGCAATGTAAATGAAGACAATATTCAATAAAAAAAAAGAAAAAGAAAGGAATATTCTAGAGAAAAAAAAAGAAAATGAAATGTCCATAGGCATGGAGGATTATTTCTGGGTTTTCATTTTCATTATATTCCACTGATCAATGTGTTATCTTCTGTATCAATACCATGTACTTTTTATCACTATTGATCTGCAGTGCAGCTAGTGGTCAGGAATGTTGATTCCAACAGCAGTTATCATATTGCTCAGCATTGTTTGGGCTACTCTGGGTTTATTATTAATCCATTTATCATTTGTTATTACTATCGCTAGAATTTTTATATATTTGTTTAATGTACTTGTTCTTTTACAGATATTCTCCAAGATTTACTTTTTTGTGTGTCAACAGTTTCAAGTAAATACTTAAAAGCGTACTTATAGTCTATGGCTTTATTTTTATGTATGAACTTACTAATTTTTCTTTATTTCTATGATATTAAATGTCCTGCTGAAATGTTTTATGTCAAGTCAGTGAGTTTGAATTTATGCTCTACTTACTTCTCTATTATATTAAAATAATCAGGTCTTATGTTTCAGTCCTCATTCCATTTGCAGTTGAGTTTTGGACTGCAACGAATAAAGATCTAATTTCACTCATCTACAGGTATCCAAATTGATCAGAACCATTTTGTGAAAAATTTTTAAATTTTGTTCAACAAAGAGTTCATTGTGATATTGTGGAATTATATGTAAGTCCTTGATTCCATTCAGTTGATTGAGGTATTAAGTTTTATGTCATATTGTGTAGATTCTGTTACTTCAGCTGTACAGCAAAATCTGGAATCCCGATAATTCCTTCTGTTTTGTTATTCAGGATTCTTGTTTCTGTTTTTCTGTTGGTTTTGTTGTTGTGGATGTTACTGTTTTGTTTACTTTTTTCTGTTCATTTGTTTTTGTGTTTTTTTTTTACACAAAATCATTCTTGTTCCCATAAGAAATTATAATTACATGTTTAATAGTACATAAAATATTTTTATGGAGATCAAATTTAATGTGTGAAATGCTCTTGGGGGATCAGATATTTGCAAATTAGTAGCTCTGTTTTTTAACATCAATGGAGACATTTTAGCCTGTAATTTCTCCTTCAATTAAATTTTATAATTTCTTAAATTATCAGTGTAGAATTTTATATTTTACTTGTGTGAGTGTGTGTTTTGTGTGCGTATGCTTACATGATTTGTGAAGAGATTGTTTCTATGATATCTTAAATAGTAACTGGGTGGTATATGAAACCTGTATAGTTTTGTCTGTTAAAATTTTACCCTGTTACCTTTGCTGGGTGTATCAGTTGCTGGAGGTTTCTGGTTGAAAATTAAGAACTCTTTACATATAGAAGTGCAGCATATTTAAATGAACGTATTTTAAACTCTGACTATCCTGTCTGTGTCACATTCTTTCCATCACTATTTTTCTTGCACTAACACACCTAATAATGTAATAAGGAGAAGGGAAGAGTGAACATCCTTGTCTTATTCTAAAAAATTGCCATTAATATTTATCATCATTTATAGAATTCTGATTTTAGCTTATTATATATTATCTCTATTAAATCAAAATATGTTCTTTGTACATTTATAGGTGGCCACAATTATTTTCTTTAGGTTTCCCTTTTAATTGGATAATTTCTTAATTTACACTTCAATTCTAATCACTTTTCCTGGGTTCCCCCACCATGAAACCCTGTATGCTATGCTGAATGAGCTTCTGATCTGCTACATATGTAGAGAGGGTCTAAGTTTAGCACATGTTTGGGTTTTTTTGTTTGTTTGTTTGGTTGGTTGGTTGGTTGTGGTTCAGTCTCTAAGACAGTCAAGTATCAGTTTAGCTGATACTGTTTATTTTTCTGTGGATTTAGAATATGCTTCTTAGCCCTCAATGCTTCCCAGGACTCTTCCATAAGATTTCCAGGGCTCCAAGTAATGTTTATCTGTGGGTATCTACAATTGTTTCTGTATCATGATGTGTTGTGCCTCTCAGAGGAGATTCATGCTAGGCTTCTGCCTATTAGCACAGCAGATTATCATTGAGAGTGTCAGGAATTGGTGCTTACCAATGGGATATGTTTAGAGTTGGTGAGGTTATTGTTTGGCAATTCCCTGGATATCTGCTCCATACTTGTCCGTGCATTTCTTTTAGATAGGACATATTTTGTGTCAAAAATTTTGTGTATGTTGTTGTCCTTGTCCCTCCACTTACCTTCCTGCCTGGACACTCACATAATACCCTTCAGGCTCCATATCCCCCATGAGAGGAATTTAAATTATACCATATCTGTATCTTATCTCTTCAGTAATTTAACTATCTACTGGTCTGGGTTTGCTTCTGCCCTGGTGGAGCGCAGGCTCCCTTGTTCACCAGGATGGAATGAAAATAATGAAGCTTAGCTGGGTCGGGTTGTTTAAAGAGGAATGTGGTCTGCATGGGTGTTAGATAAATGTCCTTCTCCAGAGATGGTTTTCATTTAAACAGCTTCTCTTTATTGGGGGTAAGATGAGTTATATAAACATTTTGGAAGAGATAGGCATTTGGAGGGGCAAGTATGCACCATTATCTGTAGCTGAAGTTGTTGGAATGCTTCATTTGCATAAAGAAGAATTCCAGTTGCTTGATAGACCTATTCACATAGTGAGAGTGAGCTTAAACAGTAATTTGGCTACCAGACTATGTGACTACTGCAAGGCTGATAGAGGTGGGGTCGTAAATCCTATGGGCTCTGGGAAAAACAGGCCCAGAGCAAGATAGAAAACAGTCCTATTCCTGCTGATTTTCAGAGAAGTCACTCTTACTCCAGACTGGGTCCCCCAGGACACGTCTCTCTGGGGCTGAAGACTATTCTCTAACATTTCCATACTGAAACTGAATAAGACACAATAATGGGTCAAGTAATATTGTTTGCTACAAGAGGCTGGTGAGATGGCTCAGTGTTTAAGAGGACTGACTGCTCTTCTAAATGTCCTCACTCACTTCCCAGAAAACACATGGTGGCTCACAGCCATCTGTAATGGAATTTGGTTGCCTATTTTGTTGTGTCTTAAGAAAGCTACAATTCATTCATACAAATAAATAAATACATCTTAAAAAAGAAGTCATTAGTTACAAATAACACTAACAAAGATATTGTAAAGACCAATCTTAGGTAAATTTGGAAATGAAATAAAGTACCTAAAGAAAAATACTAAATCTAAAACAGTGACAAATGATTTTGCATGACCTACAATTCTAATATTTCCTAAATACAAAGAACTGTATATACAATGGAAATAACATAGTCAATCTGTAAGACTTACCATGAACCACCCTGAGCGAACAATGCAGAGTCTGAAATCAAGGAAAAACCAAGAGGATTTTATTGTTCCAATGAATTGGGGTCACCCTACTAAAAGGTAGAGGTGGATACCTTCCAAAGATCATTCTAGTGAACAATATAAAGTTTTCGGAGCAGCAGCCATTAGGCACAAAGTGAATGGCAGAACCGTGTGACATTCACAGTGTGAATGGAATTTAGGGAATGAAGTGACAGGAACTTCTCTTCTCCGTAGGTAGCCAATGTTTGGTCCTTCCTACAGAAATTATCTATGTGTTCTTGGCTTCCCCACCCACAGGTCACCAGTGGTTGCTCTCCCACCTCATGGTCTGAGGAATGTTAATTAGCCTCTCTCTTCTAGAGAGGAGGGGTATTCCATGATCTTTCCCTTCCAGGAAAGGAGGATTCTGGTAGATTTTTCCAAAGTTCCTGAAATGACCTCTTCAAATCATGATAAGATATGTCACTGGTGTAATATACAGATGGTCAAGAAATTGAAAAGAAGTGTGTAGCAATGGGAGATGGAGAACTGATGGTAGCTAACAGAAAGTCTCAGATGCCCAGAAAGGAAGAGATTTCCAGGACCCAATCGGAATGGCATTAGCTGAAATACCCAACAAAATGAGGGAGAGCCTTCAGAGACTATATCCAGAGTTGAGGGAAGGCACCCATTTGAGTGATGGGACTAACCAATAATCTCCAGTGTTTTAACCCAGAATTATTCCTTTTTAAGGGAAATACAGGGACAAAGTATGAAGCAGAGACTGAAGGAAAGGCCAACCAGAGATCGTCCCACCTGGTTATCCATCCATATGGAGTTACCAAACCAAGAGACTATTACAGATGCCAAGAAGTGCAAGCTGAAAGGAGCCTGATATAGCTATCTTATGAGAGTTTCTGCCAGAGGCTGACAAATACAGATGTGGATGCTCACAGCCAAACATTGGACTGAGCACTGGGTCCACAATGGAAGAGTTATAGAAAGGACTGAAGGAACTATAGGACTTTGCAACCCATAAGAAGAACAGCAATATCAACCAACCAGACTTCTTAGAATTCCCAGATACTGAACACCAAACCCAAGAGTACACATGGAGAGACCCATGGCCCCAGCTGCATATGTAGCATAGGATGAATTATCTGGCATCAATGGCAGTGCATGCCCTTGGTCCTATAATGGCTCAGTGCCCCCCAGAATAGGGCAAGTGAATTGGAAGTGGAAGAGTGTGTTGGAGTACCCTCATAGAAGCAGGGGGGGAGAATAGTTATGATAGGGGGCTTCTAGAGAGAAAACCAGAAAAGGAGATAATATTCAAAATGTAAATAAATAAAATATACAATTACCAAAAGAAAACACTAAAATGAAAATTAGGATAGATGATTTTGAATACCCTGCAATTCCAATATTTAAAAAAAAGATCTATATGTACAATGCAAATAACATACTCATTATTGAGAAAATATGTGTTGGCACAAGCAGAGGAATCTGTGGGTAGACAGGATGCTTGCTTCATCAAATTGTTATTGTTACCTCTGTTATTCATATTATGGCATTTAGTGTTATACCTTCATATACACTAATCCTATTCTACCATGGCATATAAATAAAATGTCAAGTTCAGAAGAAGAGAGTAAAATTCACAACTGGGTTTTCGTACTTAATGCCTTCACCAATTGCTTTTATACCTTGCATTCTGCTGCGTATTATCAGCTTTTAAGAAAGTTTTCCTAGATTTATAGGAAATGCAACATTAGACTTTTTAATATACAGAATGAGATCTTTAGTCAACAGGAGAAAGTTTTAACTAAAGCTTATAGAAAATAGAAAAAAAATATATCTGCTAAATGTTTGAGAAATTTGGGTGACTCATAAGAATATTGCAATTTAGAGATTTGGAATACTATAATACTAGAACCAAAGTATCTTGGGCATTGAGTACCCTTATTAGCAACTTATCAACCAAATTTCCCTCATTTAACATACTTTAAATTAGTTGGTAAAACTTTTGGAATGTATTATTATATCACTAACTAAAAACATGAAGCCTAAGATAGACATCCTCAAGTGTTATATAAACATAGATTAAGTATTTTCTCATTTTCCATAACACTTCAGTAGATTTTCCTCATAAAAATGCTTATAAAATATATTAGTAAATGAATTTTAAGCTGTGTCTATGAAAATCTTTGTAAATATGTTAGTGTTAGAACATATATTGAAGTCATCCTATATCTCTGTTCCACTCCTGACATCCATTCTTGACTAACAGTAAATAATCTATCCTTTTTCTTTTAAAATAAAATTTATGTATTTATACCAAAACATGTTCCAAAATACTTCTAAGGTTCTAAACTCTCTATATTCTATTAAACTCAAATTCTTATTGTGATACTGAAAGATATTACTTTACAATTTTCAATTTGCCTATATTTACATTTTCAGTATAATATAAAGAATATAACCATAGTTTATTTTATTATTGGATAAAAAAATAGATTTAAATTTCTCTTAAAGTATTAACTCAATTTCTATGCAGATACCATCAATAATTAATATAAAATCATAATTTGCAAACAATTTGATCATTTTAATTTGAATATGATGATTTCTGAATAATTTCCTGTATTTCATCTTACTTTTACAATAAGTAAATGTCTTCATAATTTTTCAAAGTTTTACTTTCTCCTATACACCTTAACATACATCCAAAATCTACCAGAGGATTTTTTTTATTTGTTTTGATTATCTGTTAGGAATGGTTACTTTTTATTTTGGATTTGTTTGTTTGTTTGTTTTATTGTTTATTATGTAGCCAAAACTGGTGAACAACTAAAAATTTTCTGACTTAGTAGATCATAGGTTAGCATTATATGGATGGAGAAAATCTCCACACATTTCCATTCATAGTAGAAACATAAAACATGAGTATTAAACGGATTTGGGGAAATGATGATAGAGCTTTTATTGATGATAGAGCTTTTTATTAAAAAAATCTCCATAATAAAATACCCTGATTGCCACTGTTTTCCTTTTACTTGTCACAGTCCCTGCCCACATGCATTTCCTTTATTACAAAATCTTTTAAGTTATAGAAATAAAATGAAATGCAAAAAAAGAAATTGTACTAAAATAAAGCAAATGCTAACATAATGGAAATGGACAAAACAAACAAGCACCAGGAAGAGTAAAAAAAAACAGCACAAGCAGAGACACAGTAACTCACATACATATTCAGGACTACGTGTTGTATTGTATTGTATTGTATTGTATTGTATTGTATTGTATGGTATGGTATGGTATGGTATGGTATGGTATGGTATGGTATGGTATGGTATTTTCTATTGTTGTACTAAAATAGAAGCCATAATATATATGTAGAGGACCAAGGATAGACACAATGAGAGTTCATATGAATTCAGATTATATTGTGTAAGAAAGTCTTGTTTTCTTGGTGTACCCTGTGTGTTCTGCCTATTACAGTTGTTTTGCCTTCTCTTTTAAAGGTTACCTTAGCACTGAAAGCATGGATTTAGTGGAATTAATAAGCTTAGGAACGAATTTCCCAATAATGCTCACTCTCTGGACAGTATAACAATCTGTGTCTCTGTACTTATTCCCAACTCATGAAGAAGCCCTGAAGTCAAATTATATATTAATTGGCTACATCCACATGCTTTCTTTCACTATTGCAGTAGCATATCTTTCAAGCAGGGTACAATTGTAAATGAAAGGATTTGTGGCCTTCTTATTATATATATTTCTATTTCATAAGTATGTAGACTACACTCTTGTACCAAATGGTAGAACATGTTTCAAGGTTAAGGTGTGGGCTCTATGTAGATACCAGCTCAACATTTCATTTTTCCATGGGACTGGCAGGTGTAGCCCATTCTTCTTACTGGAAAAAGCATTTGCTAACAGAGCTATCTAGATGTACCACTGACTTTCATACTATGTTGCAATTCCATGTAACTTGAATTTATATGTGCATATATTCATGAAGTGTCTATGGTTTGTTTCCATTCTAATCCTCAAAGGGACCTCAATTTTAACTGTGTATCCCCATATTACTTCTTCTACACACTTTTCTACTTCACTCCTTGTTATTCCATTTCCACTCCTTATTCTGCCCATCCCTATCAAACTAATTTCCCTTTCCACAGTAGACTTATCTGTTACACCTAGTGCATTACAGTAAACTCAATCTGGTTTTACAGATTGCACTTTATCACTGTCTTAATAGCTATTGTTGACATATATTCAAATACACATCATTTTTATCTTTTGCAATCTTGGTTTCATCACTCAGTTTAATAATTCATACTTCAGTTCATTTACCTGTGAATTTCAGTATTTCAATTCTCTTAAAACATAAATTTTACAAACAAAAAATACTGCATGGAATATACCATGTTAAATCTTACCAGTAATCCCATCTTGGGCGAGATAAATTTTGAATAACTGTTGTGTGAGTCCACTTTGGATTACAGTAGTTGTGAGGGATCCTGTGAATATCAATATTTCAATTCTTTTAAAACATGAGTCCTGCAAACAAGAAAAACTACACAGAAGTTACCATGTTAGATCTTACATGTAATCCCACCTTGGGTGAGCTAAACTTTGAGTATCTATTGTGTGAGTCCACTTTGGATTACAATAGTTAGGAGGTATCCTAGGCTGCAGTTTTAGACTCTGTATCAACAAACCTCAAAGAACTGATAGTAAATCACAGAAGGATTTTATAAGGAAAAACAATTTTCTGTATCAGAGACTAGTTAGGCAAAAGCTGTTGCAATCACTTCCTATTAGAGGCCTGATTAAATGGACAGTACAAACAAAATCAGATGATTTTTAATATTTTCAAAACCATTAACAAATACTGTTGTAGATGAAAGTAAAATGCATGCCTAGTGGGTTACAGTTCTGTTTTTGAAACCCCAGTGTTTCAGTGATAAATAAATTTGATGCACCATTGAGTTGGTAGAAAAGGTAGGTGAAATGAACTTCAGTCAAACTAAACAACCAAAGTTTCATAAAGGAAAACAACATGGCCAAAGTAGATAATTGACTTCCACATGTTTTCCCGACACCAATAAAGGTACATCCTCCCAAAAGTAGAGTAATTTAGTTTTAATACCTTGAATGAACATGTAATATATATTTGTTTTAATTATTAATTTTTGAAAATAGAATTTTCAGATGATATATTCTAATTATGTGCTAAACCATTTTCTCCCACCTAATTCTTACCACCTCTGTAAACACCTAAATCTTCATGTTCTCTCTCTCCCCTTCAAAAACATGCAGGCAAATAAAAACTTAACCAAAATAAAATGAAACCTAGAATAAAAGAATCAGAAAGAAAACTGACAAGAAGCACATACATACACAGAGACATATGCCCAAACATAAAGGCAAATTAAAATACACAATTTAAAGTCACAATGTCTGAAAATGACCAGTATAGTTGAAAATGAAATAATTATAAGTAAAAAACAATTACCCAAAATTATTGTTGACTCTGTCTACTACATGGATTGAGGATCCTGCATCATTATGTGGATTCTGTACTTAGTAATGTACTACTGGGGTAAACTAGTTTTTCCATTTGGAGAATTTGAAGATACCTTCCTGACAAGGGGTGGGAGATCTTAAATTATTCCTGCTCTCAATGCATGGACCCAAAATAACTTTGTCCTTTACAGACCCTTTGCATGTGTCATTCTCTGTAGGAGTTCATACACGCATTGGCTCTCTTATGTGAACCTGTTGTAAAGCCTAACCAACCCAGTTTTTTTTTTTTAATAAATCCCATTTTTTTTGTGTGTGTGTTATCATGGGCTAATACAACTCTAGAAAGAAAACTACAAAGTTCACCTGGGCAAATCCCATGGCAAGCCCCTTAGCAAGAGCCAGTCAGGCTACAATAAGAGAGTAAAGGTAAATAGAGATACTTTAATACATCCTGCAAAGAATAGACAACTGAGAAATCCTGCTCATCGGGTGATTTTTGTCTTTGTGATCAGTTCCTGCAGTATACACCAGAAATGCAGTTCTTAACATATGAACATGATATACAAATTTCACATTTGCTGTAACTCCAATTAAAAACACTGAATGCCTAGACTAGAGGTTCTTATTCTAGCATACTTCCAACAGGGATGGTGGGAGACCTTGATTTTGGCCTCATAATACCTTAAGTGTTTACATTGGAATTGGCTCCTGGATGGTCATTTGGGCTCCCTGCAACTTGGGAAGAACACTGTAACATACTACATATAAGGTCTATTTACCTTGTTTATTGATGTTGAACTTTGCTTTGTAGGTTTCTACCAACAACAAATAAGAGGAGTATTTCTAGAATAAACATAATTCCGTTCCTAAAGTGTCTTTTCCTTCTCATATATACTTACATACAGTGTGGCCTTGAGCCAAAAATTTTAATTCTTGTTCTTCAGTAATAATCATCTTACATTTAAGATTTTCTATCATTATTCTTCTTTTTATTTTTCTCTCATTCATTACATTCCTCACTTACCTCAAACCACTTCACTCAGGACTCTGCAATATCTTTCCTCTCACCCATAGCAACTCCTATTCCCTGAAAGAAACAATGTGTCAGCAGAATATCAAAGCAAAGTGTAAAAAGTTACACTAAGGTTAGACCAAAATCTCCCATGAACACTGGGATAAGAAATCATCAGTGATTTGCTTCTGGATGAAGTAAGTGAAAGATGGATGGAACATTTCTTTATTAACAAATATTTTAAATCTATTTTTAGAATTTTCTGATGAATGAATTTACAAGCACAGCAATTAACAAATGATGCTTTCGACACAATATCAACTAGTGTACACCCACATTAAAACTGAGAATATACTTTTCCTTTTAGTTCCCTCAACAATAACTAAGATCTGAATGCAGTGTCTTGCTCCAATCAGTAAACCCATTACACGGAGTAAGTCATAAATGCACTGCATGGCGCAGTGCCCTGACACCTGTCCCCTGGCAAAAGAAAATGCAGTTAATACTACAAGGATCAAAGTTCCTTTTGGTTTACAACTTCCCCTGACACCAAGCCTAGAAGTGCCACCTACCTTCTCCAACTTTGTGTGGTAGCAGAAATGCAACATTTTTGTTTCCTTTTACCATTTCCCTCTTTAGAACATCATCCTTTGAATCATGAATTTGCAATTACTACTGGTAGTATAAATCTCTCCCATATTTTGTTAATAATATTTTCTTCAGATACCAATTTACAAAATGTGTCCAAAGAAAGATTTGCTCTTTTAAAAAGTGAAGTAAATAGTTCAACATTAATTCGGGGATTACAGAAGTCAAGAGTCACCTCACAAAGTTTTAAAATGGAAAATTTTCCTAGAATTTTCAAGATATCTGTAAGCTGTTGTGTTGTGTTTATTTTTTAAATTTAAATGTAGATATGATTCCTTAAATAGAATGTGGATGTCTATCACAGGTCATACATTGAATTCTGCAGTTCTTTACTGTATCTGCCAATATATACCTAAATACTGAAGTGTGGGACAAATGTTTTATAGGAGATGCATGCTTCAATGCCATATAAGTTGTCCTCAAGTATTATGACAATTTTAGGGTATGTTGGGGAGGTTGTCTCACTTACTTCTAGCAATTTTGTGGGCTTTCATTTTATTTGGTATTCATTTCTCTCTTTAAATAGTAAAGTGATTTGTTATGATGTAAAAAGAAATTTCAACATAGTCTTCTTGTGAATGAATTCGGTTATATCAGAATACACAAGAAAACCTTGGAAATTCATTTATAGGTCAAGAGCATGAGATGGTCAAATGGATGGAAAATGATTACTGAGGCAGAGTGTCTCAAGAAAAATCACTGATGAGACATCATCTTGAAAATAGGAAGCATGAGAAACACACTCAGATATGCAGAAAGTTAGATTCTTGCCAATAGAGAAAATGATTATTAAAATAGAATTATATGTGAAAATGTGCACATATCCTAAATACAAAGTTCTGCATTCTGAATGGAATTTGATTGACAAAGGAAATGGTGCAAATTATGATATTTAAATGTGGAGTTGTTGCTGTTGTTCTTATTTCTGTTGGGACTCTTTTCCCTTATACCTTTAAGAATCTATCTGTAGTGTTTTGTCTGTGTATGTAAAAATATCTACTTGTGTTTAGCAATATCATTCCAATAATTCATGTTTTTTCTTTTATTTTTGTCATGTATTGCTTTCTTTCTTTCTTTCTTTCTTTCTTTCTTTCTTTCTTTCTTTCTTTCTTTCTTTCTTTCTTTCTTTCTTTCTTTCTTTCTTTCTTTCTTTCTTTCTTTCCTACCTTCCTTCTCTTTTCTTCTTTTTCTTTCTTTCTCTCTTACTTTATTCTTTCTTTCTCTCTTTCTTTCTTCATTTCTTTCTTTCTACTCCAGATTTTATATATCGCCTGCATCCACCTTCTGACTCTTCCACATCCTGTACCTCCTCCCTGCCCCCAAAATCAGCATATGACTCTTTTAACAGCTTGTTGGCCCTTTCTGAGGGCAGTCATGATATGTGAGTGCTTCATTGCCTCAGAAATAGTGCCTGGCCTTGGGACCTACCCTTGAGCTGGATCCCACTTTGTGCCTTCACTAGTCCATCTTTTCCTCAGGCTCCTCTCCATTTTCATACCTGCAGTTCTTTCACACAGGAACAATTATGGGTCAGATTTTTGAATATGGGATGGCAAACCCTCCATTACTTAACGTGCTTTCTTCCTGCTGGATGTGGGCCCTATAACTTCCCTCTCTCTACTCTCAGGCAATTCATCTAAGGTCCCTCCCTTTGAGTCAGAGTATCTCATATCTCTGATCCCTGGTACAATATGGAAAGTCACCCCAACTTTCTTCTTTCTGAGGTTGCCTGCACACAGTCGTTCTGCTGGGACCTTAGGGTTTCAGTCTTATTCCCTCACCCAATACTAGATCAATTTCCACTCTCTGCCCCACCCACATCCACTTTCACTCCGAAGTCCCTTACTCTCCACTTATGATTGCTTTCTTTTCACTCCCAAGTGGGACTAATGCAGCCTTACTTGGGCCTTTCAGCTTATTGATCTTTTTTAAGTTCTGACTATCATATCTTGGATATTTTCCACTTTTATTTTTGGCTAATATCCACTTACTAGTGAGTACATAGCATGCATGTCACTTTGGGTCTGGGTTACCTCACTCAGGATGATATTTTCTTGTTCCATCCATTTACCTGCAGAACTCAAGATATCCTCACACTGAATAGCTGAGTAGTATTCCATTCAGTAAATGATCCACATTTTATGTATTCCTTATTCTCTCCTGGAAATTCTGGGTTGTTTCCAGCTTCTGGCTTTCACAAATAATGCCCCTGCTAACCTAGTGAAACAGGTACCTCTGTGACATGGTGCGGCATACTATGAGTATATTGCAAGAGTGGTATTGCTGGGCCTTCAGGCAAATCTATTTCTAATATTTTGAAGAACATTTTGATTGACCTGGGTAGTTTTACCAGTTTGAAATCCCACCAGCAATGGAGGAGTGTTCCTCATTCTCCACATCCTTGTCAACATGTGTTTTCATTTGAGATATTGATCTTGTCCAATCAGAATGGTATAAGGTGGAATCTCTGGATAATTTTGATTTTCATTTCTCTGTTCACTAAGGACCTTAAATGTTTCTTTAGGGAATTTTCAGGCATTCAAGATTCCTCTGCTGTGAACTCTGAGTTATTCCTATACCCCATTTTTTGATTGGGTTGTTTGGTTTTTTGGTGATTAGGTTCCTGAGTTCTGAATATATTTTCAATATTAGCCCTTTATTTGATGTGGGGTTAGTGAAGATTTTTTTCCTAATGTGTAGGTTGTGTATTTTTCTTATTGAATATGTCCTTTGCCTTACAGAAGCTTTCCAATTTTATGACCTGCTATTTATCACTTCCTGATCTTAGAGCTTGAGCCATTGGAGTTCTGTTTAGTTAATTTCCCCTGTTCCAAAGTGTTCAAGTCTCTTTCCCAATTTCTCTTCCATGAGACTCAGTGTATCTGGTTTTATGTTGAGATGCTTGATCTACATGGACTAGAGCTTTGTGCACAGTGACAAATATGGTCCTACTAATGTGATTACACATAAAGACAGCCAGTAACACCAGCTACATTTATTGAAGATGCTTTCTTATTTCCATTTTATGCCTTTGTCATCCTTATCCACATATGTGTTTTTCCCCCTGGATCTTCAATTTTATTCCATTGATCTAGTTTTCTGTCTCTGTACAAATTCTGTGCAGATTTTATCACTATTCTTCTTTAGTAAAGCTTGAAATCAGGGATGGTAATTTCCCCCTTTCTTTTATTGTTAATTTTTTCCCTATTTTGTGGTTTTTGCCTTTTCAGATGAATTTGAGAATTGCTCTTTCAAGTTATTTTTTTTCAAAAAATATCTTTGCCTTCAAACATATCTTTCCTTTCCAATAAACAACATTAATGTCTTCATTAATTCTACCATCAAAAATGAGTTTGGCCTAAATTTATGTGTTTTACTCTGATTCTAAACCTCGTAGTACCAAAATTAAACATCTAGTTCCTTCAAAATTTTCCTTCACTGGAATATCTGATACAGTCAGCAAGGTATTCTGAGATATGCAACATGTCTTAGTGGCCAGGGGGATTCCAGAGCAAGTGGAAAGAAATATCCCCCTTTCCTCATAAGATGGGGTGACACTGAGAGTGTAAAAATCTTATGTAATTTAATCTAACCTTTCTGTGAGTATAGTATGTTATTTTTTGCTGTCTATAATTTTCTCCCAGATCCAAAAAAATGTAGGGCATAGTTATATAAACTATTGCTATCTGATAAAGTACTTTCTCTTACTTAAGTAGTAATAGTACATATATATGGTCTCTTCAGTCAGTCCTCTACTTGTAGACACAAAGGTTTAGTCTTCAATATGCTCTGAAGGTGATAGCAGCTTTCAGTATGTTTATATTATATTTTACGGGGGCTGAAATTTAATATTGATATTTTCTATCATCAACAAAACCTCTTTGCCCTAAGGAATTTCTCAACATTTAAAAGTACTGACTACTTGTCTAGGGAAACAGGGTTCAAATAATATCACCTTTATGTCTGCTTACCATGATCTCTGGTGCAAGTCACAGGGGAGCTGAGGAACTTACTCTCCTGGATTCTTCAGACCCTTCAGGAATGTGCTCCATAGACATATAATCAAACACTAATACACAGTAACAACCAATAAAATTGTTGTTTTAAATATTTGTCTTTGAAATTGGCATACATTTAAAAGAAATAGCATGCACTTTAAAAATTCCTTCCAGCAAAACTAATGAAGATTTGGGAACATATTTTCTTTCATTCCATAATTTCAGACATTGTGAAATATCACAAAAATCTATGATTTTAATACTATGTTTATGTGACAGAATAATCTCTCACTATATATGACCCTTGCTATATGGGTCTCTCCAATTTTTCCTCAGAAAATTAATATTCTCTATGTTTGTAAACAGCAAAGATGGTCCCTGAAGATAATATGTAACACAGTCAAGAATGTCCTAGGAATAATTCCTTACCAAGAATCCTTATTTATCTACTAATTAAACATTCAAATTCCTGTTATGCCATACACACACACACACACACACACACACACACACATACACACACACATATATGTGTGCATATATATATATATATGTTATACAATTTTCATTAATGAGGAATATAATCCTCTATATAGAAGTCAGGCATTTTCTTGTGCTTGTAAAGAGCATGCTGGGAAACAGGTGTGAGGCACAGTTGAAGGAAATAAGATACTGATGACAAGGATAATAAACTAGAGCCTGCTGTGTGTGAATATGTATATATATGAATATGAATATATATACATATATTCAGGGAATATTCTAGATTTAGTTAAAAAAAAAGGCAAGTCTATACTGCCCTCAAAATTGTACATTTAATTTTCTTTATTCTACTTTCTCTTAAGCCTTGGCAAAAGTGTTGAAAATACGTAGGTATTCTGTGTATGTGTCTGCAGGTGATGATAAAAATACTTCTCAAACTACACTGTATACATATTTGACATTTCTCTGTAATATTGCATACAAGCCAAGCTAGAAAGGTCCAACAAAGACATCATGTTCCTTAAGTGTAATGTTGATCTTATCCTCTAAGACAATCAATTTCCCCCCCCTCTATCATAGCCCAAGCTGAGGAAGAATAGGGACAGGGCATAGTTCATACTCCTGACATATTGTTAACCACTGAAAATGAAATCTGCATCTCAAAGGAGCCTCCTTAACTTTTGAAGCATCAAGCAATTTTGTGGCATTATAGGAATAAGGTTAGTATCTTATTTACACTTCTCTGGGTAGAAACACTGTAGCATTTCCCTTGCTCATGACCTAAACTTTGCTTCATGAATACAATGGAGGAAATCACAATTCAGAAATTGAAATACCACAGCTGCTAAACTGAAGGAAACCATCGTTTGCAGGGTAATAGTTGCTGGCCATCTTGGTCTAAGCGATCAATCAGTTGTGATGAAAAAGAGACCAGCATCATGCAGATTAAATCTCTGGAAGTGATGCCTCATGGTCAGCATGAAGAAATTATGTTTCAAAAACAATGACGTCATAAATCTGTCACCTACTGAAAACACTAGTGACTATAGTCACTCAAGTGTCACTGGTTATGAAGGCATTGAGACATCGTGGACAACAGCTGAGAATTTTCATGGTGTGGCATGAATGAATCTCCTGAAGACATGCCAGAAGAGGATACCAGTGGAAGTGCACACCAGTTGCTGCAAAGTACCCCATATGCTGGGGGATGCAAGTATCATAGACTAAGAAGATCAGCAGAAGACATGGGGTGGAGACAGCCTTAGCCTAGAAGACCAGCTGCATGTGTCCAATGTAGGGCAGAGATAGAGACCCTTTTAAAGTTATGAGAAAATAGTAAGTGAATCACAGATATTAAAATACTGAGTTATTAACATGGATGAGGTTTGATTTTGTTTTATTCATATTGTTGCTTTATTCCTCTCCCTTGAAACAAAAATGTACTTTAAAAAATATTTTATAGGAGCCCCCTTTTAAAAATGAAATTTCAGAGTTGTATAGAGAATTTGGATTTGAAAGATGTTGGATTATTTAATATACTGAATATTTAAAGTGTTTGAAATCGCAAGGCTGTGAGACTTTGCAAGTCCCAGGAAATATATGTTTGACATTCCATCTATGGTAATGTACTTGCCTAACATAAACATATTTGAGTTTGATATTCAACACAAATGCAAAATATTTTGTACACAGAAGGAACTACAGCAACCAGGACATAGTGGAGGAAAAAGCTTGAGGTTATTCTAAGCATTTCTTTGGTCAGCCTGATTCTATTTCAGAGGAATGGTAATAATAATGTATGCTCTGTGCCATTTTAATCTGGAAATATGTAACTTGCTTTTGATCATACAGGGGTTACATTGAAAGTACTGAATTGAGTCTCAGAGTAGACTTGAATTTTTAAATAATTCTGTGAAAGACAATGGCATTATAAAGTTACACAATATATATTTTAGTATGGTATGGTTGAGAGACTGTGAGAGACAATCTGTAGTAAACAGCAGTTTGAATGAGATGTCCACTATTAATCTCCAGTTTGCAAATACTTGACTTCTAGTTAATGGCTGTTTGGAGAAGATTAGGAGATGCAGCATTGCTGGACAAAGATATCCTAGGTTTGTTTTCCATCTTTTAAAAATCTCATGAAGTTTCAAATAGTTCTCTCTACTTCCTCTCTGTGCTGCTTCTTCAGCAACCTTCTGCTGGACACTCAACATACAGAAAGACGAGAAATAATCTTTGGTTACCACAATTTTAATTTTATTAATACATTTTTATTGTTCTTTTTGAAGGATACAAAAATGTAATTCTGGCTGTAATTTAAGTCAATGTGAACTCTCTGCATACTCCTCTGAGTTGTGAGATTCAAAGGCATGTGCCAACATGTCTGGTCATTTCTCACTATAATTTTAACTATAAAAGTAATTGTTGATCAAAGCCAAATGCACATTTAAAAATGAAATAAAAAGCATTCAACGTATATAATTCACATCTTTACTCATATCATTCAAGAGATAGAAGCAAAAGTATTATGGTAAGATTGAGTCCAGCCTAGGTTTAGAATGAGATTCTTTCTCACAAATTCAAAAAGTAAAAAAGGAATTAACATAAGAAGAAATTAAGTAAAGGAGATGAAGGAAGAGGTTGAGGGAATGGTAAGAGGAAGAAGGGAGACCAATAATCAGAGACAATGAAAAAGTGACAGAACATTAGTAAAATTATGATCATATTTAAACTAGAGCTCTGTACTATGGAAAAGGGAATTTTGGAAAAACTAACAATAAACAAATTGTATTTCTTTCAAGAAAAATGAGTAATGGAGACAGAGTAAAAATATATTACACATGAGTATAAATAAATAAAACCCAGGTAAAAGTGGTGTTACATAATATATTTTAGAGCACTTGTGGGGCAGAAGCTGGTTAATCTCTTGAGTTCTACATTCTACAGAGTGAGTGCCCAGTTCAGACAATTCTATCAAGTAAGACCCTGATGAATACAAACCAAACAAATATATATGTATCTCATCAACATTTTTTAAAACATGAGGAAATCATAGTGAAATCATCACTAAATAATGAAACAATTCTTTCATAAAACAACAAATATTATGTTCAGGTTAAGGGTTTCATTTACATAAACTCTTAGGAGATTTTCAAAATATGCCTAATAAAGTAAAACATAATTAATGCAGAACATTGTTAAGGCAGTATCATTTATTCCTTAGTGATTTCTCCTGATAGCATTACTAGCATTTAACGCTTTTGTACATTCTCTAGTTTGGGTTATATTTTTCGTAAGCACTCATTCTTTCATTTGTATAGAAATCTAATGATGAATATTAATCAATATTGTGTAGTCACCATTGCCTAGAAAACACCTTAACCTTATTCCAGAACAAGTATACAAGGATTTATGAAGACCATTCTTTTTCATACTAGAAATAGGACAACTTACAGTTTATGGTTGTTTGCTTTTGTCATTAGCTTAAGAAAAGATTTTGAATCCCTGGAGCTTGGCAACCATGCACACATGGTGATTGGAGGGCTGTGCTGGCTCACTAAAACAGACTTGAGGATGAGTTTGATTAGTCAAGTTAGTGCAGCAGGTTCTGCTCAGAGAAGAGGCAGCCAAAGGTGCCTGTCACATCCACACTAGGAATGGTCAGCAAGGCAAAGTAGCAAACAAGGTCAGCTCCTACTTTGACCTCATGTTTCTTTCATAGGTAGACATGAATTGCGCACATTACGTATTGCAAATTTGTTGGAATTATAACATTTTCTTATATATCTCAAGTCTTTGAAGAATCAGATGAGAAATCTATCAGATTAGGACCTGCCTTCCTTAGTCCTGTCCTGTGTTGTGTTGGCTGCAGTGCCCCTCCCTTGAGCCATCAATCTGCCCTGTCACTTTAGCTCTGTTTGCTTACAGGATGAACATTAATATTTCAAAGAGCTGGCATTATAGTGGATTAAAGTTGTGTGGGTGTTGAGGACAGTCAGAAAATGACTTTATTTATTTTGGCATATAGATTTTGCATAAAAATAATATTCCTAAGGGAATTAATTTTTATTCTGCCTTGCCATTTATGACAGGAAGGGATGAAAGCACTTTAGGGATAACATTCAGATTATCATCAGAAGGTTACACATGTAAACCACAACATACAATGATGGTTTGCACCTCCCAGTTTCTCAAAGGATAGGACCATCAGGTAAGTATCAGTTTTGACACTTTCATACTTATAATACAGGAAAGGGGATTCTAATGTGGCATTAAGAAAGCTAATGGACAGAGTAAATTCAGGTGTATGAATAGTCAGTGTGTGGAAACATTAGGTGTCTTGACATACAATGATACAGCATGTACAGTGTTATAGAAATATAAAACATTTTCTGTCTTGTTAGGCGATCTATTTTAAATATTGTAATACTGCTTCAGTGTTGTTAGGTACTTTTTATATATTAAGTTTTTTGTAATTTTCCTAGATTTAAAAATGAACTGGTTAATTGGGAAATAATTTCTTTGAACACTTAATTTCTTCTTCTGTCTTTTACTCTCCTGATGTTGATAAATTAATAAGATATGCAAAGATGCATGCAAAAATTTTGGTGGGACCTTTCTCAAAGAGATAAATTCACAAGGGTGAGCCTTGTTTTTATTTTTGTGTGTTTGGTTGTCTACAGGTCTTTCTGGAATTCTATTTTGTTTTGACATCCTCCCAGTTCCTCACTACTTACCCTCCCTTCCAGATATGCTCAATTTCTGCCCCCCACAAAAAAGCACACCCAAGAAACAGCCACTAACATATCAATATGAAATATAATAAGATCAAAGCCCATCATATTAAGGGTAGACAGAGCAACCCAACAGAAAGGAAAGTGCCATAGGAGCAGCACAATATTCTGAGACCCTTGTTTCCTTTGTCTTCTTTATAAAATAGCCTACAGCACTAAAAGAATGTAGCTGTAACAGGAAATGTGTACATCTTCAAACATGGAGAACAACATGGCAGCTTGAGATTAGTGTGGAGGAACAGTGAACATAAGTCTCTGTTAACTGTAAAAGCCTTACAACTTGCTAGAAGAACTTCACATCTTTAATGTTATAATATATTAATGGTTCTTTTATTGCTTGTACTATCAAGAGTATTAAAAGTCAAATGAAGTTATGCTAGTTTAATAGGCTAATTTTTTTTAATTTATTGATATATTTATTTACATTTCAAATGATTTCCCCTTTTCTGGACCCCCACTCCCCGAAAGTCCCATCAGTCCCCTTCCCTCCCCCTTCTTCAGAGTCTTGAAGTTCTTGTCATATAGATCTTTCACATGTTTGGTAAGAGTCACCCCAAGGTACTTTATACTGTTTGTGGCTATTGTGAAGGGGGTCATTTCCCTAATTTCTTTCTCAGCCTGCTTATCCTTTGAGTATAGAAAGGCCACTGATTTGCTTGAGTTGATTTTATAACCTGCCACTTTGCTGAAGTTGTTTATCAGCTGTAGGAGCTCTCTAGTGGAGTTTTTTGGGTCACTTATGTAGACTATCATGTTGTCTGCAAATAATGATAGTTTGACTTCTTCCTTTCCAATTTGTATCCCTTTGACCTCCTTATGTTGTCGAATAGGCTAAATTTTAAAACACTTCATGACCATGAGATGAAACTACACTTCAAGAAGACAAACATTTTAGAATATGAATTTCAATATACATACAGCTTTGCTTTAATTCCATCTGATTACATTAAATTTCTGTAATTTATGCATTGGTCCTCAAATTTTTAATTGTATCTCCTATGTAACAACTGCTGACATAAGTTCACTTGAACATTAATTTAAATGGTTAAATTAAGTATTTGAGTTTGCAAAACTAATGACTGTGAAGCTGTAGAAGATAGATTGTAATGTAAAAGTTGTTAAACACAGGAAGTCTACGTACAAGAGAAGGTAAAGTTTCAACTCTCACATTATCTGAAACATCATAATGAAAGCTAGATTAGAATACATCCCATGTTCCTATGTGCATCTATTATGTACAGTGAGGCACTACAGCTTTCAACATGGGGAGTGCAGGAAGAGTTGCTCAAGTTTCTGACAAAGCAAACTGTCATGCCTGAGTCAGGCAGGCTGAACACTAGGGAACAGGTGCTGAAACCTTCAAGTTTCCAAAGATTTTATCATTTTCAAAATTAATGTCAAAGTCCCTGAAAATCTAAGCAGTGTCCTTTTATTAAATCTAGAAATACTGCAAATCAAATATTTACTCCTTTTTTTAAGAGAAATAAAATTGGCAGTCCTTTTTTGCATTTGCTCAAAGTGAAGAACTTGGGTAAAACACTCCAAAACTATGAGCTAAAAATGGAAAAAGGCACACTATTCCTCAGCATGCTTCTAACAAAACACAAAAGAAATTAAACATGAGAATCTCCATGCGGGATGGTGACAGGGAAAAAGTAAGATTGTCCCTTCCAGTACACAGGGACAAAAATCTCTGATTAGGTGACCATTTTTAAATGAGGAAAAATATCATAATTCAAGAATAGCTTAATGCTGAAAAGGTTGGTCTTTTAAGCTACCTATTCAAAGAAGTTAAGTACAAGTATTCAAGTGAATTTACAGGCACAAAGGATAAATGTCCAAACTTAAGAGACCTGTCAGTTTACACCACAATGTAAAGGGCCTACACACAATTGTTATCCTAGTTAGACAACAGAAATCTGAAGCAAATACACACTTCTGTTTCACTGCTGAACCCTAAAGTAGGATGTTTTTCCATGTTTTTTTAGCTTAGCTCAAAGAATTTTTCCAATATTTAGAAAAAATTAATGAATTTCCCCCTATTAAATTTACATAGGTGTTTTATTAGCTTTATGTACAGCACAATAATTTTTTTCAATCTCCAAAAAAGCCTAAGTAACTTCATTAGACAAGAATGCCAGCTTAAAAGAAATCAAGGCAGAATCCTAAAAATAACAGGTGTTGATGCTCCTCAAGAAGAGGTGGCAGCAGCTCCTGTGCCTCAGTTACTCAGAAGCAGTTCTGTTGCAGTCTCTACATCTGATGATTTTGAAAACAAGGCCACTATTACTGCATTCCTATGAAAATTCATAGCACAGAGGTTTTCATTTTTTATGTATTCTGGACTAAAAATTGATGCTCCAGCATATATGTGTGCCTAAATTAGAGCTACTTTTCTTTTTTTTTTTCTTTTAATATTTTTATTTTCTATATTCTTTGTTTACATTCCAAATGATTTCCCCTTTCCAGGATTCCCCCTCACCATATGTCCCATAAACCTTCTCCTCTCCATCCATTCTCCAATCACCTCCCTCTTTTTTTTCTCTGTCCTTATATTCCCCTCCGATGCTAGATCAATCCTTTCCAGGATCAGGACATTCTCCATACTTCTTCATGGGAGTCATTTGTTATGCGATTTGTGCCTTGGGTATTCAGGGCTTCTGGGCTAATTAATATCCACTTATCAGAGATTGCATTCCATGTGTATTCTTTTGTGACTGGGTTATCGCACTTAGGATGATATTTTCCAGATCAAAATATTTGCCTAAAAATTTTGTGAATTCATTGTTTCTAATTGCTGAGTAGTATTCCATTGTGTAAATATACCACATTTTCTGTATCCATTCCATTTTTGAGGGGCATCTAGGTTCTTTCCAGCTTCTGGCTATTATAAATAAGGCTGCTATGAACATAATGGAGCATGTGTCTTTATTGCATGCTGGGGAATCCTTTGGGTATATGCCCAGGAGAGGTATAGCAGGATCCTCCGGAAATGTCATGTCCAGTTTTATGACGAACCACCGGACTGATTTCCAAAGTGGTTGTACCATCTTACAGCCCCACCAGCAGTGGAGGTGTGTTCCTCTTTCTCCACATCCTCGCCAACACCTGCTGTCTCCTGAAAAGGCTATCTTTTTTCCACTGGATGTTTTTGGCTCCTTTGTCGAAGATCAAGGGACCCTAGGTGTGTGGGTTCATTTCTGGATCTTCAATTCTATTCCATTGGTGAGGTAAATGTTCAAAATTAATTTGATAATCGAATAGTATAATTATATATAGTATAAAGATGGAATCAATGTTTAGATAGAAAAAAGAAAGCTATCTGTTCATAGTTAACTTTGTTTCATGCAATTTGATAAAATAGTTCTGTATTAAATACTTTTTCTAGTTCCAGGAAGTTGAAGTTTCAAGTTACATTTCCATTTTTCAGGACATGTTTTGCTGTGTAACCATCAGCTTATTGGTGTCACTACTGAATGCCTTTTTCTCAAGCATGACTACCAGGATCTATACATGTTGTGACATGCTTAAATACTCCTTTTGCAGTGTTGCAATAGAGCACAAAACCACAGCATTAGGTAGGAGTGGAGTTGGTGTCTTTCTTATATAACTTGTTGCTATTTTCTTAGACTGCTAGAAACTCTGGAGCCTGCAGTTGACATTGGAAGGTATTATGATTGTGTTGCTTTTTGTATGATTACTCCCACCACATGCTATCGATGATTAGATGTGGCACAGGTCTGTTTGTTTCTGAGGCAAGTGGATCATCAAGTCATTGCACTGTGCTTTTACAGATCATGTCTGCCTTGTCACCAACTTTATACAGACACCATAATAAAAGGTAAACAATTTCTTTGGGTGAAAGAGACATATTTAATGAAAAGATGTTTACAATACAAAATGATATTTTATTGAAAATAGTAACAAGTTTTTAGCTTTCAGAAATTTATGGTATATTTCCATGGTGTCTGCTGGATGCTACTGCCATTATAAGGATTTCATTAACCTCACTATGAAGGAACCTTGATTATTAGCATCTTTAGATCACTAAACAGTGTGTTAGTGATGGTAAATTCTGTAGGAGGGGGTCTATTCTGAGTCATTAACTTCTTTTAAGGGGAATATGGGCTTGTTAACAGAAATACAATTGAAGCAACATGGGCTGTGGGTGGAGGGCTGGGTGTCTGTCTTGAGAATTAAAAATCTAAGAAACACTTGAATATAACTGAAATTTTAAAAATTAAACATATTTTTAAAGTTGAAAAAAATCTGAGACCCACTTGTTAACATACACACAGGAATGCCACAAAACACTAAGCTGAATGTTATATTTAAAGAGGACCGAGTGCAGGCTATTGTAAGATCTGGAACAGAGAGGTCCACAAAGGTTTTCCCTTTGATTTTTCTCATTTTATTTTGGTTTTCACTTCAAAATGTTGGGATTTAAAAATTTTAAGGTATTTCTGAAGTGGGATCATGTGGTGACTCATGCCACCATCACTTTAAGCATTTGTGAAGGTTGTTGCTTTTTCAAAATGTGCTAATTAATGCTGTTATAACATAACAGTACCATATCATACACCTATTAATTTATTTACAATTGTGTAGAATAAATTTAACCTGGTATAGTGTTATCTTTTGCAAATTCATTTATTATTTAAGTTTTTCTGTGCTGAGCTATTGTGTTTCCATATATAGACATAATTATAAGCTTAATTTGGGTGAAGCATATTGTTGACACATTATTTATGTGTACATGGTTTGTGGGATTTTTGACTTATATTATCAGTGAATTAATTATGTCTGTCACTAAGATTTCCTTTAATAACTGACATCTTAGAGCAGTATTTTCACTAAATTAGATATTTCTTGTTGCACTGCCATATATATGTAAGCATATACATAAAATAAACGCTTATATCATATACAAAAATGATTAATATTTCACATATAGTATTTATATATAAATTGACACATACTGATAGCTTTCTGTCTAAGCTCCACCACACAGTTACCTGGCAAAAGCCAGGTATGCCCCTCCCCACCATTACCTGGCAACAGCCAGATATACCCCTCCCCACAGTTACTTTGTAGATCTGGCCCTCTATAAATGGTGATCTTCCCCTCTTCTCTTGGTCTTTGGGATAAAGAAAAAATTCTTAACATGTGCAATTGAATCCCATAGGTATTAAGTATTAACTTTGGCCAGATATACTTATCTAGAATGAGCCTATTTGGTCCATGAGAGATCTGAGTAGGTTTCCTGTAACTAATAAGTTTATAAAATATATAACAATATGATTTAACAACATGAACAGTCTTTAAGATGAGTCTTGTATGAATCAGAAAGAATAAGATTAAAAATTGGATTGTATAGTGGATATTTTCTTTATAGGAACTCAGATAATAGGACAGTAGCAAAGGAAGAGGAGGATATGTGAAGTATTTAATTAATGGAGTCAGAGTGTAGGTAAGAATATAATTTTCTAACTGTCAATGTAGTCAGAAGTCTAAGGAATAAACAATAATTTAGCAATTATATATTAAAAAAACGTGACAAGAGTCTAGTACCAACAGGTTTTGTGATCTCCGTGGTGTCCAACAGTAACTCAGGTGGTTGGGCTGGCTTTTAAGCACAGAAGACACATGGTGTTTTCTCTGTGGAATGGATACACATGGCATGAGTATTATGAGTATTGGCTTACCTTGGTTTAGCTAAGTCATTTGTCTCAAGGGTATCTGGTTTTGTCCACTGCGTTCTTCAGTGATTGTCATATAACACACACTCTAGGCAGCATACATGTGCACCCACATCTTCTGAGACCACATGGGAGGAATTGTTAGAGGCTTTTAGGAATTCTGTCTGTCATAAATTTAATAAATAACAAACTTCTGCAGGATTGAGGGCTATAGCTAAAACTGAATAGAACTTAACGGCAGTAGTAAAATGCATATTAGGATGGGATAGGAAAGAGTACCTTAGATAACTTTGAAAGGTTGTATAAGTAGAGTTAAGGTTAGGGTTAGGGTTAGGGTTAGGCTTAGGCTTATGTTTAGGCTTAGGCTTAGGCTTAGGGTCGGGGTCAGGGTCAGGGTCAGGGTCAGGGTCTTGGTCAGGGTTAGGGTAAGGGTTAGGTTTGGGTTAGGTTAGGGTTAGGTTAGGAAAAAGACATGACCAGAATAAGAATATGACCAGAATAAGAGAGCTAGCAATAGTGGCATAATGTCTGGGTCACAGAAAATGAGTCTTTACAGGCAGATTTAGGCATGTAACAGGATCTGAGCAGGCAAGCAATGAAAACAGGCCAGGGATGTGGGAATGTGGAAAGGTAAATGCTTGGGCATTGGGGAATTATTCCATTTACTAGACTGTTGGCAGTATGTATGAAAATCACTTTAAATGTATGGTCAAAGACTTTGCATAATTGGTCAGGCCATCTCTTGGAAATTAGAGTCCTCTGACTGACTAGAGGAACTCCTTATCAATCATTATGGTGGTGTTTGTTGTGTGCTTCTATAGTCTGGTATAAGAAAATGGACTGCATGAATGATTTGGGCCCATGTTGCTGTAACCCACATGACAGATGCTGGGGGCTAGATGTCAGCAGCTCCTGTGGGAGTTTTCTTTTGTGCAATCTCAATGGAGCAAGCAGCTGCCCAGGCTTGTGAGTCTGTGCCTCTGAAGGGCAGAACTTCCTAGCAACAGCTAAAAGTTGTGTGGTCTAGATGTCCTCTGGGGCTTAACAAAGCATGGTTCTGTTATGGCTGATGTGTATGGAGAAGGGTCATTTTTAGGTGTAGGGATGAAAGGTTTGAGGTGAGACAGGTGGATCCAATGAGAGAGTTCTTCAAGTTAAGCAGCTGTAGGGGTCATGGGAATTACCTTAAGAGAGCCCTGCTATCTGAGAGAAAACGGTGAGGTCTAATGACCTGTAGGGTATACAAGGACTTGGTTTCCAATGTTGACAAGTAGTGGACAGGAGAGAGTGTGTGGCAAAAATTGATGTCAGCGAAGTTCCATAGAAGAGAATGGAGGTGACAAAGTAATAGGTTGAGTAGATGGTCTGGGAGGGGAGAACATTTAGGTGAAATATCAGGAGTTAAGACTGGACATACATATATGATTTCAAGGATGAGATGAGGAGAGGTCATTTGGGGAGAGCTTGTAGCCTGAAAAGTGCCAGAGGTGGGAGTTTTACCCAGTCAAAATAAATTTGCTGTGACAACTTAGAAAGAGTTGTTTTAAAAGAATGGGTAGTTCTTTTGACCTTACCTGAATTTTGAGGGTCATAGGGAATGTGATAATTCCAGAGGTTGTCTAGGGCCTAGAATTTGAGAAATCTGGGAAGTATATTCAGGACTATTGTCTTACTTGAGGGAGGTTGGGACACCAAATTGGGGTTCTATCTCTTGGAGAAGATCAGAGATTCTCTGACCTCTTTTGTTAGTTGTGGAAAATGCCTCCACCCACTCTGAGAAGGTGTCCACTAAGACCAGCAGGTACTTGATAGTGTGAATGTGGACAAAGTCAAGTTGCCAGTCAGTTCAGGAAGGGAACCTCTAGTCTGATGTGTATGAAAAGTGGTACTATGATATCTCGAGTTAGATTCTGCCATCTGACAGATTTTACAAGCAGCAGAGATAGATTTTAAGAAACTTAAGTCCTCAGGAGTAGTCTGTAGGCTGATCTTAACAAAAGAAGACTATGCTTGCTCACTGTTAGGATGAAAGTGTTGATGAAGATAGGACAGAGTTTAGCAAGTGTCAGGAGTGAAGGTAGAGATGTGGATTGCAATGTAAGGATGTCCTGAGGAGTGTAAGATGAGTCCAGGCCCCTAGGTACTGCAGCTCTGGGTGTCTCAGCTTGGTTGTTCCCTTGGCGACAATAGAGTCTTCCGTCCAGTGCAATCTGAAGTGGACAATCCCAATAGCTGTGGGTAGATGGGAGTCATTTATCATGGCCATCATGTGGTTGTCATTAGTTACTGAAACTCCTTTTATGGTAAGTAACCCACACTCTTTCCAGATAGCAGCATGGGACAAGAGGATATGAAAAGAATGTTTGGAATCTGTGTAGATGTTGAGAGATTGCCCCTGTTCCAGTTGAAAGGCATGGGTAAAGACTATTCTTTAAGCCTGTTGATTAGTGGTGTGAGAAGGAAAGGCCTGTGCCTCCACTCCCTTGGTGTCTGACACGATGGCATAACCAAATTTTCTAGCCCCTTTATATAAGAAGGAGATTCCATCTGTGTACCCAGTATAGATGGCCTGGGGCAATTTATTAAGTGCCCTCCTGTATGTGTGAAGGATGAGGTAATAGTTCCTCTAAAGTCTCAGTGCAGGAGTGAGATATTGAATTGTTAGCATTATGTAGAAGAAGAAGATTGGAGATATTAAGAGGCAGGCAGGTTTGGAAAGTGAATGTTGGATGTTCTATTAGTACTACATGAAGAGAAAGAACTCTGGTGGGAGGTAAAGTCTGTAATCATTTGTACGTTAGGAACTGTGACAGGTTAGTGAGAAATGAAATCCAGGGGCTACAGTCATATATAAAGAATTTCAGGGATAGTGAGACCTCCAGTTCTGGGATTTTTAGAAACCCTATATGGAAGTGGATATTTTCTTTTGAAATGCCTTTTCTAGTCATCTTCCTGGTGTTATTATTTGCTCCTGGCTTCATTAATCTTGTTTCTAAATTCCTCCAATGGCAAATAAAACAATTTCTCACCAAATTATTAATCAGTTCCTGTTACAGGATTACCAGCTGCTGCCCACAGAAGAGCCAATGTCCACAGACATATCTGATATGAACTTTTACCAAGTGGATCCTGATAGTGAAAATCAGCTACACCCCAAAATCGACAATACAACTAGACAGCAGGAAGTAGCTTAAGAGGCGTTCCCTTTTCACCATTGATTACCCTCCTCTTTTTCTTTTCTTTGTAATGAGAAGAAGGGAGGAATGTTGGTACCAGGGCCTCTAAAACCTGTGAATTCACATAGGCAACAATGTGAACTATACACCTGTTGCCAAGACAACAGCTACCATATTCCCAGAATCCATTGGGTTCACCTTTACCTGTGACCATGTCACCATCCAAATATAAGGAGAACACTTCTCTCTTTCTCTCTCTCTCTCTCTCTCTCTCTCTCTCTCTCTCTCTCTCTTCTTACTTTTCTCTTTCCACTGCCACCTTGCCCTTTCCCCTCTCAATATACATCACATGGACCTAGTGTGGTCTTTCTGGATCCACTGCCTCCTGATATTCTCAACATATAAAACATTTAACTTTTATGATAATAACATGCAATATACTATGTATTATAACTCATAATAAACTACATACATTGGTACTAAATATACACTAGCTATACTTGTTTGGAGTATGGAGATTTCTATATAAGTATATGTACACATACACATATGTATGTATACCTATGTAAATGCAACTTTATATAATATGTAAAGTATACTTTGGTATATATAAAATATATGCATATATTCAGTTTTGTATATATTTTATATGTTCAATACATACATATATTTACATAAATATTGCTATGTTCTAATACAGGATAGCTATTTTTATACATTTTGTAGTTATAAATATAGTTTATGGTGTATTATAATGCATATTATAAAACATTGTAATTTCAAAAATGTATATTCTATATTATTATGCATAAAAATAAATATATAACTCTAATAAAGCACTTATATACTTCCTATGTAATATACATACATACATATATATGTTTATGTTTCATAAAGATTCTTTGAGCAATCTTAGTTTTGCTAATTATAATCCACTTAATTCACATAACTTCAAGACTATCCACATTCCTGATTAAATATTTAGCTTCCAATACTCTTTCTATATTGTTTTATAGAATATATTTAGAACATATACTCTAAAATCATTACTTACTATTATTGTGTTAGATAGGATAGGCTAGTATATAATTTCCCAAATAACTTCTATGTGTAAATTTCACTTTGGCTAAACCTTCCTACGGACTCTGATTTTTCCAAACCCTGTCATACCATGTGAAATTTCTGTCCCCAGAAATCATCTTTATAATTTCATTTTCTAAGTATTATACTCCCATTCTGTTATAAACATGTTTATCTATGTCAATGAGTAGTTTTCAGTATCATATTTTTCAAATGGCCTATGTAAAACTGCACAAAATAAAAGACGTTGTATAGAAGTATCATATGGAGAGAACAGGAAGTATTTGTGTTTTTTCAGAATTGATATCCATCACTGTTGCTGTTTGTTTTAATTTCCACCAATCTACTTGCAAATTTCATTTTTTTAGCTAAGTAATATTATTTAACTGTATATGTCCACCACATAAAAGTTTTTAAAATAAATATATGGAAATAATCATGGTATTAATTACTCATGTGTATGTTTATGTGTGAGTCTGTGTTTGTTACTGCACATGTACAAATAACACCTATGCAAAGTCAGAGAAAAACATTAATAAGTCTCTTTTTTCCTACTTTGCTTTCTGAGATATAAACATTTACTCAGGAACCTTTAAGGAGAAACAGGAAAGAGACAGAGAGAGAGAGAGAGAGAGAGAGAGAGAGAGAGAGAGAGAGAGAGAGAGAGAGGCCGAGACAGAGAGACAGAGAGACAGAAACATAAAAAGACAGACAGAGACAGAGAAAGAGACAGAGAGAAAGGGAACGATGGAACATATGATCATGCACAAATTATGCAAATATCTTGGAACCATAATATGAACATGTAGGTGTATAAAGAATTCTTACCTTGGGAGCATTGTTAGCACTTCCATTTTATGGAACATTTATACTTTTACATTGATGAACTTCGGTTCACTCTCTAGTCTTGATGACTCGAATAGGATGCTGAAAGATCAAATGACTAAATACAATCAGGCAGAAGAAAGAAAATTTGATAAACAATGATTAGGTAGGAGAAAGAGAGCCAGCACAAGAGTTTTAATCTGAGAACCCATTACAAGTGATATATTTGCACCAGCAATTCTAAAACATTGAATCCAGACCAAAAAACCCCACCACTTAGTAACCAAGTGTTCATATACTGGAATCTGGGAATAACATTTGCTATTCAATCTATGAGATCTACTCCCTGGCTTGTAATTCCTGCCAATCCAGTTCTACCACTCTCTTAATTGTCAGGAAAATATCAAGGCCCTTGTCATTGCATTAACAAAACTAAATGCTGAACAGGCTGAGGGCTGTGAAAGTATTATCTGCCTGTAGCTTAACTTGGTGCAGGAAGTAAATGAACACGCACATTCTAGGATACATAATTGGCTATTAATAGGACAAACAAAATCATTTAAAATATCTTACAGCAAACAAAGTTTTCATTGTTTAGTCCTAGCTAAACTGTTCTGAGTATGTAGACCTGGCTAGTACTTACCTCACAGAGATTTTCCTGTCTTCCTTATCATGGGATTTTAGGGATATTCCATTGTACTTGGCCTCAATCTTCATCTTTATCTTCTGCATTATTTAGCATGAATACCTTATAAAATCTGCTACAATTGTTTAAAAGTATTCTATTTTTTTTCTTATATATGAATAACAAATATTTTTTTTATTCGATATAATTTATTTACATTTCAAATGATTTCCCCTTTTCTAGCCCCCCCCCACTCCCCGAAAGTCCCGTAAGCCCCCTTCTCTTCCCCTGTCCTCCCTCCCACCCCTTCCCAGTTCCCCGTTCTGGTTTTGCCAAATACTGTTTCACTGAGTCTTTCCAGAACCAGGGACCACTCCTGCTTTCTTCTTGTATCTCATTTGATGTGTGGATTATGTTTTGGGTATTCCAGCTTTCTAGGTTAATAACCACTTATTAGTGAGTGCATACCATGATTCACCTTTTGAGTCTGGGTTACCTCACTTAGTATGATGTTCTCTAGCTCCATCCATTTGCCTAAGAATTTCATGAATTCATTGTTTCTAATGGCTGAATAGTACTCCATTGTGTAGATATACCACATTTTTTGTATCCACTCTTCTGTTGAGGGATACCTGGGTTCTTTCCAGCATCTGGCAATTATAAATAGGGCTGCTATGAACATAGTAGAGCATGTATCCTTATTACATGGTGGGGAGTCCTCTGGGTATATGCCCAGGAGTGGTATAGCAGGATCTTCTGGAAGTGAGGTGCCCAGTTTTCGGAGGAACCGCCAGACTGCTTTCCAGAGTGGTTGTACCAATTTGCAACCCCACCAGCAGTGGAGGAGTGTTCCTCTTTCTCCACACCCTCTCCAACACCTGCTGTCTCCTGAATTTTTAATCTTAGCCATTCTGACTGGTGTAAGATGAAATCTTAGGGTTGTTTTGATTTGCATTTCCCTAATGACTAATGAAGTTGAGCATTTTTTAAGATGCTTCTCCGCCATCCGAAGTTCTTCAGGTGAGAATTCTTTGTTTAACTCTGTACCCCATTTTTTAATAGGGTTGTTCGGTTTTCTGGAGTCTAACTTCTTGAGTTCTTTATATATATTGGATATTAGCCCTCTATCTGATGTAGGATTGGTGAAGATCTTTTCCCAATTTGTTGGTTGCCGATCTGTCCTCTTGATGGTGTCCTTTGCCTTACAGAAACTCTGTAACCTTATGAGGTCCCATTTGTCAATTCTTGCTCTTAGAGCATACGCTATTGGTGTTCTGTTCAGAAACTTTCTCCCTGTACCGATGTCCTCAAGGGTCTTCCCCAGTTTCTTTTCTATTAGCTTCAGAGTGTCTGGCTTTATGTGGAGGTCCTTGATCCATTTGGATTTGAGCTTAGTACAAGGAGACAAGGATGGATCAATTCGCATTCTTCTGCATGCTGACCTCCAGTTGAACCAGCACCATTTGTTGAAAAGGCTATCTTTTTTCCATTGGATGTTTTCAGCCTCTTTGTCGAGGATCAAGTGGCCATAGGTGTGTGGGTTCATTTCTGGATCTTCAATCCTGTTCCATGTTAGAAATACAGTCTTTATTATTTTGACAACACGAGAGCTTCCTAGATACAATACACAGTTTTTTCAAATGCAATGTGAATAACAGAGAAAGGGAAACCATAGGAGTCTCATCTTTAGATGCATAAAACTGCTGCTGTACTTTCACATGCATATCATTGTATTTTCCATATTTCCATTATGTTGTGATTGGACTGGGGAGACCCACTCTGCTGTGACTGCCTCTTGGGAAATATCAAACATCATGGGACAATATTCCTGTAGATCAACTTGAAGGTGAACTTTCATAAGATAATATTGTGTGGATGAATTTATGATTTTCAAGAGTTAATAAAAAAAAGAAAGATGAAATAAAGACAGAATTAACAGCAGATTTTGCCCCATCCATTTTAGAGTAGTTAAAGCTACATAGGTTAGAAAAGAAGTATAGTCAGCTTTAATTTCTTGCAAGTATATGGTAGTAATTGGAATGGAATGATAGCCTTGGGACTAGTTAATGATTAAATAAAAAAAAGGGAAAGAAAAGTAAAAAACCAACATATTGTTACAGGTTGGTTCTGAATTCAAGGATTCTTTTTTCTACGGAGGTAGACACAGGATTTGGTGTGCACTGTGAAAGACATAGTTATTGAAAAACAGGAAATAATTGCATCATATGAATAGAGAATATGCTATTATAATTATGGCTAAATATATCATTTGAAAAATGACTTGGTAAATACAAATTGTCATCATCTAGAAACATCATCATAAGAAAAACTTGCTACTTCTGACTGGTTTGCTCAAACTTTGATAATCGATGAGAAAAAGATTTGACTTTGGCAGTATGATGAACTTGAGGAGAGAAGTGTCAGCCCATTAATTCAATCATCATTCCATGAGAGAAAAGTGGACTAGAAAATTACTGACTCCTTAAACAGACTTGAGTTTACCCTGTAGTATCAATGGTACTCTTTGATACATTCAGTATTAAAGTTTCACATTGCTCCTAGGGAAATGCAAATCAAAATAACCTTGAGATTTAACCTTAAACCAGTCAAAAGGGCTAAGATTAAAATTTCAGGAGACAGCAGGTGTTGGCAAGGATGTGGAGAAACAGGAACATTCCTCCACTGTTGGTGGGGTTGCAAATTGGTACAACCACTCTGGAAATCAGTCTGGCAGTTCCTCAGAAAACTGGGCACGCCACTTCTGGAAGATCCGGCTATTCTACTCCTGTGCATATACCCAGAGGATTCCCCAATGTAATAAGGATACTTGTTCCACTATGTTCATAGCAGCCCTATTTATAATAGCCAGAAACTGGAAAGAACCCAGATATCCCTCAACAGAAGAATGGATGCAAAAAATGTGGTATATATGCACAATGGAGTACTATTCAGCCATTAGAAACAATGAATTCATGAAATTCTTAGGCAAATGGATGGAGCTGGAGAACATCATACTAAGTGAGGTAACCCAGTCTCAAAAGATCAATCATGGTATTTACTCACTAATAAGTGGATATTAGCCTAGAAAACTGGAATATCCAAAATATAATCCACACATCAAATGAGGTACAAGAAGAATGGAGGAGTGGCCCCTGGTTCTGGAAAGACTCAGTGTAGCAGTATAGGGCAAAACCAGAACAGGGAAGTGGGAAGGGGTGGATGGGAGAACTGGAGGGGGGGGTGGAATGGGGCTTATATGACTTTCAGGGAGTGGGGGGGGCTGAAAAGGGCTAATCATTTTGAAATGTAAATAAAAATACATTTAACAAAAAATGCATGAAAAAAAGGAAATTGAAAATAAAAGAAAATTAATTCATATTCAGTTCATAGCATGAGGCTGTTACCAATTTTAACACTTTGCCAAATCTGTGTAGTTCATACGTAATGTTATTTCAAAATGTCATTGATAATGTTATTTAATTGTATTTACAGCTTTATGAATAAATTAATAAATGTTAATATATAAGAAAAAAATACTGAAAGGTATTTTGTCTGCCTGGGCAAGTCCATAGTTCCCTACTGGCTGTTATTGAATTTCATATAGTTAAGTCCCATGCTAGTCTAAACCCTTTGAAAATAATCTCACTTATCTACAGTTCACTCAATAATGATTATTCTTATGTTGTCTAATTGCTCTAGCTAATACCTCAAGTACTATATTGAAAAGATATGGAGAGAGGGGATCTTTTCCCTGATTTTAGTGGGATTCCTTCAAGTTTCTCTCCATTTACTTTGATGATGGCTACCAGATTGCTGTATATTGCTTTTACTATGTTTAGGTATGGTCCTGGAATACCTGCTTTTTCCAAGACAAAGGAGCTGAAAACATCCAGTGGAAAAAAAAGAGAGCCTTTTCAAAAATGGTGTTGGTTCAATTGGAGGTCAGCATGCAGAAGAATCTGAATTGATCCATTCCTATCTGCTTTTACTAAGCTCAACTCCAAGTGGATCAAGAACCTCCAGATCAAACCATTCACACTGAAACTAATAGAAAAGAAACTGGGCAAGACCCTTGAGGACATGGGCACAGGGGAAAAATTCCTCAACAGAACACCAATAGCTTATGCTCTAAGATCAAGAATTGACAAATGGGATCTCATGAAATTACAAAGTTTCTGTAAGGCAAAGGACACCTTCAAAAGGACAAAATGGCAACCAGCAAATTTGGAAAAGATCTTCACAAACCCTACATCCGACAGAGGGCTAATGTCCAATATATACAAAGAACTCAAGAAGTTATACCCCAGAAAAACAAATAACCCTATTAAAAATGGGGTACAGAGCTAAACAAAAAATTCTCACCAAAGAACTTTGGATGGCTGAGAATCACCTTAAGAAATGTTCAACATCATTAGTGTTTAGGGAAATGCAAATCAAAACAACCCTGAGATTTCACCCCACACCAGTCAGAAAGGCTAAGATTAAAAACTCAGGACACAGCAGGTGTTGGCGAGGATGTGGAGAAAGAGGAACACTCCTCCACTGCTGGTGGGATTGCAAGCTGGTACAACCACTCTGGAAATCAGTCTGGCAGTTCCTCAGAAAACTGGGTGTAACAGTTCTGGAGGACCCTGCTATACCACTTCTGGGCATATACCCAGAGGAACCCCCATCATGTAATAAGGACACATGCTCCACTATGTTCATAGCAGCCCTATTTATAATAGCTAGAAGCTGGAAAGAAACCAGATGTCCCTCAATGGAGGAATAGATAAAAACATGTGAGATATATATATATATATATATATATATATATATATATATATATATATATATATATATATATATATATATATACATACATACAATGGAGTAGTAGTATTCAGCCATTAGACACAATGAATTCATGAAATTTTTAGACAAATGGATAAATGGATGGAGCTGGAGAACATCATCCTATGAGATAACCCAGTCTCAAAGAACACTCATGGTATGCAGTCACTAATAAGCAGATATTAGCTTAGAAGCATGGAATAACCAAGACACAATCCACATATCAAATGATGTCCAAGATTAAGGAATATGTGGCCCCTGGATCTGGAAAGGCTCAGTGCAGCAGTATCGTGGAATACCAGAACAGGGAATTGGGAAGGGTTGGATGGGGGAACAGGGGGAGGGAAGAGGGCTTATGGGACTTTTGGGGAGGGTAGATCCAGGAAAGGGGAAATCATTTGTAATGTAAATAAAGAATATATAGAATAAAAAATGATTGTTCTGCCCCCACTGACTGATATGTACTCTCAATATTTCAAAGGGTTAAGAAAATATTACCTTTTATTTTCTCAGTTTCTGTAGTAATAACTGTCCTACTCATGTTTTCCAGTACCTGATACTCCTTGGCAACTCCAATTGCAATGACAAAGTGGATATAATGTTTTTTCTATGGAGAAACTCATTTGACACATGTGGTACTGCTTTTTTTTCAAACATGTATGATTTGTATATCACCTAGTTTCTTAATATCCATACTACTCAGAATGCCCATATCCAATGTCAGGACACATACTATCATAGGGCTGGATTTTAAGAGACTGTTTTATATATATTTAGAAGTCCTATCATTGGTGTATTGTGATAAAACCTACCTTTAATTTCATTACTTGAGTGGAATAAGCACATTCATCTTCTTTAATTCAAGGCAAAATTTATCTGTAGAGCAAGTTACAGACAGCTAAATCTTCCTGTGTCAGAACAGCAACAAGATCTATATTAACAAAAATCTTTGTCAATCTAAAAAAATCTGATGCATAATACTCACTAATTATTATAATTTCCTCTACTGTGTCATTCCGAGGGTCCCTGGCTGTATTATAAATCAAATATTATCCCTTTAACCATAGAAACATTTGAACCTGAATAATTTTATTTTGTTCATTTTTAAGTCATTGTGTACCTCTCCACTCTCTGATCCTTTACATTGGTTGTAAGACTTTGGCCCCAAAAGAGGGATCATAAGTAAATTTTGAATTTTATTTTTTTTTCTTGTATACTGAAAGGTTTCAAAACTTCAATTGCTCTGTTGGGGGTCACATACACTTTTAAGCCAAGGCAATCAGATGAATCATTCTGCATTTGAAGCAAACATGGACTATATTCCTACACATATTACAAAGTCGCATAGGTCTACATATTAATACACCATTTCAAATTGAACCAAGCAACAAACAAACAAAAAGTGTCAAGTCAATAAATCACCCTTCATTTTTACATATTTCTGTCAAATCACAGGTTAAAATGATACCATCTCATGCCTCGCAGAGCAAATTCTTTCTATATAGTCAGTTCAAATATCACTGTACACCTTACTGTCCAAGAAAACGGCCACTCAATAGCGGTCAGAGATTGCATATAATCCTTATCAATACTGGACATGTTGATATTAAATTATTCAATCAATAGTTTAGTGATATCACCACACTTAGAATGTAGACTCTATTCATTATATAGGTATACATTTTTATACAATATATAAGGAAAAGGCCAAAGTGTAATTCTACCTAAGATCATTTTACTCCCTGATGTTTTAAACATAGTGATGTGCCATCACACCCATGATACGGAATATACTACCACCATTGTAACACAGAGGCACATTTTCACATAGGCACCTGTCAGAAATTGTCCTATATATATGCCAACCTCAGTTATGTCAGCACTGTTTACATGTTCCCTTCTTCATATAGAAGCCATAGACCCACTACTCCCAAACTTTTATTTGATAATATCAGTCACTGTTCCTGCGTCAATTGTGTTGCATGCAATCCTAGGTTCAATAAAAGTACGAGTTTTTAATCACTATATTTTCAATGAATATTCTACTATATATTGTAGGCTTATTTATAATCTTTCAGATATGATGATTTTTCCATTAAAAGCATGGAATTGGGAAGAGATTCATAAATTATGTGGGTAGTGAGTGGGAGAGTAGAAGTTTAGAAGTTTTGAAGGAAAATAATATCAAAATATATTATATGTCCTTTTTTTGTTGGAGAATGTTTCGTGTATATGACCAGAAGTTGTATAGATGGGTCTTCAGGTAATACTATGTTCAATTTTCTGAGGAACCACATGACTGATTTCCAACCCAATAGGAAGAACAACAACATCAAATAACCAGAACCATCAGAGTTTCCAGGGACCAAATCACTAATCAAGGGTTGCACATGGAGGGACAAATGCTTCCTGCTGCATATGTAGCACAGGATGTCCTTATCAGGAAACCATGGGAGGAGACGCCTTTGGTTCTGTGAAGGCTCAGGTGGGGAGGAAAGAATGGTGTGTGGGGGGGACCCTCATACAAGGCAGGAGAGAGGGAATGGGATGGAGGGGTTCCAGATGGGAGACTGTAGAAAGGGATAACATTCTAAATGTAAATAGAGAAAATATCCAATAAAATGAAAAAATATTATATGACAAACATGCATAACAAGGAAACCATTGGAAGAGTCAACTCCCTACAGAGAACCCCATGAATTTTTAGCCTTATAAAATGTACTACAGGAAAGTATAATGAATTGTGAAAGTGAGATGTGGTCTATGCCAGGAATAAGCATAACATTTGGTAGTTCAATGGCAAATGCTCAGCCCTGAAAACATAACATATAAGACTATTCAGACTAAACAGCTTATATACAGAAATACACATAGGCATAAACATTTATATATATAAATTTATACATCCAGTAATTTTGTAAGTAGAAAAAAGGTAATTAAATTAATGGAGATACTAGAGAGTGATGTAGGAATATTGGGAGAAAATAAATGGGAAAAGGATTTTATTACCTAAACATATTATAACATTATTTTTTGACATAAAAAAAATCAGTGATTAAGCTCATGTAATATGAAATCAGCTGGGGAAAGAGCTTACTGCCAAGTCAGAAAACTTGAGTTAAATCATTGGCATCCATGTGGTGGAATGAGAGAAATGACTACTTTAAGTAGCACTTAAACTTCCACACATGGACATCAAATTTGTGTGTAAATTGTGTGTACATGTATATATATATATATATATATATATACACACACACACAAAAAGACCCGTCAGAACATCAAATTTGTGTGTAAATTGTGTGTACATGTATATATATATATATATATATATATACACAAACACACACACACAAAAAGACCCGTCAGAATATTAAAGATCACACCTGTCCTAAAATTTACATTGTACAAAGAATAACCTTGGCCTCATGATCCCACATGCCTCCAGCAACTGAATTCAAGAATGACAGCTGTTCACCAGTATTGTCTTACAGCTGTTCACCACTATGCTCTGTTTATGAATATAACCGTGGCTTTTGTGTATGGTATGAAAGAACTCTAAAATCTATGCAGTGGTCTTGCAATGATCATAAAAACCATACTTAGAGTTACAGCCTATGTCCAAAAAACAATATATACAAACACAGTTCATATATATATATATATATATATATATATGTGTGTGTGTGTGTGTGTGTGTGTGTGTGTGTGTACAACATTATATAAATAATTATCTTTTTTAATGATACAGGTTTGGCTTGGGTTTTCAAAACAGGGGCATATCTGTTTAAAACACGCTGTTCAAGATCGTGCTCTGTAGACCAGCAGTTCTCAATCTGGCTGTTCTCAAATATAATCATTATATATATATATATATATATATATATATACATATATATATATATATATATATATATATATATATGACTTCTTCCTTGAGTATTTGGATGGTAGCTCTCTATCAGATGTAATATTGTTAAAAATCTTTTCCCAATATGTTGTTTGCCATTTTGACGTATTGAAAGAGTCCTTTTCCTTAGAGAAGCTTTGCAATTTTATAAAGTCCCATTTTTCAGTTCTACATCTTAGAGCATAAGCCACTAGTGTTTTGGTTAGAAAAATTTACCCTGTGTCACTGTGTTGGAGACTTTCCCCCACTTACTCTTCTATTAGTTTCAGTGTATCTGCTTTTATGTGGAAGTACTTTATCTACTTGGACTTGATCTTTGTACAAGGAGATAAGAATGGATCAATTTGAATTCTTCTTCATCCTGACTTCCAATTGAAACAGCACCATTTTTTTTTTTTTTTTTGCAAAGGCTGTCTTTATTCCACTGGAGGGTTTTAGCTCTTTTGTCAAAATCAATGACCATAGTTGTGAAGATTCCTTTCTGGGTTTTCAGTTCAATTCCATTGATCTTCCTGTCTGTCTCTGTACCAATAAAATACAGTTTTTATCACTGCTGCTCTATAGTACAGCTTGAGATCAGGGATGGAGATTCCTAAAGACACTCTTTTATTGTTGAGAATAGTTTTCCTTATCCTGGTTTCTCTTTGTTGTTATTCCAAAAGAATTTGCAAATTATTCTTTCTAACTCTATTAAGAATTGAGTTTGAATTTTTGTGGTAATTTCATTGAATCTGTACATTGCTTTTGGCAAGATGGCCATTTTTACTATATCAATTTTGCAGTTCCATGAACATTGGAGTTCTTTCCATCATCTTATACCTTCTTCCCTTTCTTTCTTCAGAGACTTGAACTTCTTGTCATACAGATATTAGACTTTCTCGGATAGTGTCACACCAAGATATTTTACATTGTTTGTGACTCTTGTGAAGGGTGTCATTTCCCTAATTTCTTTCTCAGCCTGTGTATCCTAAGAGGAAAAGAACGCTACTGCTTTGTTTAGTTTTTTACCCAGACAATTTGCTAAAGTTGTTTATGAGGTTTAGGAGTTCTATGGTGGAATTTTAGGGGTCACATAAGTATCCTTTCATATCATCTGCAAAAAGTGATAGTTTGACTTCTTCCTATCCTATTAGTATCCCTGTGATCTCCTTTTGTTGTCTAATTGCTTTGACTAGGACTTTGAGTACTATATTGAATAGGTAGCAAGAGATTGGTCAGCCTCATCTAATCGCTGATTTTAGTGAGATGGCTTCTATTTCTCTATAGAAATATAGGTTATATATTATAGGCTATAGGTTAGTTTTGTATAGCTTTTATTATGTTTTTTGTATGGACCTTGAATACATTATCATTCCAAGACTTTGAACATAAAGGGGTGTTGGATTCTGTCAAATGTTTTTTCAATATCTAATAAGATGATCATGTCTTTTTTTTTCTTTGAGATTTTCTGTAGTAGATTACATTAATATATTCTCATATTATGAACTAATCCCTGCATCCCAGAGATGAAGTCTATTTATCATGGTGAATGATCATTTTGATGTTCTTGGATTCAATTTGTGAGAATTTTGTTGAATAATTTTCATCAAAATTCATAAAGGAAATTGGTAAGAAATTTTCTTTCTTTGTTGGGTCTTTGTGTGGTTTAGGTATCAGAGTAACTGTGGCTTCATAGAATGAATAAGGTAGTGTTCCATCTGTTTGTAGTTTTGGAAAATTTTGAAGAGTATTGGTATTAGGTTTTCTTGAAGGTCTGATAGAATTCTGTACTCAAACAATCTGGTTATGGGC
Organism: Apodemus sylvaticus; assembly: GCF_947179515.1. Classification (NCBI taxonomy): domain Eukaryota; kingdom Metazoa; phylum Chordata; class Mammalia; order Rodentia; family Muridae; genus Apodemus; species Apodemus sylvaticus. The sequence continues at coordinate 150,301,386 of NC_067472.1, read as the reverse complement.
TTTCTTTTTTTGGGAGGGTTTCTTTATTCTATATTCTTTATTCTTTATTCTTTGTTTACAGAATTTTAAAGACTGCTTCTTTTTCTTTAGAAAGTTATGAGACTGTGTAAGGGTTTTATCTGATCCTGAATTAATTCTAGTATCTGTATAGAAAATTGTCATTTCATCCAGATTATCTAGGATTTTTTAATTGAGTATAGGCTTTTGTAGTAAAATCAGATGATTTTTGGAATTTCTAGAGTTTCTGTTCTTAGCTTTCCCTTTTTTAATTCTGATATTGTTAATTTGGATATTGTCTTTGTGTCCTTTGGTTAGTGTGGCTAAGGGTCTATTTTCTTGATATTCTCATAGAACAAGCTCCTGGTTTTGTTGATTCATAGTATTGTTCTCTCTACTTCTACTTAGTTGATTTCAGCCCTGAGATTGATTGTTTTCTGCACTCTATTTCTCTTGGAAGTAATTGCTTCTTTGTGTTTAGATATTTCAGATATGCTGTTATGCTGCTAGTGTATGCCCTCTCTGGTTTCTTTTTGGAAGAACTCAGAGGTGTGAGTTTTCATTTATCTCATAAATATGGGTATTTTGTGCCTTTATTTTCATTAAATTCTAAAACAGATCAAATTTCTCTCTTATTTCTCCTCTGACCAACCTATCATTGTATCATTCTATCATTGTATAGAAAGTTGTTCAGTTTCCATGAGTATATGGGATTTCTGTTGTTTTGTTGTTATTGAAGACCAGCCTTAGTGCTTGGTGATCTAATACTATGTATGGCATTATTTCTATCTTCTTCTGTCAGTTGAGGCTTTTGGGGTCCACTTATATGCTCAATTTTGGAGAAGGTACAATGTGGTCCTGAGAATGTATATTATTTTATTTAAGGGTAAAATGACTTACAAATATATGTTAAATACATTTGGTCCATAATTTCTGTTAGTTTCACTATGTGTTTGTTTAATTTCTGTTTCCATTATCTGTTCTTTTGTGATAGTGAGGTGTTGAAGTCTTCAACTATTATCGAGTGAAGATAAATGTGTGCTTTGATATTTAGTAATGTTTCTATTACAAATATATGTCCTTGCATATTTATGTATTCCCTTGCATAATATTTATTACTATTTTTGCTTCACAATATTTTATCACCTGAGAACACAACCTTGATGTCATCGGCAAAGCTAGATACCCCTAATTTTTGACTAAAAAGTTGTCCAAGTAACAATACAACAGTGTGGTCATAATATTCCTAATAAATATCACTGCTTTTAGACTGTTTACTAAAGAATATTATATTAATGTGTTTATAATTACCAAAATAGTTTTCATTTGCCCTCATTATAATCTTCTAAATAATAAACGGAGTACTAATCTTCTTTTAAAAGAATCTAGAAATGGAGAAATTATAAACTTTCATTGAAATTCTTTATGTTGTGTCACTTTTATGGTTAGGAACATTGCACTTTAGGCAACCGTCTGGTGTCCACCAATCATTTGTCTCTGATTCCAGTACCTATAAAATAAATTCCCAATAACCCTTATTCAATGAGCCTCACTGAAAAATATATGAACACCACTATTTCATTGTTATGATATGACTAACTTTTTTTTTTGCTTCTGCAACATTCCTATGCAGATATCAAAAGATGTTTTGGATTATCTTAATCACTTGACAGAACAAAATAGTTTTTAATTGCTTGGATAATTATTGAAGGTGTTTCTATGTATTTCTCATTATATGCCCTTGCTAATACCCCTCCTTTATGACAATCTTAGTCTTGGCTCAGAGATATTTCATCCTACTAGGAGCAAATTAATTAGTCATATATTATAATTGGACTAGGGTCACAAACAACTTCTCACACCGAAGACATCTAAAAAGCTTACTTTAAAGGAACAACTCGTTTCCTGAAATGAACTATTCATGTAGTATACCATTCAAATGAATTTAATTTCACAAAACAATTACATCTTATAAAGAATGACTAAAAATAATTTTCTTAAGTAGCAGATGTTCATTTTGAATGCTAATTGATATAACTAATTTTGCCAGCAACTACATTTCAAACCTTATTTCAGGTGACATAACTATAAGAATTTTAAATAATAAAAGAAAGAAATAAAATAATTTACTTAAGTCATGCAATTGCATTACTTTGTTGCCATTGAGAGCAATATATTAAAGAAACTAAAGAATAAATTTTTGAATCCTTATGGTATACTCTTAAATTTTCATTAATTAGAGTAACTTTGACAGTATTAAAATATAGTTTAGACATACTCAAATTATTTTGTGTGTTTGAGTGTTTTGTTTCATGTACATATGTATACCATGTATGTGACTGTCTCAGAATGCTTAAGAGACATCCTGCCCTTTGGACTGGAGACAGAGATACAGATGGTTGAGAGACTCAACTTAGTTGAGTTAGTTGAGTTAGTTAACTTTCCTAGAATCTTCTTTTTCCTGGGAATTTATATAACTGGTGATTGAGAGATGGGAAAATGTCAGGCTATGAATTTATCACTGGGCATACTTAGGAGCCAATGAGATTTATGGAGCCTAGGAAAGGAAAAATATCCCAACCTACATATCTTGGGCTGACAGCTTCATATCTATATTTATTTACTGTAACTTACTTTTCTGTTGTCTTCAAATGATAACACAGCTTATTGACAAGGAGAGAGATTTAAACTTCTTCACAATATTGTGAGATAATTGTCAGTAAATCATTTTGACATTTTAATCTATATAATAGTTTTTCCTTTATACTCTCAGTAATTTCTGCCTAGAGATCATACTTGGAGGATTCTATATATCATGAGGTTATATTGTTTTGTGTCACCTGAAGGTGAAATTACTTTTCTGATTCCAGTAAAATATTTCCTATCTCTGGTCTTTTGCCCTCAATCCTCCATTTGCAATTTATATGTTTAGTTTTCTACATCCTTTGAAGACCAAAGAGGAAACTTCATTTTCCTCAAAAACATATGACACTGACTAATTATCCTATGAGTAATTAAGATAGGCATTTTCAAAATCTCTCTTGTGCCCTGAGTTGTGGCACAATATTTAATAGCACTAAATAATCTTTCAAAATTACTGTGCTCAATTCCCAGAAATTGACTGTATAGAAAAACCTGTGATTCAATTCCCAGGGATCTGTGGAATTTTTCTGATATCTTCAGGCTCCAAGTCCTTGTGCTGCACAGATATACATACAGACAATCATTTATATTCAAACACATAAACTTAAACAATAAATAAAATCTAAAACAAATATAATTTCTATGTTAATGACCAGTTATTAAGGGAAATTATATCTACTTGAAAAAAATTCCCTCAAAATATTGATAACAATTAAATTTGTCACCATTGAATAAATTATAACATTGTGAATAATTACAAATATGTCAATGTATGTTTACAGTATCATTTCTTTATGATAAAAAAGAATTCCTTATTATACATGTATGTCATATTTACTGTGGATTGGGACCTTCCAATTTTGCCTGAGAACAATAATTCAGCTATATTATTGAACAGAACATAGCAACAGTGTTCTTTGAAGAAGATTGATAATAATGCAGTGGTGATGGTTTATGGTATATTTCCAGGACATTCTTCTTTGGTTATAGAACAGTAAAAAGACTCAATTTCTTATAATAAGATATACTTGAGGTAGGTATGGTTGATTTCAGAGGAGTTGCACTATTCGTTAAATGAGAGTCCAGAGTTTTTTGTTTCATGTAAGGGGCAGTCAAGGGAATAGAGATGATGCTGAATTTTAAGGGAATAAAATGTTAGTGGAAAGTATTTTGTCATAGTTTGTATATTCTCATCCCATGGAGTGGCAACTATTAGAAGGTGTGGCCTTGCTAGAGAAAGTGTGTCACTATGGGAATGGGCTTGGAGATCTTCCTCCTGTATTTCTGAGCATGCCCAGTCTTTTCCTGGTTTACTTTGGATAAAGATATAGAACTCTCAGCTCCTTCTGCACCATGTCTGCCTGGATGCTGCTATACTGTGCCTTCATTATAATAGACTGAACCTGTTAACCAACCCCAATTAAATATTGTCATTTATAAGACTTGTCTTGATCTTGGTGTCTATTCACACCTATAAAAGACTAACTAAGAAAAGTTGTACCCTAGAACCTTATGAATTTATAACTATAGGCTCACTGAAAGAGAGCCAAAATCTAGTACAGTCGATTGAACTGTCACTGCTAAGGAGCTAATCACTTACATTATTAGTTTATAAGAGAAATGGCATTAAATGGCATATTGCAATTGAACTGCAGATGCTGTTCTTTGAGTTTTAAGACCACTCTACTGCCAAGCTGGTTGACACTGTCCTCTGTACATTCTTACATCTGTAAGGCTGTACTATTCTGTGCATTTTGTATACTTGTTGTGAGGGTGTTTCGAACATTTCAAGATATTTTTAAACTGGTTCACCAGTTTATTTACTATGTCACTAAAAAGGTTTACTTAAAAGATCAAAGACATTGTCATCATTATCTTTGTCCTAGGCTCTCTTATTTTATTCCACTTCTTTCTCCTCAGCAGGTTCAATTGTGTTAGAGGTGATTTTATTTGTTTACATTGTTTACATTGTAAATATGAAAAAACTGAACATAATGAATAATATCACTGTACCCTTTGTGTAGAAAGAAGTTTAATATTCTATTTTTCCAACAAAGTTAATATGAGACTTATTTCTTGAATGAGCTTCATGTATCATATTTTCAAGTGCCTACTATGAAATTCTCGTCTTAAAAATATTCAATTGTCAAAGAACATTCTCTTGTGAGTGTGCATGTGTGTGTGTGTGTGTGTTTGTGTTTGTGTATGTGTGAGTGTGTGTGTGTGCATGTGCACATGCACATGTGCCCTTAGGAGCATGTATCATTTTGCTCTCTCTCTCTCTCTCTCTCTCTCTCTCTCTCTCTCTCTCTGTGTGTGTGTGTGTGTGTGTATGTCTTCTCTCTCTCTCTCTCTCTCTCTCTCTCTCTCTCTCTCTCTCTCTCTCTCATCATGCAACACTGCACACAGCCATGTAATACCATGTTGAAGAAATATTCTTCTGGGATACATAAGATGGTTTTAGTTTGTAACTGATTCTTGTGTAAGCGTGACAAGATCAGTTGGTAGTGTCCTGCAATTGAAAATGAAAAGAATTCATTCTATATAATGGTTATCTGAACTGAATATGCAAATTGTGGAAAACCCATTCATTCCTACACAGTATACAAATAATAATCATAAATAAAAATTGTGTGTATAGCCGGGCATTGTGGCGCATGCCTGTAATCCTAGCACTTGGGAGGCAGGGGCAGGCAGATTTCTGAGTTCGAGGCCAGCCTCGTCTACAGAGTGAGTTCCAGAAGATCCAGGGCTACACAGAGAAACCATGTCTTTAAAAATAAAAAAAAATGTGTGTATAATAAATATTTTAAACAATTATTTAAAATTTTCGTACATTAAAATTTAACTGAATCTGTCTCTCTTAACCAATTCCTCCTAGATAAACCAGAACCATTGCATAGTCATCTATCTTTCTTTCTTCATTTTTATATTTATTTATTTACTGTGGCTTTTTGAGACAAGCTCTCCATAACCATGGTTATTGTACATTCAAAATATACACCAGGCTGGTAGAAAACTTGCAAAGTTCTACATGTCTCTGTCTTCTGAGTTTGGGATTAATGGCATTCATCAGCACTGTTGGCTTATTTTCTAATGTCCATCTGTGTTAATTATTGTTAGTTTGTTTTTTTAGATGATTGCCATCTATTAGACTCTAATCTACTTTGTAGAAAACACACACAAATATAAAACTACCTTTCTCTGCCTTCTGATTAAAGGATTCATCACCATACTTGACTCATTATTTTAAGTCCAGCAAATTTAATAATTCTTGGCTATTTTCCTTAGAAGGATGGACATTGAATAGTATCTAATCTACCTTCTGGAGAACACACTGGAGACAGGAGAAAACTACCTGTCAGGCATCTGGCAATTATCCATTACCAATATCCTTTCAGCTAGTGGTGGTGCTTTGTGATCATTTCTCATCATTGCAGCATCTTCTTCTGCCTAGTGGTTGCTTACATTCTGTGCACTCTGACGTAGTTGCCATAGTTTCATAAGTAAATATAACTAGATATGTACAGAGATTTAAAAAAAAATTAATAGTCTGTTGATCATTATCTATTTCTCTGCTTTCTCATCCAAGATGATTCCTAAGCCTTTGGAAGTGGGCCTGCAGTACATTTTCCCCCTTATGACTGAGTAATTTGCAATCTTTTTCTTCCTGACATCATGACAATTTGTGAGTTTCTGTGTTCGGGTCTGCTATTTACTGAAAAATGTACTTACAAAAGTATGTATATATATAATTTAATGTATATTATATTCTATATTCTATGTAATATATTCTATATTCTATGCTGTATATTATATATTATATATTTTTATTATATATATATTTTAATTATGAAATGTGATATTGACTCAACAGTGAGTTTCCAATTTTGAGACCATTAATCCAACTTGAAGAATATATCAAGAATCTACTAACACAAATTATACTTAGCCTCAAACTTATGCACTATGACATGTTTAAATAAAACTCTCTCCCTCTCTCATTTTACTCTCTGTCTGTTTTTCTCACAATCATGTCTTTCTGTGTATCTCTGTCTCTGTTCTCTCTATGTATCTATCTCTCTGTATGTGTGTGTCTTTTGCATGTCTGTGGTACAGGCATAAATATGTATATATACATGTATTTGTATATACATATGAATATATATTTAAATCCATATTAACAGAGAATATATATATATATATGTATATATATATACATATATATATATGTGTGTGTGTGTGTGTAAATGTATATATACATTTATGTGGGGTTTTTTTTCTCTGCTCAATAATTTGTGTGCACCTCCCCTATCTCAGGTGTCTGTCTCTTCCTGGAGAGTCATCTTACCTTTCCTGTTATATTTTGCATAATATAAACCCCCTTCCTCTTCCCCTCCCCTCACAGCACCCAAATCCTCCTTACTCCCTGCCCACTCCACTTGCCCATCCACAAACCTCCCTCCATCTGACTTCCAGTACCATTCCATTTGCCCTTTCAAGGGAAGCTCAAACTCACTTGCTTCTGCTTTCCTTCCTCTCAGCCATCTGGGTCTGTGGAGTGTAGCATGGGCCTCCTGTATTCTAATGAGTGAATCCATACTGTGCATAGTGATTTGATTTTGAGTTATATCATTCAAAATTATATTCACAAGATCCATCCATTATGCTTCAAAATTCGTGATATATACATTTTTATAGCTGAATAGAATTCCATTATGCAGATGTACCACTGTTCTTTATTCATTCTTCAGTTAAGGGTCATCTAGGTTACTTTACATCCCTGGTTATTACAGATAAAGGTGCTAAGAACATAGTGGAGCATGTTTCCTTTTTAGACGTTGAAGGATCCTTTGGGTAAATGCTCAAGCATGGTATACATGAATCTTGAGGAATCCAGGTATTTAGCACTTTTCTGAGAAACATCCAAATTGATTCCTAAAATAGATGTAAAAGTTTACACTCCCCTGAGAAAAGAAGGAATCTTCCCCTTGCTCCAAATCCACATCAGAATGTGTTAACCCTTGAATTTTTGATCACCTAAACTGACCGGTGGATTATGTAAACTCCTCATTGTTTTGATTAACTTTCATTGAGGACTAAAAGGATTGAACATTTTTATAAGGGCTTCTTGGACATTAAATATTATTCTGCTGAGAATTCTGTTTAGCTCTGTGCCCATTTTTTGACTGGATGATTTGGGATGTTTGTTTTTAATTCATTAAATTCTTTATAATTTTTGGATATTAGATCTCTCTCAAATGTTGTGTTGGTGGTGATCCTGTCTCAATCTGTAGGCTGTGGTTTTGTCTTATTGACAGTGTTCTTGGGCTTATAGAAGATTTGCAGTTGCATGAGGTCCCATTTTTCAACTGTTGATCTTAGAGCTTGATCCATTCATGTTCTCTTCTTGAAACTTTTGTCTGATCCCTGATCTCTTTTATGTGGTTTATTTTATCCTGCCTTATGCTGAGTTCCTTGATCAATTTGGACTTGAGGTTGTGCAGGGTGATATATATGTATGGATATTTTCCATTCTTCTACATGTAGATATCAGTAAGTCTAGCACTAGCACTAGGTGTTGAAGTTCCTCTTTTTTGATTTTACCTGCTTTGTTAAAAAACAAATTTGTGTATATATATGTATACACACATATATATGTATATACATACATATGCATATTTATACACTTGCATATGCATATACCTATATATCATACATATACATATATATGGGATATTACTTCTGAGTTTTTTATGCTATTTCTTTCATCAATTTGTATTTTTCTTTACCAATATCATGTAGTTTTAATCACTATTTATTGTAGTAAAGCTTGTGGTCAGGATTGGTAGTTCTCCCTGAAGTTATTTTAATGTTCAGTATTGTTTTGCCTATCCTGGGTTTATTTATTTTTTCATATGATGTAGAAAATTATTGCTAAATATACTACTCTTATATTTTATAGCTTTATTTTTACAGATATATTTATTATTTTTTGGTATTTCTACAATATCTAATGTCTTTTTCAAAAATCCTGTATAATGACAATGAGTTCAAAACTAATCCCTACTTACTCCTTCGTCAGATTCAGAGTATCAGGTATGATTTTACAGTCTTTGATCCATTTGAAGGATAATTTGGAATGTAATTAATAAAAATGTAATTTCATTCTTCTATTTTTAGCTATCTAGTTTCATTAGAATTATTTAGTGAAAATGTTTATATTTTGTTCAACACTTGACTGTATTAATATAGGATAATATGTGAGTCATTATTTCTATTCATTTGATCATGTAATAAGATTTATGCCACAATGTGTAGATTTTGTCACTTCAGCTTTGTAGCACCATGTATCATTGTGATCCTGTTAATCTATCTCTTCTATTATTTAAGATTTTTATTTTTGATTATGTAGTTTTCTATATTTGGTTTTCTATTTTGGTATTGATGTTTTGCTTTTTCTTTAATTTTTGGCAAGGTTAAACTTAATATTCCCATATGAAATTACAATTACATTTTTAATTATGTATGAATGATTTTGTTGGAGCTTATATTGAATATGTGAATTGCTTTAGGAAGAACATCTATTTATAAAGTAATAGCTCTGTCATTTCATATCCGTGCAGGCATTTTAACTTATAATGTCTCCTTCATTTAACTTTTCTAGTTTCTTAATTTGTCAGTCTAGCTATATATGATGGTGTGTGTGTGTGTGTGTGTGTGTGTGTGTGTCTGTGTGTGTTTTAGGAGTGTCATTGTTTCTACAATTTCTCAAATAATACCACTGTTGTCTATTGAATTTTACGTGTTAAATTACTTCCTGTAACTTTTGCTGGGTGTATCAGTAGCAACAGTTTTCTTGTTGAAATTTAGGGACACTTTGTATATAGAAAAACATCATATTCAAATGAAGATATTTCAACATTTGATGTTACTTTCTGAATCATATTTTTTCCTTCACTCTTCTTGTTGTACTAAGAACCCTAATAATGTAATAAGTAGGAGGTGAAGAGTGAACATCCCTTTCTTTTTCCAAAGCATTATCATAAATACTTAAATTAATATTGTCTCCATTTACTACAATTCTGGCTCACACCTTATTATAAATCATCTCACTTAAGTCAAAATATGTTCTCTATATTCTTACCAGTGGTGATATTTCTAAAAATAAAAGTTACACTTGCTCACCCAGTAGTCATTATTGCTAATGCCCCGGTATATGCATGAAAAATACATGAGTACTTATTTACTATATTTGAAACTTTATGTTGTTTATTCATTTCTATATCGACAAACACTGAATGCAACAAGAATCATGTCTAATCAAATGCTGAGTTCAGCACAAATCGCTGGATATTATCAGTAATAAATTTACTACTCATGTTCACTTTATGTGTGTGAGCAGGACCTTTTAGAATAGCATGAAATGATTTTATGCTAGGACCTACAGCTTCCCTCATGTTTTTTAACTATGTTTTAAGTGACAGGCCTGATTTTCACCTTTTGAAAAAGCCTCAATTGAAACAAAGAAAGTGTTTTCTTAGTCCTATAAACAGTTTCCCAGCTACTGTAGCTTTGGTACGTTTTAACTCTAATGTCATTATTGTAGCCTGCAATGTCTAGCAATAGAAATAATTATTATCTTTTCTCATGCTAACAACCTGAATAACACTTTATTATAATATTAAAAACTAGCTAACATTCACAATTTTTAGTTTAGTACCAGCTAGATTTTTTTAAATGTCCTGCCAATAAATATGTGATACCTTCAACAAGGTGGTCTAATACTCATATTTCTAAGAGGAATCAGAAATAATTGTACCAGCCTGTTATATATAGATCCTTTTTTATTTTTATGGCAAATAACTCCTGCAGAAGAAACCTCTGTCTATCAATGTAATTTAAATTTTATAACCATGTATACTTAACCTTCACTCTCTGATTCCTTACACAAAATATAAAACATTGTATCCAGAAAGTATTGGTAACCATCAATGTAATCTTGACTTGTAAGTTGAACTTTTGGATTACAGATCAGTCCCTAGTAATATTCAATACATAAGTAAAAGAAATATTTTCTTTTTGTAGAAATCTTACTTCATCCTTAAATTCTCAGGTAACACATCACTGAGTGAAGACAAGGCATTAACTCAAGATAGGCACTAAAGGCAGGAATTGATGGTGCTACTTACCAGTTTTCTCCCTGTGGGTAGCTCAAAATGCTTTTTCATGCACACCAGGATCAGCTGGCAATGTGTGGTACCACACAAAGGGGACTGGGTCCTCTCCCATAAATCATCTATTAAGAAAATGATTTGATATACTTCTATTCAAGTAAACTAGTAGACGCCATTCAACTGAGATTCTCTAATCCCAGATAACTCAAATTGAGTCAAGTTGACAAAAAATTAACCAGGATAATATGCACATATAAGGTACCTAAAATAGATTTTATGTATTACAAAGTATATTTACATAATTGATATATACTTTTGACCTGTGGATCAGTATTCAATATCCAGGAAAAAGTCAGAATTCAATAAAAAGATGATTTTATACACTTAACTCACAACAACCTTTTGCTTCTCAAATTTATCTTTTTTAATATACTAATACCCATATATTTATAAACATTTTGAGGTGCCAAACAAAAATTTCTTTTTAATGCTCATTAAAATATTGAAAAATGATTAAAAACCTCTTGTAAACATGCCTTTACAACTTTTATATTAATTAAACACATATAGATTATAGTTTTGACCACTTTAAGTATAATTATGACTTGTATGTCTGTGTAAGTAAATACAGGCCACAGTGTACCTCTGAAGCTCAGAGGTTAAATTCTGGGAACTGGCTCAGATTCCTCAATGTGACTTCCAGATATCTATTTAGGTCTCTAAACTTGCATGGTAAGTTCATGGCATGGCATGTCTCCTGGCTACTTTTATGTGTCAACTTGACACAGGCTGGAGTTATCACAAAGAAAGGAGCTTCAGTTGGGGAAGTGCCTCCATGAGATCCAGCTGTGGGGCATTTTCTCAATTAGTGATCAAGAGGGGAGGGCCCCTTGTGGGTAATACCACCTTTGAGCTGGTGCTCTTGGGTTCTATAAGAGAGCAGGCTGAGCAAGCCAGGGGAAGCAAGCCAGTAAGAAACATCCCTCCAAGGCCTCTGCATCAGCTCCTGCTTCCTGACCTGCCTGAGTTCCAGTCCTGACTTCCTTTAGTGATGAACTGCAACGAGGAAATGTAAGCTCAATAAACCCTTTCCTCCCAAACTTGATTTTTGGTCATGATGTTTGTGCAGGAATAGAACCCCTGACTAAGACAAGTTGGTATCAGTGTAGTGGGGTATTCCTGTGACAACCTGACCATGTTTTGGGGAGAACTGTGCAAGGACTTTGGAACTTTGAGATAGAAAACCTGTGGAAAGTTCTGTAGGAGCTTGGAAGACAATGTTACTAACATTACAGAAAATGGAGGCCTGGCTTGTGAAATTTCAGAGGGAAAATTAAAGACTCTTAAAACGGCCATGTTTTGATTGTGAAGATGCTGTGGTTTTGGTTAGCTGGGGCTGAAGAATCAGCTGTGAATAACAAGATACCAGAACCACTAAAGCAAACCTTTGTGTTACTGGGATTATTGATGCTGGTGAGCTGGAGCTAAGATATTAGCTGTGATTAAGAAGAGACCAGCATCACTGAGGTAAAATCTTCTGGGAAGTGTTTTCTGAGAGCACAGAGAGTGTGTTCCAGACATAGCCACAGTTGTATTTTGTGCTGTGGCTGGACTTGGTACTGTGCAAGAGTCACCCACGTGGTACTGGGTTTGAAGGCATGAAGGGGTCATGAAGAGCAGCTGAGGCTCTTGGCACAGTGAGAGGCCAAGTGAGAAGGCCATTGGGTGAAGGTGCAGCCTCAGTTGCAATTGATGGCCCAGGACTCAAAGGGGTCATGCATAGGAGCAGAGGCTTGTCACCCTGATGAGAGCCTATGGGAGGCTATTGGTGAAGTCTAATTACAGTGGAAGATAGCAGCATTTTGGAGATGTCAGTACCATATGTTGACCACCAAGACCAGCAGCAGCAGTGGAGTACAGGCAGCTGGAGCCTAGAAGACAAGCTGTGTGCTACAAATGGCAGAGCTGGAAAAGTGAACCAAGCCCTTGGAGGAGCCCAGAAGATCGTGAGTTCGATCCCAGACATTGAATTATTGGAGTTTCAGTTTTGCTTTTGGTTGTGACTGTGCCCTGATATATTACCCTCTTGAAGGAAGAAAGTATTTTAGTGGAGCCCACAGTTAAAAGACTTTGAATTTTTAAAATACTTTGAATTTTAAAGATATTGGACATTTTAAGATGATTGAATTTTTAATGTGTAAAGACTGTGGGACTTTTAAAGTAATTTAGATATTGGGGATGAATAAGAAAGTAAGGGTTGAGGCTTAATAGTGATGTGTTTGTATGTCAAGTTGACAAGGGGTCAATTGTACTGACTAGTTTTGTGTGACAACTTCACACAGGCTGGAGTTATCACAAGAAAGGAGCTTCAGTTGGGGAAGTACCTCCATGAGATCCAGATGTGGGGCATTTTCTCAATTAGTGATCAAGTAGGGAGGGCCTCCTTTCGGTAGTACCACCTTTGGGCTGGTGCTCCTGGGTTCTATAAGAGAGCAGGCTGAGAAAGCCAGTGGAGGCAAGCCAGTAAGAAACATCCTTCCATGGCCTCTGCATCAGGTCCTGCTTCCTGACCTGCTGGAGTTCAAGTCCTGACTTTTTTTAGTGATGATCTGCAACGAGGAAATGTAAGCTCAATAAACCCTTTCCTCCCCAACTTGTTTCTTGTTCATGATGTTTGTGCAGGAATAGAACCCCTGACTAAGACAAATTGGTACCAGTGTAGTGGGGTATTCCTGTGACAACCTGACCATGTTTGGGGGAGGACTGTGCAAGGACTTTGGAACTTTGAGCTAGAAAACCTGTGGAAAGTTCTGTAGGAGCTTGGAAGACAATGTTACTAAAAGTGCAGAAAATGGAGGCCTGGCTTGTAAAATTTCAGGGGGAAAATTAAAGGCTCTTAAAACGGCCATGTTTTGATTGTGAAGATTCTGTGGTTTAGGTTAGCTGGGGCTGAAGAATCAGCTGTGAGTAAAAAGATACCAGAACCACTAAAGCAAACCTTTGTGTTACTGGGACTATTGATGCTGGTGAGCTGGAGCTAAGATATTAGCTGTGATTAAGAAGAGACCAGCATTACTGAGGTGAAATCTTCTGGGAAGTGTTTTCTGAGAGCACAGAGAGTGTGTTCCAGACATAGCCACAGTTGTATTTTGTGCTGTGGCTGGACTTGGTACTGTGTAAGAATCACCCAGATGGTACTGTTGTTGAAGGCATGAAGGGGTCATGAAGAGCAGCTGAGGCTCTTGGCACAGTGAGAGGCTACAGAAGGCCATTGGGTGAAGGTGCAGCCTCAGTTGAAATTGATGGCCCAGGATTTGAAGGGGCCATGCATAGTAGCAGAGGAATGTCACCCTGATGAGAGCCTATGAGAGGCTATTTGTGAAGTCTAATTACAGTGGAAGATAGCAGCGTTTTGGAGATTCCAGTACCATATGTTGACCACCAAGAACAGCAGCAGCAGTAGAGTACAGGCAGCTGGAGCCTAGAAGACAAGCTGTGTGCTACAAAGGGCAGAGCTGAAAAAGTGAACCAAGCCCTTGGAGGAGCCCAGAAGATCGTGAGTTCGATCCCAGATATTGAACTATTGGAGTTTGAGCTTTGCTTTTGATTGTGACTGTGCCCTGATGTTTCCCTATTGAAGGAAGAAAGTATTTTAGTGGAGCCCACAGTTAAAAGACTTTGAATTTTTAAAATACTTTGAATTTTAAAGATATTGGACATTTTAAGGTGATTAAACTTTTAATGTGTAAAGACTGTGGGACTTTTAAAGTAATTTAGATATTGGGGATGATTAAGAAAGTAAAGATTGAGGCTTAATAGTGATGTGTTTGTGTGTCAAGTTGACAAGGGGTCAATAGTACTGGCTAGTTTTATGTGTCAACTTGACACAGGCTGGAGTTATCACAAGAAACGAGCTTCAGTTGGGGAAGTGCTTCCATGAAATCCAGCTGTGGGACATTTTCTCAAGTAGTGATCAAATGGGGAGGGCCCCTTATGAGTAGTACCACCTTTGGGCTGGTGCTCTTGGGTTCTATAAGAGAACAGTCTGAGCAAGCCAGGGGAAGCAAGCCAGTAAGAAACATTCCTCCATGACATCAGCTGCTGCTTCCTGACCTGCTTGAGTTCCAGTCCTGACTTCCTTTAGTGATGAACTGCAACCTGAAAGTGTAAGCTCAATAAACCCTTTCCTCCCCAACTTGTTTCTGTGTCACGATGTTTATGCAGGAATAGAAACTCTGACTAAGACAGCATGATTATATGTTCTTACTCAATTCAGTTTTTTCACATTAATTTATATATTTATCATTTTGTATCTCAATCACTGATACCTCTCCTAGTCTGATCTACACACAGTCCTTCCCTCCATACCTCCTTCTCCTTATCTTCTGAGAGGCAGGTTTCCCCACTGGGTATCCCCATACCATGCCACCTCAAATAAATGAAGGTCTAGGTTCTTCCTCTCCCAATGAGGGCAAAAGGAAACCTGGGCAAAGTATTGTACTCCACTAATAGGCAACACATTTAGGCTACGTTTCTACTCCAGTTGTTGTGGGACCCACATGAAGACCGAGTTCTACTTCTGCAACATATCACAGGGGACCCAAATCCATTCCATGTAAGGTCTTTCATGGATGATTCAGTCTCTTAGAGTCCTGAGTATCCAGGTTTGATGATTCTATTCATCATTCTGTGGATTTACTAATCCCTTCTCAGCCCTCAATTCTTCCCTAATACTTTCAAAATATTGCCTGCACTTGAAGCAACGTTAGTCTGTGGTTGTCCATATCTGTTTCTGTCTCATGTTATATGGACACTCTCAGAGGAGAGTCATCCTAGATTTCTGTCTGGAAGCATCAGAGACTATCATTAGTGGTGTCAGAGATTGGTGATTCCCCTTTGGGTTTTTCTCAAGATGCTCAGGTAATTGTTTGGCCATTGCCTAGAGATCTATGCCACTTTTGTCCCTGCATTTCTTGTAAATCAGACAAATTTGGGGTAGAATGTTTTCAGTGTTGGTGGTTCTTCTCCTTCCAGTTACATTCCTGCCTGGACACTGGAATCAGCACTTCAGGCACCATATCCCAAAGATAAGAATTTAAATTATAATACATCCTTATCTTATCTCTTCTGTAATTTAACTATCTTCTGGACTGGGTTTTCATCTGTTGTAGGGGAACCCAGGCTCCTTGGTCCCCAGACTGGAATAGAAAGAATGAAGATTAGCTGTGCAAGGTGATTCACAAAGAAACTTTGTCTGCATGAGTGTTGGTTAAATGGCCTTCTCCAGAAATGGTTTTTACCCAAAGAGTTCTTGTTTAATGAAGGTAAGATGAGTTATATAAAACTTGGGGTAAAGATAGTGCTTTGGGAGTGGTGAGTATAAACAATCAACTGTGACTGATTTGCTAGGAATGCTTCATTTTCATAAAGAAGATTTCCAGGTGCTTCCATATATTCACAGTGAGTGATGAATTTTGAGCAGTTATGTGGCCTCCAGACTACCTGATTACCTTGAAAGTAATGGAGGTAGGCTTATAAGGTTTATGTGGACTGGGTCATGCAGGCCAGAGCAAGATGCAAAACAGTCATACTCATGCTGATCTAAGGATGAGAGTTTCAGAGATTGGACAGGTCTTGACCTCATGTTCCACCATCGCTCTCTTTCATTTCTGGCCCCAAAACTATCCTCTAGCACCTCCGCACTGAAATTGACTAAGTCAAAATGATTGTTCAAATAATATCATTAGTTATAAATAACACTTTCAGAAATATTCCTACTTAATGCCAATCTTTGGCAAATTTGGAAATACAATAAACTACCAAAAAGAATAAAATATCAAATTTAAAACAAAGATGAATGATTTTGAATGTCCTACAATTCCAATATTTCAAAAAATATAAAAACTCTATATATAATAGAAATAACATAGTCAGTGCTGATAAGATATTTGATGGCACAAGCAGAGGAATTTGTGGGTAGATAGGATGTTTGCTTTTCTCAATTGTTATTATTACTTTTGTTATTCATACTATGGTCTTTACTGTTATACCTCCGTGTATAATAATCCTGTTATACATTAGATATAAATATAATGTTAAGTCAAGAAGAAGAGAATGATAATCATACCTAGACCTCAAGAATAATTAATATTGATTTAACCCTGTGTTTTCTTCCTTAGTGCCTTTACCAACTCTTTCTACAACATTAATACTGCTTCATATAAGTATCTTTTAAGAAAGCTTTCCTAGAGTCATGGGACATATAAAACAGTAGATTTTTGAATATACAGAATGTGGATTTAGACAATAGGGGAATGTTTCAACTAAGGCTCACAGAAAAAAGAAAAAATGATATCGACTAAATATTTGTAAAATTTGAAAGACATTTAAGAACATTGCAAATGTGGATATTTGGAATGCTAAAGATCCAGAACCAAAGTCTTTTGGGTATATAGTATACTTGTTAGCAACTTATCATCCAGTGCTCTCTAAGTTAATATCTTTTCAATTAGCTTGTAAATCTTTAGGAATTTGTTAACAGATAGCTAGCTAAAGGAAAAACACATGAAATTTAAGATAGAAAACCATCAAGTTATATAAAACATATGGTAGATTTTTTTCTCAATTTCTATACCCAACTCTATGTATACCCTACATTTTATTTCATATTATCTATCATATTTTAAGAAAGCATTATATGACAATTTGTATATGAACAGTACAGGGTGTGGGTGTGGGACAATCAGAAGTTGTGGCCCTGTTGTTGTAGGTGTGTCACTGGGGTATGGGCTTTAAGCCCCTGTTCCTGGCTGCCTGGAAGCCAGTATTCAGCTAGTGGCCTTCAGATAAAGATATAGAACTCTGAGGTGTGCCTGCACTATGTCAACCTGGATGCTGCCATGCCCCTACCTTGATAATAATGGACTGAACTTCTAAATTTGCAAGCCAGCCCCAATTAAATGTTGTCCCTTATAAGACTTGAATTGGCTAATATCCAATTCGTAATCACTATATTCCATGCATATCCTTTTGTATCTGAATATACTCAAGATGATATTGTCTAGTTCCAACTATTGATCTGCAAAACTCAGGTTTCGTAGTTCTTAATATATAAGTAGTATTGCGTTGTGCAAATGGACCACATTTCCTGTACCCATTATCCTGACTTGGAACATCTGAGTTCTTTCCAGCTTCTGGCTATCACAAACAAGGCTTCTGTGAATATAGGGGAACTTGTGCCCCTCTGGCATCGCTGGATATCTTTTGGGTTTATGCTCAAGAGGGTTATAGCTGGAACTTCAGGTACATCTATTTCAAATTTCGTGAAGAATATCCAGAGTGATTTCCAGAATGGTTTTACTATTTTGCAATCCTACCAGCAGTGGAGGAGTGTTCTTATTTCACCACATCCAAATCAACATTTGCTGGCACTTGAGTTTTTGACTATAGCCAATCTGTATGGTATAAGGTGGAATCTCAGGGTCATTTTGATTTGCTTTTCCTTGATGATTAAATACTTTGAACATTTCTTTAAGTGCTTCTCAGTCATTTGAGATTCTTCTGTTGTGAATGTTTCATTAATTTAATACTCCATGTTTAGGTTGGGTTTTTGGTTTCTTGGTGGTTAGCTTCTTGAGTTCTCTTGAATAATAGCCATCTATCTGATGTGGGGTGAGTGAAGACTATTTCTCAATCTCTAGGTTGAGGATTTGTCCTATTGGCTATGTCCTTTGCCTTATAGATTCTTTCTAGTTTCCTGATGTACCATTTAGTAATTCTTATTCTTAGATCCTGAGCCATTGGAGTTCTATTTATGAAATTACCCCCTGGGCCAATGAGTTCGAGGCTCTAACTCACTCTCTCTGGATTTAGTGGATATTAGCCCCAAAATACAGAAATTCAGAATACAATTCAAAGAACTCAAGAAGGTTAACATACGAAAGAGTCCATGTAAGAATATTTCAATCCCACTTGAGAGTAAGAAGAAAACAATTCTAGTGTGTGGGGGTAGGAAGGGACCTTGATGTGAAAGGGGACAGGGAGAGGAAGAGAGGATGATGGACAGCTATTTGGGGGTTAGGGTGACTAGGACTGATGCCTTGGGGGCAAAGATTAAGAATGGGAACAGGTAACCTCAGGAAGTCAGAGGTTGGGGGGAACCCTCTGCAATGTACCAGAGCCCTGGAAGGTGAGGGACTCTCGGGATTCAAAGGGAGGGACATCTGATAAAATTACCTACAGTGGAGAGAGGGAATTATAGAGTCAACGAACAGTAGAAAGACAGGGCATCAACTGGAGAGATGGAGTTGCCAACCCATCGTTAAAAACTCTGACCCAGAATTGTTCTTGTATGAATGAACTCCAGGGACAAAAGTTAAGAAGAGCCTGAGAGAAAGGAGGTCCATTGACAGGCCCAAGTTGGGAGCGAGCTCAAGGGGATGTTCCAAGGCCTGACAGTATTACTGATGCTATGGTGTGCTTCCAAAAAGGACCTTATCATGACTCTGAAAGGCCCAAAAAGCAGTTTAAAAAGTCAGATGTAGATATGTACACCCAACTGGTGGACAGAAGGTGGTGGTCCTGGTGGTTGAATAAGCGAAAAACAGGAAGAAGCTGAGGAGTTGGGCCACCTATAGGAAGACCAACAGTCTCAGCTAAACAGGACCTTGAAGATCACTCAGACACTGAGCAATCAACCAGCCAGAATATACCAGCTGATATTCCGCCACCCCCATATACACAGAAGAGTACTGCATGGTCTGGTCTAAGTGAGATAAGATGCACCTAAAAAGACATTCATTAGCCATGTTGTCTGTACATATCAATAAACCCCTTATTATCGCATTTTAAAAAAGCTTTATGTGATTGTTTGTATGTGTTTTTCCCTGGTAGTGGCACTCTTAGAAGGTATGTCCTGCAGGAATTGGTGTCACTAAGGGTGTGGGCTTTAAGACCCACATACTAGCTGCCTGGAAGCCAGTATTCTACTTGCAGACTACAAATGAAATGTTTGAAATCTCAGCTCAGCCTGCAGGCAGGGAAAGCAGCTTTTAAATGGTTAATTATGGGTCATTAGAAGAAGGGATTTATAACAGAGTACCAAAAATGATAAGTAGAGGAAAGGCATGGAAATTAGAAGCACAGATGACAATGTAAGGATTAATATTGAGGGAGAAAGCATAGCAAATAAGACACCCAAAACTTTTGACACATTCTTCAGAGAAGGGTATTAAGCAATTTCCACTAAAGACAGACAGACAGACAGACAGTGAGAGAGAGAGAGAGAGAGAGAGAGAGAGAGAGAGAGAGAGAGAGAGAGAGAGAGATAACAATCCAGTTCTTTAATCACTGTAAGAAAATCCAGAGAGCTGATGGATACATCTTTGTTAATGAATTTAAGAAACATTTGGTTTATAAGTTTGGGAGGAGAAACTATGAAGCTACAAGTACCATGGCCAGATATTTGATAGGGGAAATAAAGAAATGTGATATGGGAATCAAAGTGACTGCAGCAAGGGAGATTGCCATAAAAATGTATTCTAAGAACCCTCTGAAGTCTTTCAACATCTCAGACAGATTTCATTCTTGCCCTTAAAACCACAAGTTATGTGATTTCTGAATTATCTCCAAACCAAATCCTATGCCTGGTTTTGACAGGGGACCTCTATTATATGTTGTCCTTCAGAGACATAGGAAGAATAATGCAGTATGATGCTTGCTGGAGCATCATAATTTACACAAATTAACACGATAGTTAAGGATCAATGAGAAACCTGTGGTACTGTTTGATTTATAAATGTATGTCTAGAAATATTTGCTGTGATCACAAAGGAATGCAGATTTAAAAGAGAAATTTATTCACTAGACTACTGTGTGTGAGGTGTTTTTACTTTATTCTGTGTAGGTATATTTTCTTTCACATATTCTCATTTCAATTGCACTATAATTTATATAACAGTGAGGGCTTTAAGAGACAAAGTGCTGAAGCTGGTTGCGAATACTCTTCAAACTATTCCACAAAATAGAAACAGAAGGAACACTACCCAATTCCTTCTACGAAGCCACAATTACGCTGATACCAAAGCCACACAAAGATCCAACAAAGAAAGAGAACTTCAGACCAATTTCCCTTATGAACATCGATGCAAAAATACTCAACAAAATTCTTGCCAACCGAATCCAAGAACACATCAAAACGATCATCCACCATGATCAAGTAGGCTTTATCCCGGGAATGCAGGGTTGGTTCAATATACGGAAATCCATCAATACAATCCACTACATAAACAAACTCAAAGAACAAAACCACATGGTCATTTCATTGGATGCTGAAAAAGCATTTGACAAAATTCAGCATCCTTTCATGCTTAAAGTCTTGGAGAGAACAGGAATTCAAGGCCCATACCTAAACATAGTAAAAGCAATATACAGCAAACCGGTAGCCAGCATCAAACTAAACGGAGAGAAACTTGAAGCAATCCCACTGAAATCAGGGACCAGACAAGGCTGCCCCCTTTCTCCTTATCTTTTCAATATTGTACTTGAGGTACTAGCTCGGGCAATTCAACAACATAAGGAGGTCAAAGGGATACAAATTGGAAAGGAGGAAGTCAAACTATCATTATTTGCAGACGACATGATCGTCTACCTAAGTGACCCAAAGAACTCCACTAGAGAGCTCCTACAGCTGATAAACAACTTCAGCAAAGTGGCAGGTTACAAAATCAACTCAAGCAAATCAGTGGCCTTCCTATACTCAAAGGATAAGCAGGCTGAGAAAGAAATTAGGGAAATGACCCCCTTCACAATAGCCACAAACAGTATAAAGTATCTTGGGGTGACTCTTACCAAACATGCGAAAGATCTGTATGGCAAGAACTTCAAGACTCTGAAGAAGGAAATGGAAGAAGACCTCAAAAAATGGGAAAACCTCCCATGCTCATGGATCGGTAGAATCAATATAGTTAAAATGGCCATTTTGCCTAAAGCACTATACAGATTCAATGCAATACCCATCAAAATCCCAACTCAATTCTTCACAGAGTTAGAAAGAGCAATTATCAAATTCATCTGGAACAACAAAAAACCCAGGATAGCTAAAACTATTCTCAGCAACAAAAGAAAATCTGGGGGAATCAGTATCCCTGACCTCAAGCAATACTACAGAGCAATAGTGTTAAAAACTGCATGGTATTGGTACAGTGACAGGCAGGAGGATCAATGGAACAGGATTGAAGATCCAGAAATGAACCCACACACCTATGGCCACTTGATCCTCGACAAAGAGGCTGAAAACATCCAATGGAAAAAAGATAGCCTTTTCAACAAATGGTGCTGGTTCAACTGGAGGTCAGCATGCAGAAGAATGCGAATTGATCCATCCTTGTCTCCTTGTACTAAGCTCAAATCCAAATGGATCAAGGACCTCCACATAAAGCCAGACACTCTGAAGCTAATGGAAAAGAAACTGGGGAAGACCCTTGAGGACATCGGTACAGGGAGAAAGTTTCTGAACAGAACACCAATAGCGTATGCTCTAAGAGCAAGAATTGACAAATGGGACCTCATAAGGTTACAGAGTTTCTGTAAGGCAAAGGACACCATCAAGAGGACAGATCGGCAACCAACAAATTGGGAAAAGATCTTCACCAATCCTACATCAGATAGAGGGCTAATATCCAATATATATAAAGAACTCAAGAAGTTAGACTCCAGAAAACCGAACAACCCTATTAAAAAATGGGGTACAGAGTTAAACAAAGAATTCTCACCTGAAGAACTTCGGATGGCGGAGAAGCATCTTAAAAAATGCTCCACTTCATTAGTCATTAGGGAAATGCAAATCAAAACAACCCTAAGATTTCATCTTACACCAGTCAGAATGGCTAAGATTAAAAATTCAGGAGACAGCAGGTGTTGGAGAGGGTGCGGAGAAAGAGGAACACTCCTCCACTGCTGGTGGGGTTGCAAATTGGTACAACCACTCTGGAAAGCAGTCTGGCGGTTCCTCCGAAAACTGGGCACCTCACTTCCAGAAGATCCTGCTATACCACTCCTGGGCATATACCCAGAGGATTCCCCACCATGTAATAAGGATACATGCTCTACTATGTTCATAGCAGCCCTATTTATAATTGCCAGATGCTGGAAAGAACCCAGGTATCCCTCAACAGAAGAGTGGATACAAAAAATGTGGTATATCTACACAATGGAGTACTATTCAGCCATTAGAAACAATGAATTCATGAAATTCTTAGGCAAATGGATGGAGCTAGAGAACATCATACTAAGTGAGGTAACCCAGACTCAAAAGGTGAATCATGGTATGCACTCACTAATAAGTGGTTATTAACCTAGAAAACTGGAATACCCAAAACATAATCCACACATCAAATGAGATACAAGAAGAAAGCAGGAGTGGTCCCTGGTTCTGGAAAGACTCAGTGAAACAGTATTTGGCAAAACCAGAACGGGGAACTGGGAAGGGGTGGGAGGGAGGACAGGGGAAGAGAAGGGGGCTTACGGGACTTTCGGGGAGTGGGGGGGGGGCTAGAAAAGGGGAAATCATTTGAAATGTAAATAAATTATATCAAATAAAAAAAAAAGACAAAAAAAAATAAAAAAATAAAATAAAATGTCCCTCCACTGTGAGAGTTGCTGCATTTACTTTCCTCAGCCACCACAGAGGGAGCAGTACTTCTGGAAACAGAAATTACAGATACCTCTTTCACTGATGGTCATTAGCACCTCTGGATTGACCAGGGAAATGGGCTATTTTTCATTTGGGCTGATCCTCTAGCTCTGCAAAGGGGTATTGCAGATTTTATGCTTCCTTCTGAATGACCAGAAGTAGTTCTGACAGTAGATGAATCCTGATTGCTTCTGAATTCAGTAGTACTCAGAAGTCAACATAAAGGCAGGCCCATTCCAATCAAGGATTTTTGTTTGTTTGTTTTGTTTTTTGCTTTTTTGTTTATTTTGCATGTAAGGCAATTATTTTTCCTCCTTAAATCAGCCACTTCTCATGGGATGATTGTTTATCAGAATCATTATCATGTTGGAAAGCCCAAGCAACTCTGTATTTTGAAGAACTCCCATTTTCTGTGAGACCAGAATTCACTAAACTCCAACTCTAGAAAAACAAGCCCAAATTCCACCTGAGCCTATGAAATCAATGAAATTCCACCCCCCTTAGCAAGAACCTGTTGAGCTACAATAGCAGAGTCAAGGTACATATAGATATCTTAAGACAGCTCACACTGAATAGATAATTTAGATATCATATTCAAAAGGTGGTTTTTCCCCCATGTTCTGTTCCTATACAGTATGCCAGAAATACAGTTTTAAAACTTGATGATCAATATGGAAATTCAAAGTTTGTGGTATCCACTTTAAAAAAATTGGAGCCCTTGTCTGGTGGCTCTGACTCTGATATGCTTTGACAGAGACAGAGGGCAGACTTGATCCTAGGTGTATAACAAAGGTCTTATGTGTTTACAACGGAATTGGCTCCAATATGGTCTTTTGGGCCCCCTCAACTTGGGCATAACACTAAACCTACCACTTAGAAAGGTATATTTACCTTATTTGCTGATGTTAAACTCTGCTTTATCACTTTCTATAAACAGTCGACAAGATGAGTCTTCCCTAGAATTTTCAAAATTCTGTTTCTAAATTGTGTTTTCTCTCTTTCAGGTACTTATATGAAGCATGCCCTTGATCCAATTTTTTTCTTGTTCTTCAGTATTAGGCATATTCAATTTGTACTGTCTTACATTTAAGATTTTCTATAATTTTGTCTTCATTTTCTTATTCATTACATCTCATTTACCTTAACTCCATGCAGGTCACCCCAATATCAGTCCTCTCACCAATATCTACTCCTCCTCCCATTCCCTTACAAACAAAAAGCCAGTTTCCCAAAGATGTGTGAGGAGAACATTTGATCTTAGCATAAAATGTTAGAGTTAGGGTAGGACTAAACCCACTCATCAAGACTGGACACAGAGATCATCAGCAATTTAATTGCTTCTAGATGCAGTACTTGAAATGTGCCTTAAGATGGGTGGTATGTTTCCTTGTTAACAATTATTTTTAAATCTCTTTCCTAGAGTAAACTGATGAGTGGATATAGAACAGTAGAAATTTACGAAAGATGCTTTCTACACAATACTGATTTTTATAAGCCCACAATAAAGATAAGAATGTCCTTTCCTGCCATTACCCACAACAATAACAAAGATCATAAAGCAGTCTCCCTCTCCTGTCAGTAGGCAGGCAATAGGATGTAAGTCATAAAACTGCTGCTTGGCGCAGTGCTCTACCCCCATAGCTTCTTAGCCTCTGGCAAGAGAAAATGCGAAGGAAATATATGGACAAATGTGCCTTTTGATTTTCAGCTCCCCTGGCACCAAGCAGAGAAGTGACACCTCCTTCATTAGCTTACTATGGTTGCATGTAAGTGGTTTGCTTTTCCCATTTTCAAGGTCAGGATGTCATCCTTTGAATCATAAATTTGCAATTATTACTGATAATACAACTTCCATTTTTTTCAAGCAAAAAAATTAACAACTGCCTTCATTAATTTACTGTGGTTGCAGTAACACATTACAGTGGTTCCAATTATTACTTATACTACAAGTCCTACTTTTTTCAGATAATCTTGCCTTTTTCAGATATAAATTAAAAATGCATGCAAAAGAAATAAAGAATATTTCTTTTGTAAATAAAGAAGTGAAGATTTCAGTTTTCAATCAGGGATGACAGGAGTCACGAGTCACTATGACTACTTATAAAATGAAAAATGTTTCATGGACTTCTCAAGAGATTCCTATGCTTTTCAGTAACATAAATATAAATGTTATTCTTTAAATGGATTGTGGATGTCTAGCACAGGACACGCTTTGAATTCTGCAGTTTTTAAATATATGTACCAAAATGTATGTAAACACAGAAATATGAGATGAAGTTTTATAAGAGATATTTGTGTCAGTGCCACATAATTTTCTCTCAAATATTATGCCAGTTACAGGGTATAAGGATAGGTCTCAAATACTGTAATCAATTTTGTTGTGTTTTTAAAATATTCATTCTTCCTTTTAGTCTGTCAATAAAAAAGTTTTTTATGATATCCAAAAAAAAACTTAAGCATAATCTTG
Source organism: Apodemus sylvaticus (assembly GCF_947179515.1). Taxonomy (NCBI): domain Eukaryota; kingdom Metazoa; phylum Chordata; class Mammalia; order Rodentia; family Muridae; genus Apodemus; species Apodemus sylvaticus. The sequence goes on along the minus strand of NC_067472.1, from coordinate 150,275,411 downwards.
TCGTGAAGATATTTTGGTGGATTCAGAGTATATCATAGGGTGGGTCATGGCAATTCATTAATAGCCAAAGGGCAAGTACGGGTCCAGTGGATGGAAAAGGATTAAGTACTGAGAAAGACTTGCTCAAGAAGGATCAGTGTCATACAAAATCAACATGAAAGGAGGAGAGATGAGAAACTCTCAGATATGCAGTCAGATAGATTTCTGCTCCTAGAAAAATGGTTCTTATTCACATACAATTTTATGTCAAAATGTACATATATCCTAAATAAAAGATTCTGCATCCTGCATGAAAATTGATTGAGGGAAGAAACAATGGCCTTTTTTTAAGGATATGTAAGTGTTTTGTTTTTCCTGATCTTCTTGTTTCTGCACTAGCTCTTTCCCCTTAGACTTTTAGGAATCTATCTCTAGAGTTTTTAACCTTTCTCAAATGTTCTACTTCTGTTTAACAGTATCATTGCATTAATTCAAGCTTTTGTCAAAAGATCTTCCCTTTTCAAACCTATGTCTACTTTCTAAAAAGCAACCCTAATTTTTTTTAATTCTATCATCAAATGTGAGTTTTACCTAAAGTGATTTATTTTACTTTGATTCTCAACATCATGATACCAAAATAAATTTAAATCATAAATTCCATGAAAATTAAATTTTCTAGAATTTCTGATACAGTTGGTGAGGTATGTTGAGATCTGTAGACTGTTTTAAGAGTTTCTGTGCCTTTTTTTTCTTGGAAATAGTTAAGTATCTTTTAATTTTAAAGGGGTTACATTGAAAACGTTGACTTGACATGAGTATTCAATACACTGAATATTTAAATGATATTAATTCTATGAAAGATAATAGGGTCTTTTAAATTGTACAATAAAGATTTTTTTCTTATGATATACTGATATACTTGTGAGATTATGAGAGACAATATGTGGAATGCTGTTATTGGAATAAGATGCTTCTTTTAGTCTCCAATTTTCAGACACTTGACTCTTACTTCATAGCTGTTTGGGGTAGATTAGGAGATGCAGAATATACCTGGCAATAGTTTTCTTTTTTATTATTTATTTATTTATTTATTTATTTATTTATTCATTTATTTTTAATTTATTTATTACACTCCAGATTTTATTATCCCCCAGTCCACCCTCTAACTCTTCCACATCCCTATACCTCCTCTCTGCCTCCTGTATCCATGAAGATATCCCACCCTCCCTCCCCTACAACATCAGACCTCTAAATTCGCTGATGCCTCAAGTCTCTTGAGAATTAGGTGCATCTTCTCTGACTAAACCCAGAGAGGTACCTGCTTTATATGTGTCCGGGGCCTCATATAAGTTGTTGCATGCTGCCTAGTTGGTCCAGTGTCTGAGAGATCTCAGGGATCCAGGTTAATTGAAACTGCTGGTCCCCCTACAGGGTTGCCATCCTCCTCAGGTTCTTCCAGCCTTTCCCTAATTCAACCACATGGGTAAGCTGCTTCTGTTTACTGGATGGGTGCAAATATTTACAAAGCTTTCTGTCTTTCAAAAAACTCATGATGTTTCAAATAGCTCTCTCTGCTTCCTCTCTGTGGTTTTATATACAAGCTGCTACTTCAACAACCTGCTGCTTGTCACTAAAGATACAAAAGACTGAAAATAATCTTTTGCTATTACAATTTTAATTGTATTAATATATTATTACTGTTGTTACAAAAGGATTCCAAAATGTGATCATGGCTATAGTAAAACACAATTTAGACACTGCCTATGCCTATGTTAAATTAAAGGATATGTGCCAAAAATGACTGGTCTTTTTCCCCACATATTTACTTGTTAAAGTAATTAGTGATCAAAGACAAATGAACTTTTAGAAATGAAATAAAAAGCATTCAATGCACATGGGCTCATATCTTTAATCATATCATTCTACAGATAGAAGCAAAAGGATTATTAGAATTTTGATGACTGTCTAGGCTACAGGATGAGACCATATCTCACAACTTTCCAAAATACAAACAGATATGAACAAAAGAAAAATTAAGGAAAGTTGAAGGAGGAAGAAGAGGAGGAGATGGAGGAAGAAGAGGAGGAAAAAATGGAGGAGGAGGAGGACGAAGAAGAGGAAAGGGGAGGGGGAGTCAAAGAAGGAAGAGGAAAGGAGTTCAATAATCAGAGACAATGAAAAGTTCAAGAAATATGAGTAAAATGATGATCACATGCAAGCAAGAATTCTATTCTATGGAAAGGAGGGGTTTTGCAAAAAAAAAAAAAACTGAGCATATACAAATTTGACTTCTGACAAGAAAAATTGGAAAAATAGTAAGTACACAATATTTATATTCCCAGATAGTGTACCCTGTATCTGTTGGGTTAATTTTAAGATCTATTAATTCTACATTACTGCACTTCATCTAACTACCCTCATTAAGTATCCGTTGAATTGGGCCTGAAGAAGTCCTCTTCATTACAAAGGTATGGTAAGCAGTACACAGATATTTTCATGAGTATCCCAAATAACAATATCAACATAAACTTAGAATCAAATCTCAGATTATGAAGGCATCGTTTTAATCTTTACAACGTGAAATCATAGTTCACTGCACACATTCTTAAACTCTTTTGAGATTATTGTTCTTTCTCTCAACTTGAGAAGTGATCTAGAATTATGTAACAGGCAAGCCTCTGCCATCCTTGAGCAGGGTTAACTTAATTAATTGATTGATGTAAGAGAACCTGTCCTTCTGGGTAGGACCAGATTGAAGAACTCAGCTATGGCCTCTTCACTAATAAATTAGCTTTCAGGGTCCCAGACGAGAACTCTATATCCCAAATCAAGGGACTGATAATTTTACATGTATGTCCACATTTACTCATTACTTGTAAGATAAAAAAAATGTCATTTATTTTACAACACAGGAAATTCTTTTGGTATTTTCAGTGTCTTAACCCAACTTTGACACCCAGTATATTGATACATGAAGAAAACCTTGGATTCTTTACCTAATTCTATATGAATTATGTGACTTTTGTGTCTATTGTATAAAATGGAAGACAGGATAGACATTATATAAACATCATTAGCCTTATGCTGCTAGGTGGCAGATAAAGATGGAACACTGTATGTTTAAAGCTAGTGTATTCTATTCAGCATGTTCTTGGCCAGAAAGAGCTATAGAGGCAAATTTAGTTTTTAATATTAATAAATTACTATGTCCTACTGAGTACTTGTTTCTAGGCATCCTCTGACAATTTTGAAAAATACAACACTACAGCATTGCAGTATTACCGGGTTTTTCCTAAGAAGAATCGAAATTTGAAAGGTATCATGAAAATTCAAGATGGCAGTAGTATCTTTTCAGTAAACTTTAAAGTTCTCTAGAACTGGCAGTAGCTTCAGATGGATTGATCTGTAGTATCCCAGCCCATTTAAAGGAGACAATCCCCATCTCTCAGTATGGCAAGAAATGATACATTACCATGCTTATTTTTCACTCCTACATTGCAGCAAATTTAGCCACACAGGGGTATAGTTTGAAAGTTCTGTCATAAGATAGGAAGCAAGACAGTTCCATATGCACTCAAAGCCACCTCTTTATTTTTGTGGATGTTTTCTTCAATGATTTTATAGTGCACAGTGCAGATTGTTCAAATTCAAAGTACATTTATTAATTTCTTATGCATTTCTTTTTCCCATTTAGACTTTCAGTTGCATAAAATGATATTACTTATTCAATATAATTTTACATGTATTGGAAAATAATTGAATGTAATAATATTTAAAATCAAAATGCTTTGTGCATTTTTATTGTTCTTTCACTTGCATGTTCAGCAGGCATGTAAACTACCAAGGCATAAAGGTACATAGAAGAGCCTGAGTGATACTTCTGCTTGTAAAAATAGATAAATCTCTGCAGGAGGATTTCCAGAACTTGGGTCAGGAATCTCAAAACTACATGTTATTGCAGATCTGGAGATATTTACAGCCTTTGACACCTACATAGCTCTAAGAATATGCTCATGCATGCACGGGAAGAGAGGGGGAGAGAGAGAGAAAGAGAAAGAGAGAGAGAGAGAAAGAGAGAGAGAGAGAGAGAGAGAGAGAGAGAGAGAGAGAGAGAGAGAGAGAGAGAGAGGTGAGAAAGAGGACAGAGACAGTAATAGACAGGAGAGATAGAGACAGAAAAATATGCACACATGACTCATATTAATAAAATCTAGCTGACAAAAGTGGCACATGACTTTATATTTAGCACTTAAGAGTCACTCTGGGAGGCAGAGGCAGGTGGATTTCTGAGTTCGAGGCCAGCCTGGTCTACAGAGTGAGTTCCAGGACAGCCAGGACTACAGCCAGGACTACACAGAGAAACCCTGTCTCGAAAAACCCAAATCCAAAAAACAAACAAACAAACAAAAAAGAGTCAGAAGCTGAAAAATCTCTGAGTTCAAAGCCATCCACAGCTACAAACTGAGTTCCCACTCCAGCAAATTCTATCAAGTAAGATCCTGTCTAAAAACATTCTCATAGCAATAAATTTTTAAAACATAAGGAAAAATTCATCACTGAATCCTAATTCAATGCTTTTTGTGAATGAAAAATATTATGTTCTTGTTAAGGGTTTCAATAACATGAACACTTAGGAAATTTTAAAAATAAACCTAATCAAGTAAAACCTGACTAATGCTGAATATTGTTAAGGGAGCATCTTTTATCACTTAGTGATTTCTCCTAATAGAACTACAAGTATTTAGTGCTTTTTGTACATTTTCTACTTTGGGTATTTTTTCTAAGCACTTTTTCTTTCCTTTGTATAGAGGTCTAAAAATTAATATAAATCAATAGTATGTAGTCACAAAACACCTTGAATTTGTCCCTAACCAACTTATACTGGAGTTTACAAAGATAATCCTCTTTCATACTAGTAATAGAATTAATATTCATGACTTCCTGCTTTATATCAATAGCCTTGAAAAAGATTTTCAATCCCTGTATCCTGGCAAAGACATAAGCATGTGTGATTGGAGGGCTGTGCTGGCTCACTAGCACAAACTGGGGTTTTGGAGTGTGATTAGTCAAGTCAGTGCAGCAGGTCCTGCTCAGAGAAGAGGCAGTCAAAGATGCCTGTCACATCCTCCCTAGGAGTGGTCAACAAGGCAATGCAGCAAACAAGGTCAGATCTCTCATAACCCCATCATTTGTTTCATACGTAGACAAGATTTTACACATTAATTATTGCAAATTTGTTGGGATTAGAACATTATTCTGTATATCACTAGTCCTTGAATCTGAAGAATCAGATCAGAAACTGTAAGATCAGGACCGGTCTTCTTTGCCCTGTCCTGTGTTTTGTTGGATTCAATGACTCTTCCCTTGAGCAGTATATCTCTCCTGTCATTTTAGCTCAGTTCTCTAACAGGGTAAACATTAACATTTCAGAGAGCTGACAGTATTGTAGAATATTGTTCTGTGGAATTAAGGACATACAAAAAAGCAAAAACAATTATTTTGTTATAAGGATGCTGTATATAAATAGTATTACTATGTTAATTAAACTAGGTTCTCCCATGCTGTGAAGGATGGGGAAGATAAAAGCACTTGGAGGTTAACATACAGATGATCATCAGAGGGAAACCACAACAGATCCTGGTCATTTGCACCTTCCAATTTCTGAATGGAAAGGAGGATTTGGCATGAGTTTTGACACTATTGTACTTATAATACAGGAAGGGGGATTGCAATGTGGCATGTGGGTCGACTCAATTCAGACATGTGAACTATCAATGTGTGGAAATATGAGGTGCTTTTACATACACAGTTACAGCATACACAGTGGTACAGAATAATAAACTGTTTTTTCTGTCTTCTTGTATGGTGATCTTTTTTGAATATTGTTATACTGCCTCAGTGTTGTTAGGTACTTGTTATGTATTAATATTTTGTAATCTTCCCCAGATTAAAAAATAAACTGGTACATTGGTAAGTTTTTTATTTGAACATTTAATCTATTCTTTTGTGCTCTACTCTCCTGATGTTGATGACATATCTGAGATATTCAAAGGAGCATGCACACATTTTGGGGAGAGCCTTCCTGTGACAGATAAAATCACAAGACTGTGCCTTGTTTTGGTTTTGAGTGTCTCTTTGTTTGCAGGACTTATTGGAATTATATTTTGTTTTTTATTTCAAAATTGTGTTGCATTTAAGTTTTATTGAGAGCTAATTTTAATACAATATATCATGACTGCAGATTCCCTTTTAGTCTACTCCTCTCAGTTCCCGCTGCCTATCCTCCCTTCCAGTTCATCTCTCATTCTGTCACACTAAAAAAGCACACCCAAGAGACAACACTTAAACATATCAAAATGAAATATAATAAGACCAAAAACCATCAGAATAAGAGAGGACAAGGCAACCCAACAGAAGTAAAATTGCCACAGGAACAGGTATAATAATCTCAAACACATGTGTTAACACTCAGGAATGCCATAAAAACACTAAGCAGAATATTGTATCATGTTTACAGTGGACCCAGTGCAGACTATTATAGGCTCTGGAACAGAGAGGTCAACTGAGACATTCCTTTGCTTTTTTTTTCTTTGTAGTTTGTTTTTCATTTTAAAATGTTTGGATTTAAGGTATTTCCAAAGTGGAATCACGTGATGACCCGTGCCACCAGCAATCTGAGGGTGTCTGGAAGCTGTTGCTTCTCAAGTGGCATTAATTCATGCACTTATAACATAGTAATGCCATACTATAGACATAAATAACATGAGTTCATAGTCTCTATGTGTAAATATGTAATATGCACATATATATGTATATATACAAATTTATATAATATATAAAGTATAATTTATATATACATATTTGATATATATGCAATATATGTATGTATTCCACTAAATATAATGTACATAAAATGTATACATGTACATATATAAATATATTTGCATTCTGATCAAGTATAGCTAATTTTTTTATATTTTGTAGTTATATCTGTAGCTTGTTATATATTATAAAACATATTACATTACTCATTGTAATTATAAAAATTTGTGTTCTATATGTATATAATAAAATACATAACTGATAAATATCTTATTTACTTCATATATAATATAAATATATTCATATGTATAATATAAATATATTCATATATAATATATAAATATATTCATATATATGTATATGTTTCATAAGCATTCTTTAGACATCCTTACTTTTGCTGTCATAATCGACTCATTTCACCCACCTTCAAGACCTATCCCAATTTCTGACTAAATGTTTAGGTTCCAGTACTCTTTCTAGATTATTTTACATCACATATATTCTAACCTTCTCACTCACTTTTGTGTTAAATGGTATAAGGATGTACCTTCCCAAATGACTTCTCTTTATTCATTTATTTCTCTTTGGCTAAACCTTGCTGTGAACTCTGATTTTTTCCAGACCGTGTCATAGCACTATCGACATAAACTTCTGCATCCAGAAGTCACTTTCTGCATTCATTTACTAAGTATTATATACCTACTCATCGCTGAACGCATTTCTCTATGCCAATGACTAGTTTTCCATATCATATTTTTCACATAGCTTCAATAAAACTACACAAAACAAAAGAACTTACATAGGCACCTCAAGTGGAGAGAACAAGGAGCATTTGGTTTCTTTTTCGATTTGATTGATATTCCTCACTGTTACTTGTTCTTTTCATTTTGACCCATCTACTGGATAATTTCATTTATTTTTTTTATTTTTGAAGATTTAAAACTTATGTGTGTACCACATATGTTTTAAAAATACATATATGGAAAGTATATGGTATTACTTATTCACATGTCTCTGTTTCAACAACATCTATGCAAAATCAGAGGAAAAACGTTTTTCTCCTACTGTTTGTATTTTGAGATATACACATTTACTCAGGATCCCTTAAAAAGATACAGGGAGAGAGAGAGAGAGAGAGAGACCGAGACCGAGACAGAGAGACAGACAGAAGCAGAGAGACACACAGAGAGATCTTATTTTCATGTACAAATTGCACATATGTATTGGAGGCCATAATGTAGACAGCTAGAGATTGAGAGAGAGACAGAGGCAGACAGAGAGAGAGAGAGAGAGAGAGAGAGAGAGAGAGAGAGAGAGAGAGAGAGAGAGAGAGACTGTGGATGGTTAAGTGGGGAGCATTGTTAGCATTTACATATTCTGAAATATTTGTAATACCTTTGCATTAATGAACTTCAATTCATCTAATATTGATGACTGGTATGGGATGCTGAAATATCAAATCTCAAAATACAATCAAGCAGAAGAAAGAATAGATGATAAAAACTAATTATTGAGGAGAAACAGAGCCTGCATAAGACTTTTAATCTTATAACCCATTACATGTAATATATTTACACCACCAAGGCTACACCATCTAAATCATTGAACACCTCTTTTACACCTTTAATCTCATAGAATAGTGATTTGTATACCACTTGTTTTCCTAATTTCCACAACACTCAGAATGCTGATATACAATCCTAGGTCAAATAGTATCATGAGGCTGAGGTAAGAAAGACTTTCTTTTTATTTAGAAGTCCTCCACTTGGAGTATTTTGATAAAGCCTAACTTTAATCAAGTGAAGGGCATAAGCAGGTGCAGCTTCTTTATTTAAAGGCCATATTTATCTATAAAACAAGTTATAGAACAGCCAAATCTTCCTCTCTTCAGAACTGCAACAAAAGAAAAGCAAACAAAATCTTCGAAATTGGAAACAATTTTAATAAATAATGCTCACTAATTATCATAATATCCTCTACTGGTTCATTATTAGGGTCACTGACTGTATTAAGACCTATATATTGTCCCTTTCTCTATAGTAAAAGTTGAACCAGAGTAAAAAACATTTTCATTTCTCTCACTGTCTTCCTCTTCCCTGTATGATTATTTGCATGGGGGGCAAAAGATTTGAACCCAAAAGAGTGATCTTTAGTAAAGTTAGAATTTTTATTCTCATTTCCTTGTATACTGAGAGTTTAAAAATAGCAATCACTCTGTTGAAGACATATACACCTTTAAGCCCAAGCTTAAGGGAGACAAATAGGTGGATATCTCTTCAGTGAGGCAAACCTGGACTATACTGCTATACATATTACCAGATCACAGAGCACTACAAGTAAGACACTGTTTTAAGTTGAACAATCAAATAAAAACAGGTAATTAAACATGTCACCTTTATTTTTTGCATATCTTTGCCAAATCAGAGGCTGAAATAATAGCCATATCATTTTCCCCCAAAGCAACTTATCTCTTGCATAGAAAATTCTTTCTATATAGACAGGTTTTATATAGCTGTATAACTTACTGTCCAAAACCAATGCCACTCAACAGCTGCTGCAGCTTGCATATAATCTGTATCAATATGCATCACTTATGTTGATGGTGATATTAAATTTAGTCAGTTGATATTTTTAGTGATATCACTGGATTTACAAGGTAGAACCTATTCATTACAGAGGAATACATATCTATAAAATGTGTGGGAAAATGTCCAAATTAGAATTATTCCTAAAGTCATTCCATTCTTTATCCTCACACAAATCATATGGAATATTATACTGCCAATGTAGCAAAGAGGCACATTATCCCATGGCATCAGTGGATAGACACCTATCAGAAATTGCCTCACTACATGCCAAGCTCAGTTTATGTCAGCACTGGTTACATGCTCCCTTCTTCATATAGATGCCATAGAACCACTACTCATTACCTTATCTTTGATAATATCAATCCCTGTCCATGCATCGATTACTTGCATGAAAAGCTATTTTCAATAATTAATTTCTATATTTCCTCGCTATATTTTCAATGAGTATTATTTTATATGTTTCAGATTTACTTATATTATTTCAGATAACAGCATTTTTTATTCATTTAGAATTATGCAATGTGTAGAGGATTATGAATTACATAGGTAGGCAGTAGAGAAGATTTACAAATTTTGGGAAGAAAGAAAACATAACATATTGTATAACAATAAGTCATGTTTAATAAGACAATGACAAGTTTAACAAGTATGATGCCACTGGAAGAGCCATACCTATTCAGAGAACCTCATAATGCCTCATCCCTATACAAAGTATTATATACAAGAGTGAGGAGTTGGACATGCGAGAGGTGGTCTTTATCAGGGATAAGCACATCAGTTGGTGGTTCAATGCCAAATATTCACCACTGAAAACATATACATGCAACATTATAGAGACTGTACAGGTTATATACAGAAATACACATCGGATGGATATATGAATATATGCATATAATAATTTGGTTGTGGGGAAAAGAGGTCATAAATTTAATAGACTAGAGTGTGATATAGGAATATTTTGAGGGTAGGGAATGGCAAATGTTTTTATATCATGAACTAAAAATATAAGAATATTTTATGTTTTTACATAAAAAAATATATCATTGTTTAAGCTCATGAAAGATGGTTCAACTGTAGAAGGGGCATGCTGCCAAGTCAGAAAACTTGAATTTAATCTCTGAGATCCATGTGGTGGAAAGAGGGAAATCCCTACTTTCATAGTACTTATACTTCCACACATGGACTTGAAATTTGTGTGTGCATGTAAATGTATGTGTTTGTGTATATGTTTGTGTGTAATGATATTGCACTTGTATTGAATAAATAAATGTCATTTTAAAATAAAATTAAATTATTTGATTTTTGTCAAGTTTTGTAGTTGTGGGATCATTCATTATGCATGAAGTCATCTTCAAATAGTACTTTAAAAATTATTTTGACACTGATTCACCAGGCGTGCAGAAGATGCTAGCTGATATGAGGCCCCCAACACATAATACAGAAGAGGACTTCCTGTTCTAGCTTCAGTGAAACAAGATGCACCACTTACCCTCAAAAATCTTGAGACCTCTGGGAGTAGGGAAGTCTGGTGTATTAGGGGGGCTGGGCAACAGCCTCTTAGAGAAGGAGAGGCGGAATGCATTGAAGAAAGGTTAAAGGGTCAATTCACATTCTTCTGCATGCTGACCTCCAGTTGAACCAGCACCAATTGTTGAAAAGGCTATCTTTTATCCACTGGATGTTTTCTGAGCCTTTGTCAAAGATCAAGTGACCATAAATGTGTGGATTCATTTCTGGGTCTTCAATACTATTCCATTGGTGCACTTGCCTGTCACTGTACTAATACCATGTGGTTTTTAACACTATTGCTCTGTAGTATTGCTTTAGATCTGGGATACCGATTACTCCAGAAGTTCTTTTACTGTTCAGAATAGTTTTAGCTATCCTGGGTTTTTATTATTACAGATGAATTTGAGAATTACTTTTTCTAACTCTGTGAAGAACTGAGTTGGGATTTTGATGGAGATTGCATTGAATCTGTATATTGCTTTTGGCAAGATGGCCATTTTAACTATATTAATCTTGCCAATCCACGTGCATGGAAGATTTTTCCATTTTCTGAGGTCTTCTTCGATTTCCTTCATCAGAGACCTGAAGTTCTTGTCATATAGATCTTTCACTTGTTTGGTTAGAGTCACACCGAGATACCTTATACTGTTTGTGGCTATTGTGAAGGGTGTCATTTCCCTAACTTCTTTCTCAGCCTGTTATCCTTTGAGTATAGGAAGGCAACTGATTTGCTTGAGTTGATTTTATAACCAGCCACTTTGCTGAAGTTGTTTATCAGCTGTAGGAGTTCTCTGGTGGAAGACTCAGAAATGAATCCACACACTTACGATCACTTGATCTTTGACAAAGGAGTGGAAAATATCCAGTGGAAAAAAAGATAGACTTTTCAACAAATGGTGCTGGTTCCACTGGAGGTCAGCATGCAGAAGAATGTGAATTGATCCATTCTTATCTCCTTGTACTGAACTCAACTCCAGGTGGATCAAGGACCTCCACATAAAACCAGACACACTGAAAGTGATAGAAAAGAAACTGGGGAAAAACCTTGAGGACATGGGCACAGAGGAAACATTCCTGAACAAAATTCCAATAGCTTATGCTCTAAGATCAAGAATTGACAAATGGGACCTCATAAAATTACAAATTTTCTGTAAGGCAAAGGACACCGTCAAAAGGAGAAAACAGCAACCAAAAAATTGGGAAAAAATCTTCACCAACCCTACATCTGATAGAGGGCTAATATCCAATATATACAAAGAACTCAAGAAATTAGACCCCAGAAAAACAAATAACCCTATTAAAAATGGGATACAGATCTAAACAAAGATTTTTTACCTGAAGAAATTCAGATGGCCGAGAAGCACCTTAAGAAATGCTCAACATCATTAGTCATTAGGAAAATGTAAATCAAAACAACCCTGAGATTTCACCTTACACCAGTCAGAATGGCTAAGGTTAAAAAAATCAAGAGACAGCAGGTGTTGGCTAGGATGTGGAGAAAGAGGAACAGTCCTCCACTGCTGGTGGGGTGGTAAGATGGTATAACTACTTTGGAAATCAGTCTGGTGGTTCCTCACACAACTGGACATGACACCTCCGGAGGACCCTACCATACCTCTCCTGGGCATATACCCAAAGGATTCCCGGGCATGCAATAAAGACACATGCTCCATTATGTTCATAGAAGCCTTATTTATAATAGCCAGAAGCAGGAAAGAACCCAGATGTCCCTCAATGGAGGAATGAATTCAGAAAATGTGGTATATTTACACAATGGAATACTACTCAGCAATTAAGAACAATGAATTCATGAAATTTTTAGGCAAATGGTTGGATATGGAAAATATCATCCTAAGTGAGGTAACTCAATCACAAAAGAATACACATGGAATGCAATCTCTGATAAGTGGATATTAATTAGTCCAGAAGCTCTGAATACCCAAGGCACAATTAGCATGACAAATGACTCCCATGAAGAAGTAAGGAGAGGGTCCTGATCCTGGAAAAGCTTGATCTAGCATTGGAGGTGAATATAAGGACAGAGAAAAAGGAGAGAGGTGATTTGAGAGTGAATGGAGAAAAGAAGGTTTATGGGACATATGGGCAGGTGGGGACTGGGAAAGGGAAAATCATTTGGAATGCAAACAAAGAATATAGAGAATAAAAATATATAAAAAAAGAAAAAAGAAATGTTAGAGGGCAAGACTAGGAGGGGGATAACAACTGGACTGTAAAAAAATAAAAAATAAAGAAGAAGAAAAAATATTTTGAATTTATATGGTTGTTTTGGGTTTCAAAGCACAGTTTATCTGTATAGACCAGGCTGTCCAGGATCTTGCTCGGTAGACTAGCCTGTTGTCAAACATAGTTAAATAAATGTGCATATTCTTTGTGAGTTCTGGGATTGAAGGATAGTGAAAAATGTCAGGATGAGAGGCTGTATTTAGAGTGCAAAATCTCTCTCTCTCTCTCTCTCTCTCTCTCTCTCTCTCTCTCTCTCTCTCTCTCTCTCTCTCTCTCTTCCTCCCTCCCTCCCGCCGTCACTCCCTCCCTTCCTTTCTTACTTCCTTTCTTAATATTCTCTTTCTCTCACTTCCCCTTCCTCCTTTCTTTCTTTTCTTTCTTTCTTTCTTTCTTTCTTTCTTTCTTTCTTTCTTTCTTTCTTTCTTTCTTTCTTTCTTTCTTTCTTTCTTTCTTTCTTTCTTTCTTTCTTTCTTTCTTTCTTCTTTCTTTCTTTCTTTCTTTCTTTCTTTCTGTTGTTCTTTCTTTCTTTTTCTTTCTTCATATTCTCTCTCTCATATACAAACACACACACACACACACACAGAGGCGGGGCAAGAATATTCAGTATACAAAAGCATAACCTTGACGTCCATGGTTCCATGCCTACACCACTTGAATCAAAGTAAAAGAGATGTTCACCACAACTCTATGTTTAATGGGTATAACCATTAATTTTCATGCAAGGTAATATGTAGATAGATAGACAGACAGATAGAGAAAGAAAGAAAGAAAGAAAGAAAGAAAGAAAGAAAGAAAGAAAGAAAGAAAGAAAGATAGTCCAGACAGACAGACAGACAGACAGACAGATAATTTTCCTGAATATATTAGCTAATTTTGCCCATCTCTGCTTATGGTTCAAAAGAGCAAAACAAACTATATTTTTTACGTCTCAAACTTTTTTCACATTCTGAGAACAAACCCATGATATCTGCAGCATAGCTAAATAACTCCCACCTTCAACTACAAATAGGGAGGCCAGTCAAGATTCTTTTGCTGAGTTTTCTCTGCTTAGCTCTGTGCCCCACTTTTTAATTGCTTGATTGGATTGTTTGTGTTTAAATTCTTGAGTTCTTTATAAATTTTGAATATTATCACTCTGTCACATGTCAAGATCCTTTCCCAATATGTAGTCTCTTATTTAGTCTTATTGACAGTGTTCTTGGCCTTACTGAAGCTTCGCAGTTTCATGAGATTTCATTTTCAATTTTTGTCTTAGGAGCATCCATTGGAGTTCTCTTCAGAGTTTGTCTGCTGTACCAATACTTCGAGATTATTTTTACTTTAACCTGTTTTATGTTAAGGTCCTTGATGCATTTGCACTTGAGTTTTGTGCTTGTTAATAAACATGGTACTATTTTCATTCTTCTACCTATAGTCAATCAGATAGACTAGCACTATTTGTTTAAGATGCTTTTATTGGTATGGTTTCGGGTTTCTTGGTTGAAATAAAATATCCATAAATATGGAGGATTATTTCTGAGTTTTATATTCTATTCCATTTGATCAATGTATCTTTTTCTGTACTAATACCAGGTCATTTTTATTACTATTTTTCTGTAGTACAGCTTGACATCAGGAATGGCGGATTCTAATAAAGTTCTTGTTATGGTGCAGGATTATTTCTATGTCCAGTTGTAAATTATATATATATATATATATATATATATATATATATATATATATATATATATATAATTAAATTATATACATATATAATTTAATGTATATAATGTAAATTATATATATATATGTATGTATATAATAATTAATATATATTAATGCACTGGTTCACTTTACAGATACCTTTCTCCAAGGATATTTTTCTAAAAGTCAATAGGTTTCAAGTAAATACTTAAAATGCTACTTAGACTTTATGGCTTTAATATTATTGATATATTTATTGATTTTTACTTAATTACTATGATATCAAATGTCCTGTTCAAAAGTCCTCTATTATGTCAATGAGGTCAAATTTGCTCCTCATTTACTCCTCTATAAGATTAAATGCATCAGGACCTTATTACAGAATTTTGGTGGATCAATCCAGATCTAATGTCACTCTTCCATCTATACCTATCCTGATTGATCAGAACCATTCAGTAAAAACATTTAAATTTTGTTCTACAAATAGATGCCTGTATCAATGTAGATTATAATGTAAGTCATCTTTTCTCTTCATTTGATGAATGCACTAAGTTTCATGCAATGTTGTATAGATATTGTCACTTCAGCTGTGTAGCACAATGTGATATCTGGAATCTTGATGATCCCTTCTGTTCTATTATAAATGTTTTTTGTGTTCGTTTGGCTTATATTTTTGTTGTTATGATTGTTTTCATTGTTTTGCTTTTTCTGTATGTTTGGGTAGTTTTATTTTGTTTTGTTTTTATTTGTAAATGAAACTTCTTGTTCCCATATGAAATTACAATTACATTTTTAATTGTAAGAAATATGAAGTATTTTGTTGGAGATTACATTGAATGTGTGAAATGCTTTTGGAAGAACCCCTTGTAAAGGAATAGCTCTGTTATTTCATAACCATGGAGGCATTTTAGCATGTAATTTCATCTTCAGTTAATTTTCAAGTTTCTTAAGAATTGTAAGTGAAGCCTTTCATGTTTAGGATATTTGTGTGTGTGTGTGTGTGTGTGTGTGTGTGTGTGTGTGTGTGTGTGTGTATAAGTGTGTGTGTGCCTGCACACTTGTGCATACTCATAAATGTGCATAAGTGTGCTTGTTTTGTGAATGACATTGTTTCTATGATGTCTCTTTTTTGTTTTGTAAATTTCAGTAGAATATATTTGGCTAACAGAAAGAAAACACTCTGTAAATACACTGTAGTTTCAGTAATTTAAGATTGTTAAATGACCAAATTGTACATATGCATCTTCAAAAGCATGCTTTCAGATACTTTTAGTCAGAGAAAAATATGCAAAAGAGTTTTGAGAGATTTTATATATTCTGTGCATAATCATGTGTATAAATCATGCTTTGAATCTGTAAGTTTAGAGCTTAGAGCAGAATGTAATGCAAATGTAAAAGAAAATTCAGACGAGTGGTGCCTCCTAAGATAAATGCCGAATGACCTCTAAATTTTTTTGTGGTTTTGAAATTTATGAGCCATCTCATTTGAAAGAATAGAGCATGGTATTTTTTTATTAGGTTATTAAATTTATTCTTAAACAAAACTTTGCATAACTATGGTCTACATTGGTAGAAATCTATATAATTGATATAATTCAGAGATAATACTTAACAAGTGTCTATTTAACCACAACAGGAGCAACTCGGCTGATGCTCAGTTCTTCTTTGAATCAAGAAAGGGGTGTTGTCATGAACAGACATGTCTCTAGTCAAAATAATAAAATGACCTTAAACGTCATATTTCATGGACTTCTGACACCTTTGAAGACTATATATCTATACAAAGTATATCTGAACAGTAAAACCTTAAATATTCTTACCCATTTCTATTAGAATAAATTAAAAATATTTTATTGAAATTAAGTCAGAATCTATTACAACCATGAGTTTCTGATGATTTCTTAATTAGTCCTTTGTTTTATATGAAAGATATTGAGTTTTGTGTGTTAATTTTTTGTCCTGTCACTTTTACCGGGTGAACCAGTAACAACAGGTTTGTGGTTGAAAACTAATGATACTTTATATATAAAATCACATCATATTCAATTGAAGATATTTTAACATCTGACTTTTCTAACGGTGTCACATTTTTCTATTTCACTCTTTTTTCCTGCACTAAGACTCCTAATAATGTTGTAAGTAGGACGGTACAGTGAACAACCTTGTCTTGATCCAAAAGATTATCATTAATGTTTACCACTAGTATACTATTCTGCCTCTTACCTTGTTATAAATTATCTCCCTTAAGTCAAAACATGTTGTCTGTGTTCTTATCAGTGGCCATATTTCTAAACAAAAGTGGCACTTGCTCACTCAGCAGCCATCGATGCTAAAGCCCCCCTATGGGATATGACTGAATAATAAATGAGGACACAGTTACTGTACTTGGAGGTTTTAGTGCTTTTTTCCATTTATGAATAGAATAGAACTAAATGCAATATGAATCTTGTGTAATCAAACCATGAGGACAACACCAATTGCTAGATATAATCAGAAATAGTTTTTTGTGGAAATGATGATTTAAAATAGCATGAAATAATTTTATGCATGGACCTGAAACTGCCCTCATTATGTATTGTAATGATGTTTGCTGTACCATGAGTATTTTTCACCCATCAAAGTAAGCCTTTATTGCAATACAAAAAGTGATTGCTTAGTCTTATGAACAGACTCAGCACTCCTGCAGCATTAGTACAGTTTGCCTCTCATGTCATTTTTGTAGCCTGGCATGCTCATCAAGAGATAGAATATCATTATTTTTGCTAACAGTGTGAATAGCATTTTATTTTTGTATTAAAAATAGCTAAAAGAAACAATTTTCTGGTTAGTTCAAGCCTGGTATTTTTCATATGACTGGCAAATGAAATATGTGATATCTTCAACAATGTGGTTGCATCATCATTTTTAAGGGAAATGGAAAATAATTTCACTAGCCTATTATTTTTAGATGCCTTTTGGTTCCTATAACCAATGAATCCTACAGAAGTAATCTTTGTCTTTCAATAAAATTTATGTTTAATAACAGAAAGAATCTTGATCGTTAGTCTCTGATTCATTGCATCAGGGATGAGTCTTTGTTCACAGAAAAGATACTTTACAATCTGTGCAAACTTGATTTCTTATAAATCTAACATTTGGATTAAAGATTTGTCGATAGTAGTATTAAATACATGATTTAAAAATTCATTTTGTTAGAAAAGGGTTTATTTCATATTAAATTCTCAATTCACACAACATCACTGAGTGAAGATGAGTCATTAACACAAGTTAGAAAGTAGAGACAGAGACTTAAGCAGAAGCCATGCTGCTGCTTACCAATGTGCTCACTGTGGCTTGTTTAGAATGATTCCTTATACACACCAGAATTACCTGATGAGGTGTGGTATCACACAATGTGGGCTAGGTCCTCACACAACAGTCATCAATTAAGAAAATGACCACACCCACTTGCATATGGTCAAACTAATAGAGACAGTTCAACTGAGATTTTCCATTCACAGATAACTCAGCTTGAGATAAGGAAACAAAAACATATCCAGAATTATATGTACATATAATGTACATAATACATGTTTTATATATTACAGAATTTATCTACATTATTGATGTACACTTTTGATCAGAGATTCAAAATTTAAAGTCCAGAAACAAGGCAAAATTCAGTGAAGTGTTGAATTTACACACAAAACTCACCACAATTTAATGGTTTCCAACTTTCATACTTTTTTGAACGTACTAACACAGAATTATTTATAAACCTTTTAAGATGCCAAACTAAAATTACTTTTAAGGCACTTTATAAACACAAGAAGAATATCTCTTTCTATAGGTTAGGGAAGAAAAATGCACGTCCAATATGTTATAGTTCCTTACTAGAAGTCTCAGTGTTTCAGAGAAAAATAAATTTAAGACAGTAGTAAGTTGGTAGAGAAGGTGAAATGAATTCCAAACAAATCAAATAATCAAAGATTCATTCAGGAAAGCATCATGGAATGTTCTCCTCTCACCAACAAAGGTGCATCCTCCCAGAAGTAATTTAATTTAATTTTAATGTCTTAAGATAAATGAGCATGCAATCTTTATTTGCCTTTAATTACTAGTTTTTGAAAACAGAAAATTTCAGACAATATATCCTAATAGTTTCCCACTTCATTTTCTCCTACCTGATTCTCACCAACTCCATAACAACCTAAATCTTCATGTACTCTCTCTTTCTCTTTCTCTCTCTCTCTCTCTCTCTCTCTCTCTCTCTCTCTCTCTCTCTCTCTCTCTCTCTCTCTCTCTCTCTCCATCAGCATACAATGAAATTTTTTCAAAAGCTAAACAAAAGAAAACAAAGCCAAGAATCAAGGGAATCAGAAAAAGAAACTGGCAAGAAGCATACACATAGATATCTCCACAAATAAAGGCAGATTAAAATACAAAATTCAAAGTCATAGTGAATGAAAAAATCACCAGTATGTTATAAAGTACAATACATTAAGGGTCAAAAATAATAACTAAAAATATTTGTTCGTTCATATTAGTTGTCTGTCTACTGCATGGAATGATGGCCTGATCTTTACATGGATTCTTTACCCAGCCAAGTATTACTGTGGTAAATTAGTTTTTCCATTTGGAGATTTTTTTCAAATGGAGATACCTTCATGGTGAGAGGTGGGAGATCATTTATTATTTCTGCTTTCAGAGTGTTGACCCCAAATAACTATGACCTGTACAGACCCTGTGCATGTGACATTCTCTGTAGGAGTTCATATGTTCACAAGCCCTATCATGTCTGGAAAGTATTGTAGCCTTGCTGGCATTCCTCCCAGCACCATTGGCTTTAGTATCATTCTACAATGGCTCCTACAATTTTGCTCCCATTAAAAAGGAGTTTGCATTGCAATATGTGGTTTATGATAGGATGAGTCAAAGTCTTTTACTCTGCGACAGTCCATTTTTGTGCCTCTGTATCTGGCAACATCTACTGATATGTTAGTTTCCATGATGGATGTGAAATAATATACTCAATACTATGTGAATATAAATCAGAATGATTATGGAAATATTTTTATTTGTACATATAATAAGCCGACACTGGTACCTGTTTTTACCCTATTCCCAGGTACTCTGCCATGAGAACAATATGAGCAACATTCTGTCTCACTGTGTCATCCTCTAATCAATTCAGATATTGTTTGCTTATTTCCTGATCAGGACCTCTATTGTAACAGAGTATCATGTAGGCAGCTGTCCTGTATGTAGTAGAACAAATAGTATCAAGGTGTGTTGGTGTCTCAGGAACCTTGCAGAATACTCTTCAGTACTGTTGATAGTATTCAGTAGGAGAAGGCTTCTGTTGGGCATCTGCTTGTCTTCTCTGTGTTTAATAGAAATGTAAGTTTAATCTGCCAAAGAGCCATCATAGGTTTGTATAGAACAAACAACAGTTTAGACGATATTATGTGTTGTACAGGATGTACAAAGTAACTCAGGATGAGTTTTTTTCTGATGCATTTAACTATGAGTTCTATTATTTTTTTAACAGCTGACGAAAATTCCATTGTGTAATATACCATATTTTCACTAAATATTTCCTCACTTATGGACAGATAGACTGTCTCTTCTTTTTTTAATAATACCTGTAATGAATAGGAATGAATGAATGATATGTATATATATATATATATATATATATATATATATATATATATATCCCAAAATGGTTCACCTGAATCTTGATGAACAACATTCACAGGTTCCCAAGGCAAAATCACACTGATTTCCAAAAGGACTGAACTACTGTGTATTTCAACTAGCAGTGGATAAGTATTCCTTTTACTCATTTACTCATCATCTTCCCTAGCATGTGTGGTCATTTGTTTTATTGATCTTGCCCATATTAATTAATTGATGATTAAATCTCAATATGCTTTGAATATTCATATTTCTGAATAATGAGAATGTTGAAGGTTTTTTTTTTCAGTGAAACCAACACCTGAATAACTATCAATCGTGGGTCATTAGAGGAAGGGATTTACAGTTCAATTCAAAAAAAGATGAGTAGGGGAAAGCCATGGAAATTAGAGCCACGGAGCACATTTTTATTCAGAGAGCAATCATAGCAAGTCAGACAACCAACACCACTGAGACATACTTTAGACAAGGATATTAAGCTTTTAAAAAATATGTGATAGTCAAATCAAAGAGCCTACAAATAATTAAATTGACATTTAAAATGTATTCTCATGGTAGAAACTCTCATTAGTTCCCCTAAATCTCAGCCACAGAATTCATTCTTGCCCTTTAAACCACAAGCTATTCGATGTTTGAAGGAGTGATTAATCCTGTGCTCACAATGCCATGTAGCTTTTGACTAAACAGAAAAATTGATGGAAAACCCTGTAAAAACTTCTTAGTAGAATTCAGATGGATAAAGACTATGAAATGTCTATGCTGTTTTCAAACGATTTAAACAGTAATCTCAAAGCCAATCCTAACCCTGATGTCCATAGGAGACATGTAAGGTATGTTCCAGTTCAGAGACATAGGAAGAATGATGTAGGACTTTGTTAGATGGAACATCACAATAAACACAAATTAACACAATAAAGATCAATGACAATACTGTGGGAGCTGACTGACTTAAAAAATGGAGGGAGATAAAAATTTCCCATGAGCACATACAACATGCATATTTAAAAGAGCAATTGATTTATTAGACCATCATGTATATTTAAACTCCATCCTGTATAGATGCATTTTCTTCCACTTACTGTTTCAGTTACCTTATAGTTTATCTAAAAAAGAGAGCTTTAATAGTCACAGTGTTCAATCTGGATGCTCCTTAAAACATCTCTCCACTGTGAGATTTGCCACATTTACTAACCTCAGCCACCATGGAGGGAGCAGTTCTGGTAACAGTAATTGCAAATGCCTTCTTCAGTGATAGTCATTAGCACTTCTGGATAGACCCAGGAAACATGCTAGTTTACATTAGGGCTGAGCAACTAGTTCAGTACAAGCAGTTGAGTCAGCAGGTGCATCCTGATAGCTTCTGAGTGCAGGCAGTGCTCAGAAGTCAGCATGAAGATAGGTTCATCTCACCCTAGGTTTCTTTTGCATGTAAGACAAAGCATTTCCTCCTTAAATCCACCATTCATCTTTGCTTATCAAAATTGTTAACATTTTGCAAAGTCCAACCAACTTTTTTTTAGAAATCACATTTAGTGAGAGATCAGGGGCAAAACTGCAACTGTGGGAAGAATCTCACAAAGTCCACCTGTGCATGCATCCTATGGAAACTCACTCCCCATTATCAACAGCCAGTCATGCTACAGTAGCAGAGTCAAGGTTGATGTAGATAACCTAAGACATCCTGCAGAGAATAGATAACATAGATATCCTGCTGATCAGGTAGTTTTGTCCATATGTTTCATTCCTGCATTGTATACTAGAAATATGTGTTTTAAACTTACTGACCCTTGTGGAAACTCTCAAAATTTGCTGTAACCACAATAAAAATAGTGAACCCTAGTGTTCTGAAGACTAGGGGTTCTCACTCTGACATGCTCTGACAGAAACTGAGTTGAGACTGTGATCTAGAGGTCATAATAAAAACCCTTATCTATTTACATAGGAATTTCGCCAATATATTTTTTGAAGTCCCTGAAACATGGGCATAACACTGACTGTAACCCACCACTTAGAAAGCTCTATTTACCTAGTTTGTTGAAGTTGACCTCTGCTTTGTAGCTTTCTATCAACAGCGGATAAGACAAGCCTTTCCTAGTGTAAACATAATTCATTCCTAAATTGTGCTTTCCCTTTCATATATACTCACATGAAGTGTGCCTTTGAGCCAATTATTTTTACTCTTGTTCAGTATTAATAATATTCGATTTTTATTGCCTCACATTTACGATTTTCTATCACTATTTCTTCCTTATTCTCTTATTCATTACACCTCCTCTTTCTCTTGAACAATTCCACCCAGAGCTCTCCAATATCTCTCACTCAAACCCATGCCTTCTCTGATTTCCTTTTTAAAAAGCTGGTTTTCCAAGGTTATCTGAGGAGAATATATGACCTTAGCATAAAAAGTTACAGTTAAGGGTAAGACCAAAACCTCTCAGGAACTTTGGGCCAAGAAACCATGAGCCGTTTAATAGCTTCTGGATGAAGTAATTGAAAGAGTTCCCCATAGTGGGAGGTACAATTTTTAATTAACAAATATTTTTAAATCTCAATTTTAGAATTTTCTGATGAGTGGGTTTAGAACCAGGCCAATTACAAACCATTTGGTTAGAACCATTTACAAACGATGATTTCTACACAATACCGCGTAGTAAAAATCCACATTAAAGCTGAGAATGTCCTTTTCCTTTTAGAATCCTCAGCAATAAGTAAAATCCTATTGAAGAGCCCTCCTCCAGTCAGTGGACTTGCTACCAGAAATAAGTCATAAAAGCACTGCACAGATCAATGCCACCCCACCCCCTTCCTCTGACCACTGGAGAGAGAAAATGCAGTGAAACTACAAGGACCAAAGCTCCTTTTTTTTTTTTAATTTACAAAACAGTTTTTATTAAAGTTCAGTAATGAGCAACTCTCAGTGCTTCATGCTATCCACAAACTCCCTTTGCTATTTAATCTTTTGAGTTGAATCCTCAGTTTATTTCACCGCAGACTTCCTGGCTCCACAGCCTCCCCTTTAAAATGGCCCCGCCTCGTTTCTCTGTCTCTTTTAGAGAGGCAATGCTTTTCTTCCTGTTGCATTCAGAACTGTATGTATGCAACAGTTTGATTCCGTGGGTTCTCAGAGGTGGCTACAGCCCTTACCCAGCAGCCTACACACACTCTAGTCAGTTTTCTTTTTTTTCTTTATTTTTATTCGATATATTTTTATTTACATTTCAAATGATTTCCCATTTTCTAGACCCCCACTCCCTGAAAGTCCCATCAGCCCCTTCTCTCCCCCTGTTTTCCCATCCAACCCTTCCTACTTCCCTGTTCTAAACTTCTCCTGATGCCAAGTATGGAGCTAACAACTTCTCTAACTTATTGAGTTTGCAGAAATATGCCACAGTGCTCTCCTTTTCTGTTTTCACATTCAGGGTCTCATCATTTGAATAATGATTTTGGACTTCTTACTGACAGTACAAGTTCTGCCTTTCTGTTAATTTTGTTCCATTCTGATACAGATTTCCAAAAGCTCCGAAAAGAAAGATTTGCTTTTGTAAATAAGGACGTGAAGAGTTCAGCTTTTATTTCAGGGATTACAGGAGCCACCAGTTACTTCCCATAGTTTTAAAATGAAAAAAAATATAATAGTATTTCCAGCAGATATGTAGGCTGCTTTCTTGATTTTTTCTCTTAACATAAATTTAAATGTGATCCCTTAAGTAGAATGTGTTATCAATCATAGGACATGCTTTGAATTCTGCAGTTCTTTAATATATCTGCCAAAAAGTATCTAAATACAGACATGCATAACAAATTCTATATGACAAACTTGCTTCAGTGCCACAAAAATTGTTGTCAAATATTAGGCCAACTGCAGGATATAAGGGTAGGTCTCAGTTACTTTAAGCAATTTTTTCTTTGAATATTCATTCCACTTTTTAGTCTGTCATTTAAGCTCTTTTAATGATATCAAGAGAAATTTTAGCCTAGTCTTCTAATAGAGGCATTTGGTTATATCTGAGTGCAGCATAGGATCTTGAAAATTCATTTACAAACAAAGAGGAAGTACAGGTCCTTTGAATGGATAATAATTAAGGACTGAGAAAGACTGTTTCAAGAAGAATCAGAGATAAGACATCATTTTAAAAAGTGGAGGTATGAGAAACACACTCACATATGTAGACAGGTGGATTCCTGCACATAGAAAAATAGTTCTCATTAAAATAAAATTTTATATGAAAATTTACAAGTATACTAAATAAATGATTTTGCATTCTGGATGAAATGTTTGGGAAAGAAACAATGTCATTTTTAGGACATTTGTAAGTTTTTTTTGTTTTTCTTGCTGTTCTTGTTTCTGTTGTGACTGTTTCCCCTTATATTTTCAGGGTTCTATATCTAGTACTTTGTACCTTTTTCTCAAATCCTCTCCTTCTGTTTATCAGTGTCATTGCAATAATTCATGCTTTTCTTCAAAAGAACATCCCTCTTCAAAAATATTTCCCCTTTACAAAAACAATCCTAATATTCTTCATGAAATTTACCATCAAATATGAGTTTTACCTAAAGTGATTTGTTTTATTCTGATTCTCAACATCATCATCCTAAAATAAAATTAAATGTCAAATTCCTTGAAATTTCCTTTTCACTGGAATTACTGAGAAAAGTGGGGTATGCAGAGATGAGATCAGTACCCAGTATTAAGAGCCAGGGGAATTCTGGAGCCAGGGGAAAGAATTATGCCCCAGTCCTCATTATGTGGTGTGACACAAATTGTGTAAAAATGTTCTGTAATTTATTGTAACATTTCTGAGTGAAATTCTTTCCTGAAGACATAGCAGAAGAGGCTATTGGTGAAAGTGTAGTCTATCTGCTGCAATGTACCCCAGTTTTTAGGTTTGCAATATGACAGAATGGCCAAAATGATTAGCAACAACCATGTGATGGAGACAGTGATAGATAACCTAGAAGACTAGCAGTATACATAATCCAATTAGCAGAGTCTGGAAAAGGGGCAATGGCAAGCAGGGGAGGGGGGGTGAGATAAGGGGTTTTCAGACATGTAAGGAGGAAAGTGGATACCATTTGAAATGTAAATAAAGAAATATCTAATAAAAGCTAAAAAAAGGAATATTTTGAAGCATGGATTTATGTATACTGGTAAATAAATGCTGTTAATATATTTAACAAAAAAGAAAAGTTACACCACCCTTATAAAAGGTACTGGAAAACAGTAAGTGGATCACAGACATTACGATATTGAGTTTTAACACTGTTGGGTCTAATGTTACTTTGTTCATTTTGTTAGTTGATTCTTCTCTCTTGAATTAAGAAAGTACTTTTAAATTTTTTTTTATTTTACAGGAGCACATTTCTCAAAAAAAAAAAGAATTTCAAGTTTTATAGAGGATTTGGATTTTTTAAAATATTGTATTTTTAAGACTGTATTTTGAAAGTGTTAGATATGACAACATTGTGTGTCTTTCTAAGTCCAAGAACAGATATGTTTGGTATTCAACATTTGGAAATGTACTTGCCTAACATAAATTAATTTGAATTTGATCTCCATCCCAAATGCAAGTTAGATTGTCCATTTCAGGGACTACAGCATCCAGGAAGTACAGGCCGAAAAATATGTAGCACAAGGTATTCCTAAATATTTCTCTGGCTGCCTGAGTTTATTTCAGAGAAATATAATATATACTCTGTGCCATTATGTGCTGAAAATATGTAAATAGCTATTAATTTTACAGTATTACATTAAAGTATAGATGTGAGGTTCAGAAGTCAATTTCAACTATTAAAAAATATTCGTTCTATGAAAATTGATGGGGTATTTTAAAGTTGTACAATATATACTTTTATTACAATAAGATTGTGAGACTATGAGAGAAAAGATGTAGAACACCATGGTTTGAATGACATGCCCACTATTCATCTTCAATTTACAAATATTTGATTCCTAGTTGATAACTAGTTGATTCCTAGTTGATAACTCTTTGAGAAAGATTAGAAATCACTGCATTGCTGGAAAAAGGCTATCCCTGGGTACAGCTTTCTAACTTTCAAAAATCACTTGATGCAAATTGGTACAACCACTCTGGAAATCAGTCTGGCGGTTCCTCAGAAAACTGGGCACATCACTTCTGGAGGATCCTGCTATACCACTCCCAGAGGATGCCCCAGAATGTAATAAGGATATGTGCTTGACTATGTTCATAGCAGCCCTATTTATAATAGCCAGAACCTGGAAAGAACACAGGTATTCCTCAACAGAAGAATGGATGCAAAAAATGTGGTATATATACACAATAGAGTACTGTTCAGCCATTAGAAACAATGAATTCATGAAATTCTTAGACAAATGGATGGAGCTGGAGAACATCATACTAAGTGAGGTAACCCAGTCTCAGAAGATCAATCATGGTATGCACTCACTAATAAGTGGATATTAGCCTAGAAAATTGGAATACCCAAAACATAATCCACACATCAAATGAGGTACAAGAAGAACGGAGGAGTGGCCCCTGGTTCTGGAAAGACTCAGTGTAGCAGTATAGGGCAAAACCAGAACAGGGAAGTGGGAAGGGTTGGGTGGGAAAACAGGGGGAGGGAAGGAGGAGAGAAAGGGGCTTATGTGACTTTCGGGGAGTGGGGGGCCAGAAAAGGGGAAATCATTTGAAATGTAAATAAAAAATATATCAAATAAAAAAATCTCTTGATGTGTCAAATACCTCTCTTGGTTTCCTCTCTGTGGTCTGAGATATAATTTGTTACTTCTACAACCTTCTGCTTGTCGATCCAGATACAGAAAAACTGAAAATAATCATTTGGTACTACAATTATAATTTTACTAATATATATTTCTTGTTGCTAAAGGATTCCCAAATGTCATCTTGTCTATAGTAAAATTCAATGCAGACTCTCTGCCTATGCCTCTGACGTATTACATTTAAAGGCATGTGTCAATATGACTGAACTTCTTTCATAAAAATATTTAATTGTAAAGGTAATTAATGTTCAAAGCCAAGTGCGCATTTTAAAATAAATAGAAAGCATTTATGGTATATTGACTCACATGTTTAATCATATCATTCAAGAGAGAGAAGCAAAAGAAATACGACAAGTTTGAGGCCAGTTTTGGATGCAGAATGAGACATTATTTCACAATTTTCAAAAGTTATAGCGGGTAGGAACAAAAGAAGTCAAGTATGTAGAAGAAGAAGGGAGAAGAGTAGAAGTTGTAGGAGAAGAAAGAGAGGAAGGTAAAGAGAAGAAGTAAGAGAAGGAGGAAAGGAAGAGGATGAGGAAGATGAAGAGGAGGGTGAGGAAGAGGAAAAGAAGTAGGGGGATAAGAAGGATGAGGAGGAGAAGGAGGAGGAGAAGAAGGAGAAGGAGGAGGGGGAGGAGGAGGAAAAATTCTCTTAATTAGAGAGAATGAAAAACTTAAGAAAATTGAGAAAAATGATTGTCACGTGTAAACTAGAATTCTATGCTATGGAAAACTGGGGTTTGCAACAACTGAACATATACAAATTAGTGTTCTGTCAAGAAAAATTACAAAAACCAGTAAGTACACATTTCTTTATAATCCTATAGTACAATGTATCCTCTGGGTTAATTTTATGATCTCTTAATTCCCTACCAAATTACCTCTTCTAACTATGTTAAGTTTCTATTGAATTGGACCTATACAAGTTCCCTTCATTATACAAATATGATAAGCAATACACAGAACTTTTCATAAGCTTCCTAGATAACACTATCAATGTTAGAATTAGAAGAAAATCACAAATTATGAAGACACAGTTTTATTCTGTAGAATGCCATATTACTGAATACTACACACATCTCATACAGATTTTTATTCTTAGATATAATTTAGATGATTAATCTTTCCTTCAACTTGATTTGATCTAGAATTCCATGAGAGCCAACTCTCTGACTTCCATGAATAGGATTTACTTATTTAAGTGAGGTATGAGATCCTGTCCTTTAGTGTAGGACCAGAGTGGAGATGGTTAGCACTGACCTCTTCACTAACAAATTGGCGTTCTGGGCCCTGGCAAGAACTCCAAAACCCAAATCCCAGAGATTGATAACATATATATATATATATATATATATATATATATATATATATATATATATATATATATATATATACATACAGTTAGTCACTATTTATATGATGAAAATATAATG
The DNA here is from genome assembly GCF_947179515.1 of Apodemus sylvaticus. Taxonomy (NCBI): domain Eukaryota; kingdom Metazoa; phylum Chordata; class Mammalia; order Rodentia; family Muridae; genus Apodemus; species Apodemus sylvaticus. Next base: position 150,246,714 of record NC_067472.1, on the reverse strand, counting down.
AAAATGTAATTTATTTCATAACACAAGAATTTCTTTAGCTATTTTCAGTGTCCTATTCCCACTTTTCCACACAATTTGCAGAGAGATTAAAAATAATCTTCAATTTCCTAACTGTTAAGTAATCCTATATAATCCTTGACTTTTGTGTCTATTGTATAAAATGTGGAAGACAGTATAGCCATGATATAAAAACCTTTAACCTTGACCTGCTAGGTGGCAGATAAAGATGGAGCACTATAGTTTAATCCAGTCTATTCTATACAGCATCATCCTGGCCAAAAGTGCTATTGAAGAAAACATTGACTTTAAAAATAAGTTACTCTGTCTTACTGAATATTTTCTGCCAGGCATTGTCTGATAATTTTTGCAAATACTACACTATGGCATTGTAGTTTCACTGTCGTTTTTTTTTTTTCTATAAGAAATTAATGTTTGAAAGATATCTTTAAAACTCAATGTTGCAGAAATATTCTTTTAGCATGGTTCCAACTTCTCCAACATTGACAGAAGCTTCAGAGGGAATGAAGTAGCACAACCTATAAAAAGGTCACCATACCCTTCACTCAGTGCGGCGTGACTTGAGATATTACATTAGTTAGTGTTCATTCCTTCATTGCTGCAAGTTTAGCCTCACAGGGATAGAATCTGCAAGTTCTGCCATGGGATAGGAAGCCAGGTATTTCCATGTGCAATCAAAACCACCTTTTTATTTTTGCAGATGTTTCCTTCTGATTTCATAGTACTCAATGCAAGTTTGTCAAATTCATAGTACATTTAGTAATTCCTATGCTTTTCCTTTTCCCATGTGAACTTTGACTTTCAGAAAAGGATATATTTAGTCAATATCATATGGGCATCTATTGGAAAATAATTGAAGGTGCAAACATTTAAAATCAGGAGCCTTTCTGCATTTTTTGGTCATTCTTTTATTTGCATGTTCATCAGGCATTTAAATCACCAAGGTTAAAGGTGCATAGAAGAGCATGAGTGATGCTTCTGCTTGTAAAAACAGATACTGCTCTGCAAGAAGATTTCCCAGAAGTCAGGTAAGGAAACTCAAAACTACATATAACTGCTGATCTGGAGACATGTGCATTCTTTAAGTGTATACACACACACACACACACACACACACACACACACACACACGAGCCAAGAACAGACAGAGACTAAATACTACATAGAAACATGAATGTGGACAGAGAGTAAAATATACACACACAATTAACATTATCATGATATAGCTCACCTTGGTGGCATATGATTTTAATTCTAGTACTTAATGGACAGAATCAGATAAATCTCTGAGTTGAAATCCTGATCTACAAAGTGAGTTCTGGGTTAGCAAATACTAATGTGTAAAAATTCTAATGTTTCTAATAAGAAACAATGAAGAAATGAATAAGAATCACATAGTAACACTTTTTAAAACATGGGGGGGAGGAAGTTCAACACTGAACGATAAATCAATGCTTTTATTAAACAGCAAATTGTATATTCAAGGAAAGGGTTTTATTTACATGAGCACATGTAAACTTTAAAAAATATATACCTAACCAAGCAAAAGCTGATTAAGCCAGATTGTTGCTATGTCAGCAATTTTTATTCCTTACTGATTTCTTCTGATATTATGGCAATTATCTAGCACCTGTGTACATTCCCTAGATTGGGTCAGATTTTTCCTTAGCACTCTTTCTTTCCTGCATATAAGGATGTAAAGGGAAATATAAGTCAGCATTGTGTAGTCATCATTGCCCATAAAACATCTTGATTTTATTCCAAATCAATTTATACAGGGGGTTATTAAGACCCTCCTCTTTTATACTAGGAAAAGAATAGCTCACATGTTAGGTCACACACTTTAGTCATTAGCTTTAGAAAAAGATTTTGAGTCCCTGCAGCCTGGCAACCCCTGGCTTAGGGGACTGGGCTGGCTCAGTAGCAGAGACTTTGTGATTAGTCAAGAAAGTGAACCAGGCCCTGCTCAGAGAAGAGGCAGCCAAAGATTCCTGTCACATCCACCCTAGGAGTGATCAGCAAGAGAATTCAGCAAATAAGGTCAAGTCCCATTTTGAGCCCTTGTTTCTTTCATAGGTAAACATCATATGTGCACATTAAGTATTGCACATTTTTGGGGGGAATAGAACATTATCCTATACATCTCAAGTCTTTGGCTCTGAAAAATCAGATCAGAAAGCTATGAGATCAGGACCTGGCTTCCTTTGTCCTGTTCTGTCTTGTGTTGGCTGCAGTGCCCCTCCCCTTGAGCTTTCATTCTCTCCTGTCACTTCAGAGTGAACATTAACATTTCAAAATTTGACAGTATTGAGGCTTACTGGTGTGTGGGACTAAGCCATGAGAAAAAAAGAGAAACTTCATGTTGGTATATGAATGTTAAATAAAATAATATTCCTAAGTAATTTAAAATAGGTTCTACCACTCCCTGAAGCATAAGAGATAAAAGCACTTCAGGGTTAACAAGCAGATTATCATTAGATAGAAGATAAAACAGATAATGGTGGGCCTCATCTCCCAATTTCTAAATGGATAGGAGGATCAGGTATATATCAGTGTTGATACTATGATAGCTATAATATAGGAAGGGGAAATCCAAAGTGGCTTTGAGAAATGGAGTGAACAGAATAAATCCAGGTTTCTGAACTGCCAATTGGTGGAAATGTGACATGTCTTAGATACAGAGCTATAGCACACACAGGGTTATATAATTATAAACCTTTTTCTGTCATATTTTATGGTGATCTGTTCTGAATATTGTTACTCTGCTTTGGTGTCATTAGGAACTAGTTTTTAATTATTTTTGTAAGTTTGCCCAGATTGAAAAATATTCTAGTGACTTGACACGTACTGTCTTTGGATATTTAACCTCTATTTTGTGCTCTAATATCCTGATTTTGATTGGGTTTATCAGTTATGCAAAGTAACATGCAGAATTTTTTGACAATACTTTGAGATAAATTCACAAGTGTGTGCTTAGATTTCTGTTTTTGTTTATTTGTTTATAGGCCTTATTAGAATTATATTTTCTTTTTCATTTCAAAATGGCATTATATTTCATTTTTATTGAAAAATAATTTTAGTACAGATCATTATAATTAAATTTTCCTTTTTGTCTACTCCTCCCAGTCACTCTCCACCTAACCTACCTTCCAGATCAGCTCTATTTCTGTCTGTCTCGATAAAAGCAGGCACAACATGTAACAACCAAACATATCAAAATGAAATATAGTAATATCAAATTCCTCCATACTCAGAGTGGTCAAGGCAACCTGACAGAAAGAAAAGTGCCACAGGATGAAGCACAAGAATCAGAGACTCACTTGATAACATACTCAGGAATGCCATAAAAATACTAAACTGAATGTTATAACATGTTCAGATGACCAAGTGCAGAGTATTTTTTTAATTTTTAAATAGATATTTTCTTTATTTACATTTCAAATGTTATCCCCTTTCCTATATTCCCTTCTGAACCCCCCCCCCATTCCTTTCCACCTCATCTGCTCACTAACCAACCTGAGACTGCTTCCCTGTCCTAACATTCCCGTATACTGGGGTAAGGAGCCTTCAAAGGTCCAAGGTACTTTCCTCTCATTGATGTTCAACAATGCCATCCTATGCTACACATGCAGCTGGAGTCATGGGTCCTTCCATGTGTAGTCTTTGGTTGGTGATTAAGTCCCTGAGAACTCTGGGGGGGGTTCTGGTTAGTTCATATTAGTGTTCCTCCTATGCAGATGCAAACCTCTTCAGCTCCTTGCATCCTTTCTCTACTTCCTCCACTGGGGAGACTGTGATCAGTTCAATGGTTGGCTGAGAGCATTCCTCTCTGAATTTGTAAGGCACTGGTCTGCCTCTGGGGAGACATCTTTGTTTTTTTTATTCGATATAATTTATTTACATTTCAAATGATTTCCCTTTTCTAGCCCCCCCCACTCCCCGAAAGTCCCGTAAGCCCCCTTCTCTTCCCCTGTCCTCCCACCCACCCCTTCCCACTTCCCCGTTCTGGTTTTGCCGAATACTGTTTCACTGAGTCTTTCCAGAACCAGGAGCCACTCCTCCTTTCTTCTTGTACCTCATTTGATGTGTGGATTATGTTTTGGGTATTCCAGTTTTCTAGGTTAATATCCACTTATTAGTGAGTGCATACCATGATTCACCTTTTGAGTCTGGGTTACCTTACTTAGTATGATATTCTCTAGCTCCATCCATTTGCCTAAGAATTTCATGAATTCACTGTTTCTAATGGCTGAATAGTACTCCATTGTGTAGATATACCACATTTTTTGCATCCACTCTTCTGTTGAGGGATACCTGGGTTCTTTCCAGCATCTGACAATTATAAATAGGGCTGCTATGAACATAGTAGAACATGTATCCTTATTACATGGTGGGGAGACATCTTTATCAGGCTCCTGCCAGCAATCACTTATTGGCATTCACAATAATGTCTGGATTTGGTAACTATTCATGGGATGAATCCCCAAGAGGGAGAGTTTCTGGATGGCCTTTTCTTCAAAGCTCTACACTTTGTCTCTGTATTTCCTGCCATGAGCACTTTCTACCCCATTCTAAGCAGGATCAAATTATCCACACTTTGTTTTTCCTTCTTCTTGATCTACATGTGGTCTGTGAATTATATCTTGGGTATTCTAAGCTTACGGATGAATATCTACTCTCAGTGAGTAACTGCCATGCGTGTTCTTTTATGATTGGGTTACATCACTCAGGATGATTTTTTTCTAGTTCCTTCCATTTGCCTAAGTATTTCAGGAAGTCATCGGATTTATTAGCTGTGCAGTATTCCATTGTATAAATGTCCCACAATTTCTGTATCCATTCCTCTGTTGAGGAATATGTGAGTTATTTCCAGCTTCTGGCTTTTATAAATAAGGCTGCTATGGACTTAGTGGAGCATGTGTCCTTATTACATGTTGGAGCATCTTCGGGGTATATGCCCAGGAGTGGTAAAGCTGGGTTCTCAGGTAGTATTATGTCCAATTCTCTGAAGAACTGCCCAACCGAATTCCGGAGAGGTTTTACCAGCTTGCAATCCCACCACCAAGGGAGGAGTATTCCTCTTTCTCCTGATACTTTCTAGCATCTGATGTCACCTGAGTTTTTGATCTTAGTCATTCTGAGAGGTGTGAGGTGGAATCTCAAGGTGGTTTTGATTTGCATTTTCCTATCATCTAAGGATATTGTACATTTTTGGGTGCTTCTTAGCCATTCAATATTCCTCAGTTGTGAATTCTTTGTTTACCTCTGTACACCATTTTAATAGGGTTATTTGGTCCTCTGGAGTCTAACTTCTTGAGTTCTATGTACGTTAATAAATATATCTATAAAAATAAGGTTATAAAATGTAAGTGGAGTTTCAAACATTCATTAGATACATATTGATTTAAAATAAACACATGCTGGGAGTAAGGTTTCGGTAAAATATACTGATATAGTGTGTATGTGTGTGTGTGTGTGTGTGTGCATGCCTGTGTGTATATATACATATTTATATATACCTATAAATCCCTAGCAAGAATTCTCAATATCATATGGAAAAATAATGAAGCCAGGATAGCAAAAACAATATTGAACAATAAAATACCTCAGGCAGAATAACAAATCCTGATCTCAGGCTAAGCTACAGAGCAATAGTGAAAAAAACTGCATGGTATTGATACAGAAAATAAACACTAATGAATGGAATAGAATCAAAATCCTTGAAATAATTCCCCACAAATATAGACATTTATTTTTTTGACAAAGAAGCCAAAACCATACCAACAACAACATCTTCAACTTTTAGCACTAGTCTGATGTCTACATGTAAAAATGAACATAAATCCATATTTATCAACTTACGAAAAACTCAAGTCCAACTGGATTAAGGACCTCAATATAGGACAAGATCCACTAAATCTCATAAATAAGAAAGTGCAAAATACCCTTAAATACATTGGTGCAGGAGACAGTTTCCAGAAGAGAAGACTAATGGATCAATATCTAAGGTCAGTGAGTGATAAATGTGACCTAATGATCCTCCAGACTTCTTTAAGGCCAACAACACTTTCAATAAGACAAAATGGCAGCTTACCAATTGGGAAAGTACCTTCACCAATACTACATATGATGGAGATCTAGTATCCAAAAATTATGATGAACTCAATTAGTTAAACACAAATATCCCAAACCAACCAATTAAAAAGTTGGACACAGAGATAAACAGAGAATTCTCAACAAAGTATCATGAAGGGCCAAGAATCTCATACAGAAATTTTCAAACTCTTTAGTCATCAGTGAAATGTAAATCAAAACAACACTGAATTTCTACCTACTACTGGTCAGAATAGGTGATCAAAATTTCAAGAGTTACCACATTCTGATGAAAATTTGTGCGTACTTGTATAACCATTTTTGAAATCAATTTGGAAGTTTCTCAGAAAACTTGTAAGTAGTTGTACCTCAAGACACAGGTATAGCACTCCTGGGCATATACCCAAAGTATACTTCAATATCTAACTAGGAACCATGCTCCAATATGTTTATAGCAGCAAGGACTTTCAAATAAGCTAGATGTCCCTCAATTGAAAATGGATAAAGAAAGTGTAGTACATCTACACAATTGAGTACTATTCATCTATAAAAAAATGTAAACATCTTGAATTTTGCAGCCTAACGTATGGATCTTGTGAATATAGTCCTGAATGATATGACTCAGTATCAAAATGATATATACAGTATATATTTACTCATTAGAATACAGGATGTCCTTGCTACTCTCCATAAACCCAGGTGGATGAGAGAATGAAGGGCAGAAGCAAGTGAGTTTGAGCCTTGCTTAAACGGGAAAATGGAATGGTACTGGAAGGCAGATGGAGGGAGGAAACTGGGTAGGTGAGTGGAGTAGGCAGAGAATGGTGGGAATTGGGACCTTGTGTGTGGAAAGTCAGGCGAAGATGACCAGATGGTAAGTAGAATGAATGGATATACAACTTATAGCAGGAGAAGGAAGGGACATCTCCAAGAAGAGACAGAGATCTGAGGCAGGGGACATGCCCAAAAACTGATTGAACAGAGAAAAATACACACGCACACACACACACACACACACACACACACAATCTGTTAATATATATTAGTATATATTCAAATATGTATTCATATGTACATTCAAATATATATATATATATATATATATATACATATATATATTTATACATGTACACATAGATACATAGACACACACATATAAAGAGATGGGTAGATACATACAGAGAGATAGAAATAGACAAGGAAATACTAAAGACTGTATAACAGAAAAACAGAGAAAGTGAAAGGAGGGGGGGGTTGTTTAAAATGTCAAAGAGCATGAGGTTGAGGCTAAGGAAAATTTATGTTACTAGGTTCTTGGTAGATTGTGGAAGTTGGATTAAGAGTCTAAAAAATGGCAATTCAATGTGATTCACTATCAGATTTCATAATTACAATACAAATAAAGTGTAAGCATGTTTTGAAGTAGATAGCAGCACCCAACACAGATGCTCAGAAATTGTCAAGATGTCAATTGTAACGTACTCAGTCATAATGGGAACGTACTCAGTCATAATGGGAAAAATGTATTGCAGACCCACTTCCAAAGCTTAGGAACCATCTTGGATGTGAAAACAGAGAAATAGATAATAATCCAGAGACAATAAATGACAGAAGAAAATTTTTAACTTTTGTATATATCGAGTTATTTTTACATATGAAACTACGGCAGCTATGGCAGATTGCACAGAATGCAAGAAACCACTAGGCAGAAAAAAATTGCTGCAATGCTGAGAAATGATCACAAAGCACCACCACTAGCTGGGAAGCTATTTGGAATTGATAACTGCCAGATGACTGAGAGATATTTTTCTCTAAATATGCCTTCTCCAGAAGGTAGATGAGATGCCATTCAATGGCCACCCCTCTAAGAAAAGTAGTCAACATTTATTTTATTTGCTGGTTTTAAGAAAATATGTCAAGTATAGTGATGAATACTTTAATCTCAGAACTCAGACAGCAGAGAAAGGCAGTTTTCTGTTAGTGTGTGTTTTCTAGAAAGTGGATTAGTTCCTATTAGATGATCACACATTAAAAAAAAAAAATAACCAGCAATAATTGACCTGGATAGACATTAGTAAATAAGCCAAGTATGGTGATGAATATCTTTAATCCCAAACTCAGATGGTAGAGACATGTAGAATTTATTTATTATTATTGCTTGTATACTGTGTAGGAGTATATGAGTTTGTCACAATTTTCATATTCATGTTATATAAATACAATGTAAAGTGAGTTCATTTCCCTTTCAATTACAGGACTCTACCTAGTGACAAAAGTGAGTTTGTCAAGCTTACATAAGAAGTACTTACATCCTACTTATCCAGAAGTAGGTCTCTTCAGCATGATATTTCATGGTTGGGTGTGGTGAAAAATAATGAGATAGGGGGAGAAGATGGCGAAGGAGAAGAGGGTTGGAGGAAGAGAGTAAAAAACACATGTGCATGTAAAAATTCATGCTCCTGTGCATGCATGTGCACACACACACACGGGAAAGTTCTGTGAAACTTGAATAATTTTATGACTAGAATTTCATAGTAGGCATTTGGTAATATGATGACTGATGTACATTCAAGAAACAAGTGTCATATTAACTTTAGTTTCTTGGAAAAACATAAAAGACAGTCAGTAAAAAACTAGAGAACATTAAAGAAAATTAAACTGGCATCTACACAAAGTATAAAGTTATATTACTCATTATGGGTAATTTTTCAGAATAATACAATGTAAGCAATGTAAACAAATAAAATCACCTCTAAAACAACTGTGCCAGCTGAGGAGAGAGAAGTGGAGTAAATTAGGAAACATATGATCAGTCAAATGATGGCGATGTCTTTCATTTTTTAAGTAAAGCTTTTTGTTACCAATATAAATACACTGGTAAACCTGTGTAAAAATATCTTGAAATTTTCAACGAACCCCATTAATGAGTACACAGAACACATGGATAGAAGAGTACTTCCTTAAAGCTGTCAGAGTGTTCAGAGGACAGTGTCAACCAGCTTGGGAGCAGGCTGGTCTTAAACTCAAAGAACAGCATATGTAGGTCAATCACAATATGCCAATTAATGCCATTCCCCTTATGAACCAATAATATAAATGATTATCTCCTTTTTGAGGAACAATGCTATCTACTATATTATATTTTGGCTCTCTTTCAGTGAACCCCCTATATTTAAAAATTCATCTGGTTCTAGTTTACAATCCTTTTTCATGAACATTTTATTCCCTAAAATTTAGTATCATTTCTATTCCCAAGGCCTCTCCTTACATGAAATAAGCAACTCCAGACTATAATTTAGAGACTTATACTACTCCTATAGAGTCAAAACTGCCTGCCTCATATATATCATCTTACAAGAACTTGGGAATTTTTACTGGTCTCTCTCCAAAAAGAGTGTTCCAGGAACATCTTTTAGACCATGACAATGGCATTTCTAGCAATCTTCTTTAAAGAACATCATTGCTGTTTTCCATGTTATAGCTGGATTATTGTTCTCAGGGAAAATTGTTAGGTCCCATTCCACAAGGGTTATGTGGGCACATGTATAATCAGGAATAGCTGTTATCATGAAGATATTATACTATAAACATCCATTAATGTGTTTGTTATTATCCATAATGTCATTGTTTATTGAATGGCAACACATTTAATTGTCTATCACTTTTGAGGGTAGTTTTTTCAGGTAGACATAATTTTAATAATTGGCCTTTTACATAGAAATCTTATGTTTTAGATTTTGTTTATTTTTTAAGTTTATGTCTTTGTGTATGAATGGATGCCTGTATGTGTATCTGTGCAGCACAAGTACATAGAACCTAAAAATATCAGAATCCTTCAGATTTCCTGGGAATGGAATCACAGGTTTTGGTATACACACAAGTTCTGGGAATTAAACACAGACATTTTGAAAGACCACTCAGTGTTCTTAAATATTGAGCTAACACTCAGGGTTCAAGACAGGTTTTTAAAATGCCAATCATAATTACTCACATTATAATTACTCAGTGTATTCTGTTTTGAGTAAGATAAACATTTGAAAAGCATCTTTTCCTTCAAAGGATTTTGGAACCTAAATATATGAGACCCAATTGGATGGTTGAGAGCAAAAGGGCAGAGATATCTACTATTACTTCTAGTATCAGAAAAGTAATTACACTATCTGGTGACACAGAACAATAAAAACTGGTGACATGCACCATGTCCTACATGTCTCATCTCCAGGCAAAAAAGTTACTGAGACCATAAAGGAAAGCATCCTATATAGAGAGAAATGTCAAAATGAACTACTGACGATTCTCTCACAATATTGTGAGGAAGTCTAAATCTCTCTTCTTGTCCATAAGCTATGTTATCATTTGAAGACAATAAGAAAGTAAGTTATAGTAAATAAATATAGATATTAAGCTGTTAGCCCAAGTTATACAAAATGGGATATTTTTCTTTCTCAGGCTCTATAATACCACTGGCACCTGAGGATGTCCAAAGATAAAATCATACTTAAACATTTCCCATCTCTAGAGCACCAACTTCATAAATTCCAGAGACAAAGAATGTTCTAGGAATTTTGGCCAACACTTTATATACCCTGAATTCTGTCTCATATTATCCATCAAGTTATAGGAAAGCTTTCAATGATGGTTTCTACATGCTCAGCCCAAGAAGTGGAACTATTAGAAGGTCAGGTGCTGTTTCAGTAGGTGTGTCACTGTGGTCAGGGTGTTAATGCACTTCTCCTAGCTGCCTGGAGGTCAGTGATGTGAGCAGCCTTCAAATGAAGCATGACTGTATGCTGCCATGCTTCCACCTTGATGACAATAAACTGAACTTCTGAGCCTATAAGCCTGCCCCAATTAATTTTCATTCTTATAATGGTTGCCTTCTACATGGTGTTGATACACATAGAAAATCCCTAAGACAGAATAGACAGAGGAAAGGGGGAAAGAGAAAAGAGAAAAGAACTATATAGATAGAAGATAGGCATCAGAAGAGCATACAGGCCATAAAAATTAATAAAGAGATGAATAAGTTTCATATATATATATATATATGAAAATGGTACACGGAAATCCATTAGGGTATAAAATTGAAATGTTCTAATATATTTAAATTTATTTTTAAAGTATTTACTTTGCATCTAACTCAATGCTTCCTTCCTAGTCACCTTCTCCCACAATCCTTCTTACAACTGCCTTACTTTCTTCCCTGAGTGAGCTGGAGACACTCTGGGTATCCCCCTACACTGGAACTTCTAAAACAAAATCGTCATAAATCTCAAAAACAAATGCATCAAACTTGAGAATATCATTATAAGTGGGGCAATCCCATCTCATAAGTACAGGAATGGTATAAACTCACTTATAAGCAGATATTAGACATAAAACTGAAGCTACCCTCCACAGACTCAAAGAAGTAAAAAAGAAGGAAGGCCCCAACAAGGATGCATGGATCTCAGTTGGCAGAGAGAAAAGAGTCATAAGAGGCAGATGAGAAGGAGAGGGGATAGTGATACAAATGGAGATGGAGCTTCAGTATCAGGTGTGGGCAAGGACCAAACAGACAGCTTGAGGGCTATTAAAATGAATGAAAATATTGAAGTGAAAGTGTTTGAGAGGTCAAGGGCATCTCCAAGATGAGACAGAGACCTGGGATAAAGCAGGATTCCAAGAATCAGTGGGAGTTAACTCTTCTATGACTCTCAGCTTTGGGGCTATGCAATCTGAAGTAGTCACCTTCTGTATCCTGGCAGTATCCAGTGGAATCAAAGACACGAATATATCCTCAAAATGTTCAAGCTAAAATGTATTCTGTTTCCACGAAATTCAGGTAAACGGAGTGGATGAATCTGAGGTAATGGGCAATCAATAACCAGCAAAACCTGAGACCCATCTGATGGGGAAGCCCTATGTCCTAACACTATTATTGATACTCTGTAATGTGTGCAGACAGGAGCATGTTGTCCTCTGAAAGGATTCACCCAGTAGCTGACTCAGAGAGATAGACACTCACAGCCAAACATTGAATGGAGCTTGGGGACACTTCTGGAAGAATAGGAGGAAGGATTGTATGCCCCAAAGTGAATGGGAACTCCACAGGAAGACCGAAAGTGTCATGTTACATGGACTGTTGCAGTATCTCAGAGACTGAACTACCAACCAACGAACATATACCAGCTGAACCTAGGCCTCTCTGCCCTTATGTATTAGATTTGCAGCTTGGTATTTATATGGATCCAGAACAACTGTAAAGGGAGTATCTCAAATGCTACTGCTTGCTTGGGGGATATGTTCTTCTAGCTGGGGTATCTTGTCTGGCCTCACTCAGAGTAAATGGACCTAGCCTCACATAGATTTAAAGTGCTAGGTTGGGCAATACCAAGTGGCCCCGACTGTCTCAGAGGAGGTGAATAGGGCCCGTGGGAAGTATTGTAGGAAGGATGACAAGGATGAGAGCAATGAAACAAATGTAAAATGAAGAAGTAATAAAACAGGACAAACCAAACCAAAAGGCTATGATGTATTCTTTGGTTGCAATGTATATTTCCCAAAGATTTTGAATTTTTAACAAGAATTGAGAGAGTAAAGGTTAAGAGATTGGAAAGATGGTTTAGTAGTTGAATAATAGTTACTATTACAGAGAACAAAGGTTTACTTCTCAACAATTACGCTGTGGCTCAGAACTATGTGTATCTCCAATCCAAAGGACGTGATGCCTCTTAAGAATTCTGAGTGAGACAAGCACACAATTCATACAGGTACATCCATGAAACAATACATTCAAACACAAGATATAAGTTGGATATATCTAAACAATATTTTAAAACAAAGTTTATCTCATTACTGCAAAATTTCGAATATACCATAAGGATTCAGAAATTCTTTTTTTTATATAATCCTATTTTCTTGACATCAGTAAATTGCTTTATTTCTTACTCTTAGAACTTAAAATCTGTCATAGGTTTGTTACTTGAAGTTTCCTTTAAAATGCGGATGTTGCCAAAATTGATCTTTTCAATCAAGATTTAAAATTACCATCTGTTCATTAAGAAAATTAATTTTCTCATTTTTTATATGTAGCTCTTTTTTGATAGTAAATTCATTTGAATTGTATAATGCAAGAATAGTTCATCTCAGTAAACTAGAGTTTCTTTTAGATTAGTCTTTCTGGTTGTCTTAGATGCAAGCAGTCGTTATAAAATTTGTGACCTTTCAAAATTAATGAATTATAATTATAATAATATATTTATTTATTGTTTTCAATAGGATGAAAAATCCCTGAGCCAAATTTGTGATTGTCATAAAGGAGGAGTATGGGAAAGGCATTTAGATGAGAAATACAAAGAAACAACTTGATTATCTATGTAAACAAGTAAAAATTATTATTTTCTGTCAAGTGATTAAAGCAATCCAAAACACATTTTGGTATCAGTATAGAAAAGTTGAAGATGCAAAAATTAAGAGTTATTCATATTATAAGAACTAGAGAGTGATGTTTGTATATTTTTGAGTGAGGCTCACTGAGTTAGAGTTTTTGGGAATTTATCTTACAGGTACTAGCCATGACACTTCAATAATCTAAAAATGTTCAATGAGAGTTTATAATTTCTCCATGTCCAGATACTTTCAGAAGAATAGTAGTAATACTTTTATCATTAAGAAAATTATAAGGACATGTGAAATCTATTTTGATAATTAAAAATACCTTAATATTACAACTCTTTAAAACAGTTCAAAAGTGTTGGTGCTATTTATTATAAATATGACAGCACTGTCATGTTGTTACTTTGACTATATGATTTTATTTGTAGTATAGGATGAGTGATATGTAGCTTTGCTGAAGACATCAAGGTTATGTTCCTGGGTTTTAAAAGTTTGAGAAGCAAAAATAGAAATATTCATTTTGTTCAGGCATATACAAATAAGCAAGGGCATCCACACTTGTAATAGAAATATTAATAACGCTTAAGCACAATAAAAAACTTTACACAATAAGAGTGGGAGAGTTCAACACTCTACTCTCACCAATAGACAGATCATGAAAACAAAAACTAAAATGTAGCATGTGACATTAACAGAAGTTATGAACAAAATAGATTTAAAATGTATCTATAGTACATTTTACCCTAAAGTAAAAGAGTATGCATGCTCAGGAACATATCATACCTTCTCCAAAATTGACCATATAATCTGACACAAAACAAGCCTCAACAGATATAAGAAGACTGAAATAATGCCATGCATGCTATCAGATCACCAGGCACTAAAGCTGTTTTTAAATAACCAAAGAAAATAAAACCTACATAGTCATGGAAACTGAACTTTCTACTCAATGATAACTTGTTCAGGAAAGAAAGAAGAAAGAAATTAAATCTGATTTAGAATGTAAGGAAAATTGAGGCACCACATAACTATACTTATGGGATAAATGAAAACAGTGCTAATAGAAAAACTCATAGCTTTGAGTTCCTCCACCAAAAAACAGAGGGGAGTGGTGAACAATTGTAAGAGTAGTGGTGAATAGCTTTCATTCTTGGATTCAAGTGAGGCATGGGGATTCTGAGGCCAAGGTGATTCCTTGTACAATGCAAATTCTAGGACAGAGGGTGATATATAACATTGTGTGTGTGTGTGTGTGTGTGTGTGTGTGTGTGTGTGTGTGTATGTATGTGTGTGTGTGTGTGTGTGTGTGTGTGTGTGTGTGTGTGTGTGTTTGAGAGGGTGGGGGAGAGAGAGCGAGAGTGAGAGAGAGAGAGAGAGAGAGAGAGAGAGAGAGAGAGAGAGAGAGTGAGAGAAAAGTATAAAGAAAGAACAGGAGGGAGAGAAGAAAGGGAAATAAATGAAAGAAAAAAAGAGGGAAGGAAGGAAGGAAGGAAGGAAGGAAGGAAGGAAGGAAGGAAGGAAGGAAGGAAGGAAGATAGATTTTTGATTTGTAAACACATTTTTCACCTGGGCATGGTTATACTTGCCTATACTCTCTGAACTCACAAAGCAGATGCACATGGATCATAATGAGTTTGAGAACAGGCTGGTCTTTGGAGCAAGATTCTGGATAGCCAGGTCTATACAGATAATTCCTGTTTTGAAACCCCAACCAACCATCTACATTCAAAATAACTTTTAATGCACTATTTGAATATGACATGTAGAATGAATGCACACTCACCACAGATTTGAAAAAATCAAATTATATTTTTAAAATATATTTAAAATATTAATTTGTGTATTTAAAAATACAAATTTAATTATTTAATATTGGTGCAATATATATATATGTATATGTGTGTTTGTATGTGTTTATATGCATAAATATGTGCATATATATGTACATATATGTACATATATATACACATACACACACACAAACACACACACACACACACACACACACACACGCACACACAGTCAAAAACACTCGAACAAATTTCATGTCCATGTGTGGAAGTTTAAGTTCTACTTAAAGTAGACTTTTCCCTCTTTCCACCATATAAATTTAATTCGTGTTTTCTGACTTGGCAGCATGCCCCTTCTCCTGTCGAACCAGCTTTCTTGATATTAAACACTGATATATTTTTATGTCCAAAATAATTTCAAAATATTTTTAGTTAATGAAATGTATTTCCCATTTCATATCTCCCAATATTCCTATATCACTCTCCAATATCTCCATTAAGTTAATGACCTGTATGCATGTACATATATTAACACCCATGTGTATTTCTATATATAAACTGTTCAGACTGAACAGTGTTACATGTATTTGTTTTCAGGAGTGACTGAATATATGGCATTGAAGAAATAATTGCTGTGGTTATCCCTGGCAATGACCACCTCTCACACTCCCAATTCATTACATGGCCTTTAATGCTTTTTATAGAGTTGAGGCTTCTTTGGGTTCTTTGGGTTCTCCATACGGATTTGGCTCTTCCTATGGTATTTTTGTTATGGATATTTGTTTGCCATATAATATATTTTGATATTATTTTCCTCCAAAACATCTAAATACTCTACCACTTACTATACACATAATTTATTAACCTCTCCCCAATTCCATGATTCTAATGGAAAATAAACTCATACCTAATATATTATAAATAAATCTAAAATATATAGCAGTGTATTCATTGAAAATACAGTGATAAAAATTCATGCATAAATTATTAAGCCCTACAATGTATGCAACAAAATTGATGCATGATAGTGACTGGTATATTATCAAATAAAGGAGGTGGCAAACTGCTTCTATGGTATCTATAAGACAAAGGGAACATGCAAACATTGCTGGCATAACTGAGGTTGGCATGTACACAATTCAATTTCTGGAAGGTGCTTATCCCCTAGTGTCATGTGTTGATGTGCCTCTGTGTTAAAATGATGGAAGTACATCCCTTATCATGGGTGTGATGAAACATCATTATATTTAAAACATATGTGAATGTAATGACCTTAGGAATTATTCCAGTTTGTTCATTTCCTTATACATTGTAGTTAGAACTGTATTCCTCTGTAATGAACAGGGTCTACATTCTAAGTGTTGCGATGTCACTAAAAGTATTGATAGACTAATTTAATATCACCATGTACAAATGTAATATATATTGATAAGGATTAATGCAATCTGTGGTAGCTGTTAAGAGGCCTTTTTCTTTGACATCAAGACATAGAGCTATATATGAACTGTTGATAAATAAATAATTTGATCTGGAAGCCATGGGATGGTATAGTTTTAGCCTGTAGTTTGGCAGAAATATTCCATGAGGGGGTCAGGTATTATCATAGTAACTGATAATATAAAAAGTAATATTTCAGTGCACCTCTGAAATATTGAGAGTAAACTTTAGTCAGTGGAGGAAGAACAATATTTACTGAGTGATCTCTAGATAAGTGACATCATGTTTAAAGGGCTTAGACTAACATGGGACTTAGCTTCAAGAAATTCTAAAACAACCAATAGGGAACTAGGAACTTACCCAGGCAGACAAAATCCCTTAGAGTGTTTATTCCTGAACCAGATTGCAACTTGAGTACTGAATGTGTCAAAGAGACCCATTGACACTACTGGTAAACTGAAGGCCATTTGAGGAGTCAGTAAATAATTACTAAGTTCACTTTTCTCTCTGGGAATAAATATTGAATTACTGGGTTGGCATTTCTCTCCTTGAGTTAATTTTAATGCCAAAGTAATATTTTTTTCTCATTGATTATCTTAGTTTAAGCAAGCCAGTCTGTAGTAGCAAGTTTTTTCCCTGTATCTAGATGATGACAATATGTATTCACGAAGAAACAGATCATCATTTATCACGTGACTTATTCACCCAAACTGAATAATCATCTCTTCTCCATTCTTATAATACAATTATTTCCACTTTATCCATAACTCTGTTTTAGAGTTCACACCAAATCCTGTGGCTACCTCCATAGATAAATGTATCCAGGAATTCTGAACCAACCTGTACCAATATGTTGGTTTTTTCTTTTTCCCTTTTCTTTATTTGATCATTAAGTAGCTCTAAGACTACCATTCCCTCGCAAGTACAATTATATGCTTGACTGAAATGAAAGCTCACTGTACTTCTTCTCTAACTTATGTAGCCCTAACTACACTAGAATTGATGGAACACAATATGCCCTTAATTCTAGCATTATTACATCTTTGTGGCAACAACTTAAACCATCACCTTAAACTTTTATAAAGTTCTCTAATTTCATATATCTATTCAAATCAAATCACTAACTCTTTAAAACCATAAGTTCATCCAAACAATATTATCTTATGACAGTACTCATTCAAGTTGATCTACAGAAAAAAAAAAATTGCCATGTTGTGGACTATCTCCCAAGAGGCAATTACAGTAAATTACAGGCAAGTCCCTTCACAATATGTTAGATGTATGAAGAATAAAACAATGATAAATACGAGAAGGCACTGCATCTGTGAGTAGCCTTCTAAAGATGGAGCCCCTGGATTTTACCTTTCTAAGTTTCACATATTACAATTGAGCAAACTGTGAACAGTATCCAGGATTCTCATTTGTTTGCTGCATCTTATCCTGCATGGCATCCACAATTAATACCTGGGGGAAATGTTTACAAAAATCAAAATCTGTATTTCTAACATATTGGGAATTTTTAAGCATCAATAAAAGATTTTAGAAGACATACATACAAAATAATGCAGAGGCTAAAGATGAACATTGAGGCCAAATATTGTGGAATATGCATTTAAGCCCAGAGTAGGGAAGACAGGAAAATCTCTGAGAGGCAAGGACTATCCAGCTGCATATACTCGGCACAGATTAGTTAGGGCTGCACAATGAAAACTGTATTTATGGAAAGATTTTTTTTAAAAAAGATTTTGTTTGTTCTATGAGTACGCAATTATTTTTCTCTGAATATGCCATGTTCATATATTTGCTGCACAAAGTTAGTTTGTGGGCAGATATTATTTGTCTAGTCGTCAAACTTTTCAGTGTTTATTTTGATTAATAATCAAAATTAATATTTTGAAAATAGAATAAGGGCCATGATATTTTCCTGGAGAATATAAAAGAGGTTGAACTTGGTAGTAGGTATTACAGGCCAGGGAGCAATTATAATAGATTAAATAAGAAATGTCCCTCACCGATTCTACTATTTGAACACTTGTTTCCTACATGGTGGATTTGTTTTGTATGGTTTCAATGGTGTAACCTTGTGGGTGGAAACATATCACATGCAGTGGATTCTCAGATTAAAAGTCTTGTGCTGGCTCTCTTTCTCATCATTAATTTATGTTTATCTTCTTTTCTTTCTGCTGCTTGATTGTATTTAGAGATTTGATCTTCCACCATTCTATACATTTCAGCACGATTGGAGAGTAAATGCAAGTTCATCAATGCAAAGATATTATAAATATTCCAGAAAAGCTAAAAATGCTCCCTAGAAAAGAATTCATTTATATATGTATATGTTCACATTATGGTTCCAACATATATTTATAATTTATTCATGAAAATAATGTTTCTCTCTCCCTCTACGTGTTCCTCTCCCTCTCCTTCTGCCTCTCTCTCTCTCTCTCTCTCTCTCTCTCTCTCTCTCTCTCTCTCTCTGTCTCCTTAAAGATTCCTGAGTAAATGAGTATGTCTCAGAAAACAAACAGTAGGATAAATGGGACTTATGAAGGTTTTCCCTCTGACTTTGCATAGGTGCTCTGTGTATGTGTGTGACACACACACACACACACACACACACACACACACACACCTATGTGAATAATTAATACATAATTATTTTCATATATTTATTTCAAACACAAATCTGTGGTGCACAAATTCAGCTAAATAATGTTCAGTAGCAAAAAACCTGAAATTTGCAGGTAGATAGGTGGAAATGAAAGGAATGTGTAACAGTGAGTGCTAGTAATCAAACTTGAAAAATACAAATGCTCCCTGTCTTCTCCATATGAGGTTTCTATATAAAATCTTTTCTTTTGTGTGGTTTTATTGAGACCATGTGAAAAATATGATATTGGACAATTGTCATTGTCATAGAGGAATGCATTGAGAGAGGAGTGGGAGTATAATACTTAGTAAATGAAAGTAGTAAGGGGATTTCTGGGGGCAGGATTATGTGGATAGTCATAAGTCAGGATTTGGAAAAATCGGCGTCCACATCAAGGTTAAGCCAAAGCAGAAGATATATACAGAAATTATTTGGGAAAATTTATATTAACTTATACTATTTAACCCAATAGTGAGAATATTAGAGCTTATGTGATATAAAATAATGTAGAAACAGTACTGGAAGCTAAATGTTTAATCAGGAATGGTGATAGGTCTTAAGGTTGTGTTAAACAAGTGGATTATGTTTAGCAAAACTAAGGATGTACAAAGAATCTTTATGAAATATATATATATATATATACACACAAATATACATATATATTTATATTTTATTTGAAGTACATATGTACTTTATCAGAGTTATATATTTATTTATATACATATTTATATAGAACATAAATTTTACAATTACAATATATAATATATATATATAAAGTTGCATAGATACTTATATTTATGTGTATGCATACATAATCTCATAAAGAAATTTCCATACTCCTAACAAGTACAGCTGCCCTATATTTAGTAGTTATATATATATATATATATACATATATATATTATCTTAAAAGTAACAAATAACATATATATGTATATATGTTATCTTAAAAGTAGCATGTTGTATATACACATTTATATATAAACACTATTTGGGAAGTACTTATTATTTTACATATACTATAAACATTTATTTTGTAGAAATGGATATATTATTTATGATAGTTGAAAGAGAAATGTTTAATTTAGTGAAAATGCTATTCCTAGAAGATATCAATTGTTAATGGAAATTGTAGTGACAGACAAGGGTTAATTGACTGGAAATTATAACTAAAAGAATCCCAGAGACCTTTTATAATTATACATATTCAATATAAGAGACAACAATATATTTCACCAAATTTTAGCTTATAATTATACCTATATATGGAAACAAAAAGGATCAATGCAGAAAAAAACTTAAATAATAAAAGAATTGGTAAGAGGCAACACTATATCAGATTAAATTTATTCTACACTGTTAAAGTATTAAAAGGTGTATGGTATGGTACTGGTATGTTATAACTGCAGTAATTACTGCAGTTATTTTTCAAGTTATAACACCACTTGAGAAACAACAACCTTCACAAACAAAATTATGTGGCATGAGTCACCACATAATTCCACTTTGGAAATAACTTAAAAATCTTAAATCCCATCATTATGAAATCAAAACCAAAATAAAATGATAAAAACAAAGGGAATGTCTCTGCGGACTTCTGTGGACTAGAGCCTATAATTGTCCTCACTGGGTCAACTGTAAATATGATATAACATTCAGCTTAGTTTTTTTTTTATTTTTATTTTTTAAAATATGTTTTTTTATTCGATATATTTTTTATTTACATTTCAAATGATTTCCCCTTTTCTAGCCCCCCACTCCCCGAAAGTCCCATAAGCCCCCTTCTCTGCCCCTGTCCTCCCACCCACCCTTTCCCACTTCCCCGTTCTGGTTTTGCCGAATACTGCTTCACTGAGTCTTTCCAGAACAAGGGGCCACTCCTCCTTTCTTCTTGTACCTCATTTGATGTGTGGATTATATTTAGTGTTTTAATGTATTCCTGAGTATGTTAACAAGTGAGTTTCTGCTTCTTGTGCCTGCTCCTATGGCACTTTTTCTTCTGTTTGGTTGTCTTGTCTTCCCTTAAGATGATGGGTTTTGATCTTATTGTATGTCATTTTGATATGTTTGGTTGGTGCCTCTTGGGTGGGCTTTTCCTATTGTTAGACAGAAAGAGAACTGATCTGGAAGGGAGGGCAGGTGAATAGGACCTGAAAGGAGTAGAAAAAGGGAAAATGTATTCATGATATATTGTATTAAAATTAATTTTCCATAAAAATTAAATATAACATTATTTTGAAATGAAAAGCATTGAATTCCAGTAAAACCTGTAAACAACCAAACACACAGAAACAAACACAATGTTCACACTTGTGAATTTCTCTCTTTAAGAAAGGACCCCTCAAATTTGTGCATGCTACTTTGCATATCTTATAAACGTTATCAACCTTAAAAGAGTAGAGGACACAAGAATATTATTAAGTAGACGACACACTTTCAAAGAAAGTACTTCTCAATTCACCAGTTTTTTTTTTAATCTGGGCAATATTACACAAAATAATAAATAAAAAGTACTTAATAACACTGAAGCAGTATAGCAATATTCAAAATAAATCACCTTACAAGGTGACAGAAAAAGGTTTATAATTCTGTAACACTGTGTATGCTGTAACTCTGTATGTAAAGACACCCCATGATTCCATTCATTGACTATTCACATATCTCAATTTACTCTGTTAACTAACATTCTTAATGCCACAGAGGAATCCTATTTCTTGTATGATAAGGGTTAAAATATCAAAACCAATACTTACTTGATCCTGCTATTCGAGAAACTTGAAGGTGAAAATCACCGTTATTTGTTGTGTCTACCCTCTATTGATAATATGTCTAACACTCAAGTGTTTTTATCCCTTCCCATTCTATATGGAATGACAGAGTATAATTCAAATTTCTATAGGAATATTATTTTATGCAACAGTAATATACCAAAATAAATGTTCTTTTTTCTGTCTGCCCATAACACCCACACATCTTTAATCCACAATACTGTCAGCTTTTTGAAATATTAATACTCACCCTGTAAGAGAACTGAGCTAAAGTGACAGGGCAGATTGAAGGCTCAAGGGGAGGGGAACTGCAGCCAACACTACACAGGACAGGACAATGGAATCCAGGTCCTGTTCTCATAACTTTCTCATCTAATTTGTCAAATACTTGAAATATATAGAATAATGTTCTTATCCCAACAAATTTGCAATACTTAGTGCTCACAAATCTTGTCTACCTATGAAAGAAACAAGGGGTCAAAATGGGAGCTGACCTTGTTTGCTGCCTAGCCTAGCTTTCTGGCCATTCCTAGGGTGGATGTGACAGGCATATTTGGCTGCCTCTTCTCTGAGTAGGACCTGCTGCACTGACTTGATTGATCACATTCCCAATTCCAAGTCTGTGCTAGTGAGACAGCAAAGCCCTTCAATCATACTTTAATGCATGGTTGCCAGGCTGCAGGGATTCAAATTCTTTTCTAAAGCTAATGACAAAAAGCAGACAGTCATGAGGTGTAAGCTGTCCTATTGCTAGTATGAAAGAAGAGGATCTTCATAAACCCATGTTTAAATTGGCCAGAAATATATTCAATCTGTTTTCTGGGCAATAGTGACTACACCATATTGATTTGTGTTCATCTTTAGATGTCTATGAAAAAGGAAAGAAAAAGTGCTTAGGAAAATATAACCCAATCTAGGGAAAGTCTAAAAGTGGTAGATACTTGGTATACTATCAGTATAAAGCACTAAAGAATAAAATCTGCTGCTTTAACAACGTTTTGCATTAATCAGGTTTTACTAGATTGGGTGTATTTTTAAAATTTCCTAAGAGTTCATGTAAATAAAACCCTTACCATAAGGATAACATTTGTTGTTTTGTGAAAGCACTGGTTTGCTTTCAATGATGAATTTCTTCCTCGTGTTTTTTAACAAAAGTGTTGTTATATGATACTAATATATTTGTTTGTTTGTTTTTTATCACAGTCTTACTGATAGAATTTGCTGCACTGGGATCTCACTTTTTAGAATGGGCTGACTTTGAACTCAGAGTTTAACCATATTCTGCCTCACAAGTGCTAGAAAAAATGTCATGTGCCACCACTTTTGGCAGGCATGTGTGTAAATTTTTCTCTCTGTCTCCATCTTTGTCTCTATCACTCAGTCTCTGTTGGTCTGTCTTCTCTCTCTCTCTCTCTCTCTCTCTCTCTCTCTCTCTCTCTCTCTCTCTCTCTCTCTCTCTGCCTCTCTCTTTGTCTCTGTCTCTGTCTCTGTCTCTGTCTCTCTCTCTCTCTCTCTCTCTCTCTCTCTCTCTCTGTGTGTGTGTGTGTGTGTGTATGTATATGCATAAAGGTACATAGATACCAAAGGCTGTATATATTTACAGATTGGCTGTTCCATGAAGTTTTGTTATTCCTGACGTGTTTTGGGAAATCCTCTTACAGGGCAGTACTTGCTTTTATGAGCAGAAATGTCACTCAAACTCTTCTATGCAAATTTATTCCTTGGTGATTAAGTTGACGGATGAATTTGGAAATGAAATAGCAAAAAAAAAAAATGTAGAATGGCTCCTGATTTAAGTGTGCATACATTCAATTATTTTCTAATAAATGTTAATGTAATATTGATTTAGTTATATCCTTTTCTGTGAGCCAAAATCTACATGGGAAATGTAAAAAAAAAAACAAAAAACAAAAAACTGGATGTACTAAATGTGCTTTGAATTTGGACAATCTGGATTGTGAAGTGTATAATCATTGAAGGAAAAAATTGAAAAAAAATAAAATGTATCTTTGAATGCATAGGGAAATACCCAGCTTATCCCATGGCAGAACTTTCAGAGGCTATCCCCATGTGGCTAAATTTCCTTCAATGTAGGACTGAGGAGATAAGTGTGGTAATTTATCAGCTCAGGCCATACTGAGAGAAGGGGATGACCATTCTTAAACAGGCTGTGCTACTGAAGATCAGTCATTCTGTGCCTGTTGCCAGTGCTGGAGAAGTTTAAAACTTGCTAAAAAGATATTTCTGCCACCTTGAATTTTAAAGATACTTTTCAAACATTGATTCCTATTAGGAAAAAGGCGAGTGACACTACAATTTTGTCATCAAGTACTCAGTAAGGCATACTGATTTTTTTTTTTTAATTTTTAAAGAAATTGTTTGCATCAATAGCTCTTTCTGGCCAGGAAAATGCTGTTTAGAATAGACTGGATTGAAACATACAGCATTCCATCTATTTCTGTCACATAGCAGGTTACGGTTAAAAGGTTTTTATGTCATAGCTCTCCTATCTTACAGATTATTTTTTTGTTTTTGTTTTGTTTTGTTTTGTTTTTTCGAGAATTCTCGAAATACACAGGAATTCTCTGTGTAGCCCTGACTTTCCTGGAACTCACTCTGTAGACCAGACTGGCCTTGAACTCAGAAATCCACCTGCCTCTGCCTCCCAAGTGCTGGGATTAAAGGCATGCACCACCACCGCCAGGCCCCTTTCATCCAGATTTTATACAATAAACACAAAAGTTAAGTGTTATATAGATTTAGCTAAATAGGAAAACAAATATAAATTTTTTCCATCTATCTATATTTTATGTGTCAAGGTTGGACTAGGACACTGATAATAACTAAAGAAATTCCTATGTTTTAAAACAAATTACATTTCTTTATCATACATGTAATAAGTGAATGTGGATTTATATGTGAAATTACCAATCTGCACATAGGGTTGTAGACTTCTTGCCTGGTACCCTGAATGCCAGTCTGTTAGGGAAGACAATAGTGTTAAGGATCCTCAACCTGATCCTTCTTAGGACAGGTTATTCTACCTGAATTAAATTAAGTTACACCCACACACGGATGGCAGAGTCTTGGATCTCAGAAGATTCTAGATCACATCAAGTTGAATGAGAGAATAACCATCTTAATCACATCTGAGAATAAAAACCTGTATGATATGGGTGTCATAATTTATGGTATGATTTTCAATGCATCAAAATGTGCTGTCATAATATGTTATCTGATTCTAATTCTAGAACTGACAGTGATTCCTGGGAAACTTACATAAAGATCTGTCTACTTCTTACCATATCAGTATAATGAAGAGGACTTTTACCAGCCAAATACAACGGTTATTTAACGTCAGCATTTAGAACAGTTGAGGCAGTGTGGAACTAATAGATCTTAAAATTGATCCACAGGATATAGGATACATTTTGTGGGTGGGCCTAGTGCTGTTTGTATTTTGATGCTAATTTCACTCTCCTGGCACTGACTATGGGCAAAGAGTGAGTCAGGTACTTAGGTGACTTCCTGAGAACCTATCCCCTAATGAATAAAGGAGCCAATGACTGGGCAAATAGGCAGGACTTCTGGGTTGGAAGGAGAAAGAGAATGAGGAGGATTTTGGGGGCTTTAAAATAGGGATAGAGGAAGTGCAACATACAGCTGATAAAGTTTCCTGGCATCATGGTGAATCTGTAAGGATTTAACACCTGAGGAATCAGATTTAATAAGGTTTACAAGATTGAGTTTTAGTTGTTGCACCCATAAATTGAGTTATCATTGTTTCTGATTTAAGTTTGGGTGGTGATTTTCTTTTTCTTTTTATGTTTGCTTGTTCATTTTTCAAGACAGGGTTTCTTTGTAGCCTTGGATGTCATGGAACTAACTCTGTAGACCAGGCTGGCCTGGAACTCAGAAATCCAACTGCCTCTGCCTCCCAAGTGCTGAGATTAAAGGAGTGTGTCACCACTTCCAGGCTCAGTGTGGTGAATTTCTTCTCCTTATGATTCAACTGGGTTCCAGCAAGAAAGGTATAGTGACACAGTGGCAAAGCATGGGTTTGTCTGATGTGTATCACAAAGGCAGTGGGGGCTTTGAAGCATGGGGCTGGTGTGGTTGTGAATGGGAATCTAGTGAGTTGTATAGAGAGACTGAGCAATTCTGATTCAGAATCTCCACAAGATAAAAACAGGTTGGCCATTGTCCATCAGTGCATAACTAGCTAGGCTGCACGGTCAGAGGGATGCTGGCACAAACACAGGAATGGCCGGTTCATATATAATATTTCCCATAATAGTTACATAATCTGGGAATATAAAGAATTGTGTACTTACTGTTTTGTCATTTTTCTTGAGAGAAATACAATTTGTATATGCTCAGTTTTTCCAGAACCACACCACTTTCTGTAGAATAGAATACTAGATTAAATGTCATGTTCCTTTAGCTTTTCATTGTCTCTGACTATCAGTGTTCCTTCCTCCTACCTCTCCCCCTTCACCCCTCCTACTTCTATTTCTGCTCCTCCTTATTCCCCTCCTCCTCCTCTTCCTCCTAGTCTTCTTCCTCCTTCTTCTCCTTTACTTGACTTCTTTTGTTCCTACCTTTTTATATTTTTGGAAATTGTGAGATTGTGTTTCCTTCTCTAGCCGAGACTGGTGTCAAACTAGTAGTAATTTTTTGCTTCCATCTCTTCAATGATATGATTAAAGATGTGAATCAATATCCACTGAATGCCTTTTATTTCATTTTAAATGTGCATTTGGCTTTGATCATTAATTTCTTTTACGGGTAAAATTTTAGTGCAAAAATGACCAGTCACGGTGGCACTTGCCTTTAAATCTAACACCACAGAGGAATAGGCAGAGACACAGTGCAGTACAGCCAGGATTGCAGTTTGTTATTCTTTATTAACATCAACAAAAATGTATTAATAAAATTAAAATTGTAGTAGCACAAGATTACTACTTAGCTTTCAGTGTCTTGAGTGGTAAGCAGAGGATTGGTGAAGAAGCTTATATCATCAACCACAGAAAGGAATCAAACAGAGCTCTTTGAAACATCATGAGATTTTTGAAAGATCAAAAACTATCCCTAGAATATCTTTTTTCCAGCAATGCTGCATCTCCTAATATACTTCAAACAGCCATCATCAAGGAGTGTAGTACTTGAAAATTAGAAACTAATAGTGGATATCTCATTGAAATCACTGAATTCTATACATTATCTCCCTTAGACTTAGAACCATATCATAAGAAAAATGTCCATTGAGCAACTTTAAAGCCCAGTTATCTTTCATAGAATTGTTTAAAAATCCAACTGTCTTCTGAGAATCAAGTCCATACTTTTAATTTAACCCCTTTAAAATAAAAAGCATGTTGCAGATTTCTAGTATAAAGTGGCAGAGAGCATATATTATTACATTTCCTCTGAAATGAACTCAGGCTGTCAAGGGGGCATATATAAGATGATAACAATTTTTATTTTTCTGTCTCTACCCCCTGGGTGTTGTAGTTCCTACTGTATACAATATAACCTGCATTTGTGGTGAACATCAAGCTCAAATCTATTTATGTTAGGCAAGTACTTTACCAAAGGGTGAATATCAAACATATTTCCCTGGGACTTGCAAAGCCTTAGAGTCTTGCAATTTCAAACACTTTAAATGCTCAGTATCTTAAAATAATCCAGTGTCTTTCAAATGCAAATTTTCTATAAGACTCTAAAATCTCATTTTGAAAAAAAGGCTTCTGCAATATATTTTTTTATAAAAAAGTACTTTGTTACTTCAAGAGAGAAGGATAAAGCAACAATGTGAACAAAACAAAATCAAACCTCATCAGTTTTAATAACTCAATACTTTAATATCTATGATACACTTATTACTTTCTGATGCCTTTTAAAGGGTCTTTACAACATCTTGAGCTCTGGCCTCTGCAAGACAATTACAGCTGTTCCTCTAGGCAATGGCTTTTTCCACTCATGGCTGCTGCTGATCTTACTGGTAACCTATGATACTTTTACCCAAAACCCTGGGATACCTTGTAGCAACTGGAATTCACTTTCAGCAGTAGCCTCTTTTTGCATGTCTTCAGGAAATGTATTCCTGTCACACAGGAATATCACACAGGACTATCAGGCCTCATCTCTTATTCATGGTGTCTCAATGCCTTAATAACCAGTGTCACTGAAGGGAATCTAGTCACTAGTATTTTCAGTGGTCAACAGACTTATGACCCTATCATTTTTGAAACGGAATTTCAGCATGCTGACCTTGAGGCTTCACTTCCCAGAGACTTCACCTCTATGATGCTGGTCTCTTCTTTTTTACAACTGTACATTCAATTGTTTATATCAAGATGGCCAGTATCAATTACCCAGCAAACAATGGTTTCTTTCAGTTTGGTGGCTCTAGAACTGAAATTTATGAATTCAAAATTCTACCATTACATTCAGGAAACAAGGTTTAGCTCATGATGAAAGGAAATTCAGGAAGATTCTGGCTAGGAGGTGGAATGGAAAATATAGTGTGTTCCTCTGCAACTTTGATTTTATATTTAATGTATTGAAAAAGAAATGAGAAGAGGGAGATTAAATAAGATAAATATGAAAATCAGTAGATTTTGAAGACATTTGCCACTAGGAGGAATAGAGGAAATAGATCAGCTGAGAAGACTTTATTCACACGGCATCCAAAAGAAAGCTGGAGGTAACCACTTCTCCCTTCCAGGTTCTCAATTGTCCCAATCCTACAAAGCATCAAACTGCTCAGAGGAAGCAAGGCTTATTAATACAGATTTTGACAAATACACATTGGTGATAAAAGATCTCAAGGGTCTAAAGAAAAATAAATATAACAGAGGACATATACTGTACTGTTTCAAAGATGATGGTGAGGATGAACTGAGAAAGTATTTTGGTAAGAATAGAAATAGCAAAGATAATTTTTGATTGAGAACTCTGGAAGGAAAATTAATTTCAAAGTAAAAGTCCCAAAGCAAGGGGTACTATATACAGAGTTGCAGGAAAAGTGAAGGCTGTTGAAGTGGTTGAGTCAGGGCCATAGTTGAATATTCCCCTGGTTTCAGATAGGTTTAATATTCAGGATGTACCATCAATAATATGACCTTGACAAACTAAATATGAAGGAAGGAGTGATGGAATAGTTTCAGATTGGAGTAAAAGACAGAGATGAAAGGAACAATGTGCACTGATTACTGATAACTAACTAGAAAGCTTCTTTTGATAGAGCTCTTTCCAAAGGGTAAAATGAATGGTAAATACTATGCAGATGCTACACAAAGCAGTTTAATTAAGGTTCCAAGCCTGTTTTTATAATGCAATCAAGGTCCTTGGTGCTTCAATGGGACTGGAGGCTCCATTGAGATGTGGATTTCATTTCCAGTGAGTAGCACTATGTCAGGAGCATGAACTATGTCCTGCACCTGTTCTTCCTCAGCCTGGGATATGATGCATGGAGGGAGAAGTTGATGATTTGAGAGGATAAAATCAACATTCCAATTAAAGCACATGATGTTATTTTCGGACCTTTCTAGCTTGGCTAGTTTGCAATAGCCCTGGGCAATGTCAAAAATGGGGAGCTCCATATGCAATGTATGGAAAGGGGTACTTTCCTCACCACCTAAAGACATATACACAGAAAACCTAAATCTTTCCAGCACTGCAGCCAAAGCTAAAGAGAAAGTAGAATAAATACAAGACATCTACAAATGTTATGGCAATATAGACTTTGTTCCTTTTTTTACCTAAATCTAGAATGCCCCCTGAATGAGTCCAGTGCATGCCCGTCTATTGATTTCTTTTTCAACCAACCAATGGAATTCTTTTGTAGAGAAATTCAACCTGCCTGCAGCATGAAATACAGAATATCCACTGAATGAGTATATATTAATAAGACAGCAGTCTGTAGTTTATTATACTTCCCAACAGTATTTTATTTCCTTCAACACAGCCTAATACCTGTTCTCCAGGCCTCCCTTTACAACCACTCCGGAAATCAGTTCCTTAGAAAATTGGACATAGTACTACAATAGGACCCTGCTATAAAACTCCTGGGCATATACCCAGAAGATTCTGCAACATGTAATAAGGACACATGTTCCACTATGTTAATAGAAACCTTATATATAATAGCCAGAAGCTGGAAATAACACAGATACCCCTCGACAGAGGAATGAATGCAGAAAATGTGGCACATTTAAACAATCGAATAATACTCAGCTATTAAACACAATGAATTCATTAAATACTTAAACAAATAGATGAAACTAGAAAATATCCTCCTGAGTGAAGTAACCCAATTACAAAAGAATACACAAGGTATGCACTCACTGATAAGTGGATATTAGCCTAGAAGTTTAGAATATCAAAGATACAAATCACAGAACAAATGAAGCTCTCAAGAAAAAGGAAAAAACAAGTATGGTTACTTTGGTCCTTCTTAGAAGGGGTAATAAAATACCCAGGGGAGGAGATACAGAGACAAAGTGGGACAGAGACTGAAGGAAATGCCATAGAGACTGCACCACTTGGGTAAACAGCCCATAAACTGTCACCAAACCCAGACACTAATGTGGATACCAACAAGCACTTGCTAACAGAAGCCCTATATAGCAGCCTCCTGAAAGGCTCTGCCAGTACCTTACAAATACAGAGGTGAGTGCTATCAGCCAACCATTGAACTGAGCACAAGGTCCCCAATGGAGGAGCTAGAGAAAGGAACCAAGGAACTGAAAGAGCTTTCATCCCCATAGGTAGAACAACAATATGAAACAAACAGTACCCCCAGTGCTCCCAGGGACTAAATGACCAACCAAAAGTGTACACACAGAGGGACTCATGGCTCCAGCTGCATATGTAGCAGAGTGTGGCCTTGTTGGACATCAAAGGAAGGAGAGGCCCTTGGTCCAGAGAAGCTTGATGCTCTACTATAGGGGAATACCAGGACAAGGAAGCTTGAGTGGGTGTGTTGGTGAGCACGGGGAGGGGGAATGGGATAGGACTTTTTCAGAGAGGAAAGTAGGAAAGGGGATAATATTTGAAATTTAAAAAAGAAAATATCTAATAAAATATTAGGAAATACCTGACTTCTATATAGAGCATAAAAATATTCCTCCTGATAGAAACCTATATACCTCATATATATGAGGCTACATGGATCTGAGCATTTTATTAGTATATCAACAAGGACTGTTTGTCAGGGAATTTTCCTAGGATCTTCTCCAGTGCATTACTTAGCAACTTCTTCATGGAACAACTTTGATGTTTCAAAATATAGAGGAGATTAATTTTCTCAGGTAAAATTGGAGAGACCCATATAGCAGTGGGTCATGTATAGTCAGGGATTCTTCCATCACATAAACATAGTATTAAAGTCATAGGTAGATTTGTAATATTGCCCAAAGTCTGAAGTTATGGAATGACAAGGCATCTCAAAATCATCAGTCTTGCTGGAAGGAATTTTCAAGTAGGAGCTATTTCTTTTAAAGTATGACAAAAATATATGTCTATGTAGAACATGTCTGGAGGACCTGAAGTGTCCAGGAGAGTGAGAACCTCAGCTCCCCTGTGACTTGAATCTCAGATCATAGTAAACAGACATATATGTGATGTAATTGAACATTGTTTCTCTGGAAGTGTAGTCAATACTTTTAAATGTTGAGAAATCCCTTAGAGGAAAGAGAGGATTTATTGACAATATAAAATATTATTATTAAAGCTATGTGTCCTTAAAATGTACGCTGCAATCACCTTCAGAGGTGATCGCAGAGTAAACAGTTATGTTTACAGGAGGAGGATTGTCTCCAGGTTCCCATAGAAATTTTCTATTTCTACTTAAATAAGAGAAAGTACTTTATTCATCAGATCATAGTAGCTTATGATACTATGTCCTACAATTTTGGGCTCTAGAAGGAAATTACAGAAAGCAAAATAATGACATACTATTCAGACACAAATGTTTGAATTAATTACAGAACATTTTTCCACAATTTGTGTAACCCCATGTTATGGGACATAGTTCTTTCTGCTGGGTCCAGAATTTCCCTAGCTCTTAAGCCTTGCTACAGATCTTTTCATAGCTCCCCATCTGTATCAAAAATTCCAATGAGAAAGAATTTTAATGAAATGTATCATTTAATTTTATTATTATGATGTTGAGTATCAGAGTAAATCACCTCAGTTTAGGGAAAACTCACTTTTGATTGTAGAATTCATGAAATATATTAGGCTTGTTTTTTGGAATGGGCGATGTGTTTGATAAGGGAAAATCCTTTTGAAAAAAACTTGATTTTTTTTGTAATGACTGTGTTAGACAAAATTAGTTTACTTTACAAACAAGTACAAATATCTAGATATAGATCCCCTAAACTACAAGAAAAAAATCAAGAGCAGAAGCAACAACAAAACACTTAACTATCCTAAAAATTATATTGTTTCATTTTTCAATAAAATGCCATTCAGGTTGTAGAATCTTTTATTTAAGATACATGTAAATTTATCACTTATAATTCTATTTTAATAAGAACCATTTTCCTATGAGCAAGAATCCACCTGTTTGCATATCTGAATGTTTCTCAGCCTCCTCTTTCTTTTCCTTTCCTTTCCTTTCCTTTCCTCTCCTCTCCTCTCCTCTCCTCTCCTCTCCTCTCCTCTCCTCTTCTCTTCTCTCCTCTCCTCTCTTTTCACTTTCCTTTCCCTTTTCCTTTCCCCTTTCCTTTTCCTTTTTTCCTTCTCTTCTCTTCTCTTCTCTTCTCTTCTCTTCTCTTCTCTTCTCTTCTCTTCTCTTCTCTTCTCTTCTCTTCTCTTCTCTTCTCTTCTCTCTTCTCTTTGTTTCTTTTCTATTTTTTATTTTCTTTTATTGGACATTTTAATGTATTTCCATTTGAAACGTTATCTCCCTTCCCAGTTTGCCCTCCAGAAAACCCTGTCTCTTTCCCTATCCACCCCCTCCCGCTTTTATGATGATTCTCACCCTCCCACCTATCCATTCCCATCTCAGAGGCCAGGCATTTGCCTACACTAAGGTATCAAGCCTTCACAGGACCAAGGGCTTCCCCTCCAATTGATGCCAGGCAATGCCATCCTCTGATATACATATGGCAGAGGATGTGTATTCTTGGGTTGGTGGTTTTGTTCCTGGGAACTCTGGAGGGGTCTGGTTGGTTGATATTGTTGTTCATCCTATGGGATTTTAACCCCTTCAGTTCCTTCAGTCCTTCCCCTAACTCCTCTGTTAGGGTCCCATGCTCAGTAATTTGGATGGCTTTGACCATCCACACTTGTATTTGTCAGGCTCTGGCAGGGTATCTGAGGATAAGCTATAACAGGTTCCTGTCAGCAGGAACTTCTTGGCATCAGCAATAGTGTCTGGGTTTGGTGTTGTATATGGAATATGCCCAGGTGGGGCAGTCTCTATATGGCCTTTCCTTCATTCTTTGTCTCTGTATTTCCTTTAGACCAGAGCTCTTCTGGGTTAAGAATTTACAGATGAGTGGGTGGGTACATTCCCCACATGGGAGCCTTCCCTAAACTCTGGATATGGTCTCTACAACTTCTTCCTACAATTTTTGGGGTATTTGAACTAATCTCATGTATCTTTCGGTCCTGGGAGCCTCGATTTCCTGGCATCTGAGGTATTGTTCACCCAGTTTCCTAGAATTTGAGCTGGAGATGGTTATTATTTATGTTTTCTTTCTTGGGAATGTAGAAATAGTCAGATTTGAAAAAGGGAGGAAATGGAATTGATTAATAGATATAATTTCATATGGTAGGAACTTTTATAATTGTTAATACGTTCAAGTCATGAGTCTTATTTGTTACAGAATTCAAAGTTTTCATTGCTATAAAGTTCCTCTACTGATTCTAAAAATGTAAAAGGCATGGCTTAGATCCAGTCCTTCTTTGCTGTTATTATAAACATATCTGAGATGTTTAAGCCTGTGAGTTTAGAACCAAATAGCAAATTCACAGCTCTGAGTTTATTGTTAACGTCTTTTCAATATATTAATCAGAAACAGCTGAAAGTAGTTAAAGGACAACAGTCCAGATTATTTTACATAGATAGGCAGTTTTTCACATATGTCAGAAATCCACAGAATGTGAAGATTTATTTCACTTGCTGTTGAGACTATTCTGCTCTTGACAGATTCCTTGTCTTGGATTAAAAGAAGATATTGAGCATCTGTGAGTTACTCCATGTGTGTCAATGGAGTCCCCAGGCAAAAATTGCCTCTTTTCATCCACAGTGATAATGCTGTCCAAAGAAAGGACACATTTGCAGTTAGGACAGCTTGATTTCTGTGTCTAGACAGAGTAGGCCTGTCCTTTATTCCTGTTTCTCTGGTGTCTGTCAGATATTCATGGGCCAGAAAACTGAAGACTGATGTTCCAACTTCCTGACTTACAGGGCCTGTATAGGTAGGCAGCTGTCTCTATCAACTGACTAAAGTTTTGGAAGCTGTGTTAAGCGTCCTATTTATTTTCAGTTAATATTAGACGTTTTTGGATTTCTGATCGGGTGAAGATTAATAGTCTCCTAGCCAGCCCAAGCTGTTTAGCACTGAGAAAGAAGATATAGATTTAAGAAGACTGTTTTTAGATGGCATTCAATCTAAAGGCAGGGCATAAGTCATGTACAGATCTATAGTCTTTTAGGATAGAGGACAGTGTTCAATTTTATTGGTAATTGCATTGGACTGGGTGTTAGGTCTCTTGTACTTTATAAATTACAAAATGGTTATAGTTCTGTACATTTTACATCTGAGATATAAAAGTGTTTTAGTTGGACAGAAGCTCGAAATGTATTTTTCAGAAAAGGTCATTTTTTAATTAAACAGAAAGTGTGAAGTATTGTAGTAATTTTCCTGTCCAATTTCATCAGTACAGAGAGGGTTTGTGATTGGATTTGGAAAGAGGGAGTGGAGATAGGAGATGGGGAGGAGGTGCATGGGTGCATGTAAGAGAAGGTCAGAGAAAGAGGAATGGCAGCAGACATAAATTTATCAAAAGATTAGAAATTTTGGATAATACTTTTACCATTATTAATTGGCCCTGTACTGTACTGGCATCTTGTAACTGTGATTTTAATATACATAAATCTAATTGGCTAACGATTTAAGATTAAGAGTCATGCTTTACCAGGTTATTGGGTGATGAGCTGACAGACCATGGGATGAGTGTGTGGGGAAGTGTGAAGAAGCAAGATTCACTCTCGGTACAAGTGAGCTAGATGCTGAGGGACCATGCTGGATATATGGCCAGGCTGGCAGGACTGCTAGGGAACTGGGTTCACCTGGAGCAAAGCCTTGCCTTGACATGGTTGTGTACCATGGCAGGGCAGGGGAGTTGGCAGGTCAGCCTTTTGTAATATCTTCTGCAACACATGAAAAAGGTGGTATTTGTATTATTAGTAATGATTGCAAATAATCTACAAGTCCTGAACAGAAAAAAATGGTAAAAGCAAACCACAGTGTGCATTCCCTGCTACCACAAAATATTAATGAAGGCAGGTGTCATTTCTAAGTTTGGCACCAGGGCAAGTTGAAAACTTAAAAGAACTTTGGTCTTTTTAGTTTCACCATATGTTCTCTTTCCAGAGGAAACAAGCCTGGGGGCCAGGGCAACATTCTATGTAGAGTGTATTTTACTTGCGTCCTGTAGCCAGTCTTTCGACTGGAGCAAGACACTGTAATAACATCTTAGTGGTTGTTAAAGTTATTCAAAGGAAAATAACATTCTCAACTGTAAAATGGGTATGTAACAATTGATATAGTGTTTAGAACCATCTTTTATAAATTGCCATTGTTCTAAATCCACTTCTCAGAATAGTATAGGAATGAGATTTTAAAAAGCTGTTAACAAGGAAGCACAACATCTATCATAAGAAATCCTGCCAATTCATCCAGAAGCAATTAAATAGCTGATGGTTTCTTCTCATAACCTTGATGAGGGGTTTAGTTCCTACTCTTACTGGAACTTTTTATGGTAAGGTCAGATGATCTGCTGACACATCATTGGGAAACCAGTTCTTTATTTCTTTAAGGGAATGGGAGCAGGAATGGATATAGGTGAGAGGAAAGATATTGGGGAGACCTACATGCAATAGTTGGAGGGAAATGAATGAAAGAAGAATAAACAGAAGAATATATATATAAAGAACTCAAGAAGTTAGACTCCAGAAAACCGAACAACCCTATTAAAAATGGGGTACAGAGTTAAACAAAGAATTCTCACCTGAAGAACTTCGGATGGCGGAGAAGCATCTTAAAAAAATGCTCAACTTCATTAGTCATTAGGGAAATGCAAATCAAAACAACCCTAAGATTTCATCTTACACCAGTCAGAATGGCTAAGGTTAAAAATTCAGGAGACAGCAGGTGTTGGAGAGGGTGTGGAGAAAGAGGAACACTCTTCCACTGCTGGTGGGGTTGCAAATTGGTACAGCCACTCTGGAAAGCAGTCTGGTGGTTCCCCTGAAAACTGGGCACCTCACTTCCAGAAGATCCTGCTATACTACTCCTGGGCATATACCCAGAGGATTCCCCACCATGTAATAAGGATACATGCTCTACTATGTTCATAGCAGCCCTATTTATAATTGCCAGATGCTGGAAAGAACCCAGTTATCCCTCAACAGAAGAGTGGATGCAAAAAATGTGGTATATCTACACAATGGAGTACTATTCAGCCATTACAAACAATGAATTCATGAAATTCTTAGGCAAATGGATGGAGCTAGAGAACATCATACTAAGTGAGGTAACCCAGACTCAAAAGGTGAATCATGGTATGCACTCACTAATAAGTGGTTATTAACCTAGAAAACTGGAATACCCAAAACATAATCCACACATCAAATGAGGTACAAGAAGAAAGGAGGAGTGGCCCCTGGTTCTGGAAAGACTCAGTGAAACAGTATTCGGCAAAACCAGAACGGGGAAGTGGGAAGGGGTAGGTGGGAGGGCAGGGGAAGAGAAGGGGGCTTACGGGACTTTCGGGGAGTGGGGGGGCTAGAAAAGGGGAAATCATTTGAAATGTAAATAAATTATATCAAATAAAAAAATTAAAAAAAAGAAAAATCTAAATGTAAGACAATATAAACTGACTAACTCTAGCTGCATATACAAAAGAAGATTGCCTAGTCATGCATCAAAGGGAGGAGAGGTCCTTGGTTTCTTGAAGGTGGGGAGGTGGGAGGGTGTGAGTGAAGGAACACCCTTGTAGAAGTAGTGGGAGGGAGGACGGTATAGGGGCTTCAGGGAAGGGGAAAACCTGGGAAAGGGGATAACATTTGAAATGCAAATAAAGAATATATTCAATAAATTTTTTTTAAAAATTTGCTCAAAGCCATGCTTGATGTAAATTGATGTACATGCATGTGAGAGGGAAAACACACTTTAGAAACAGAATTTTGAAATTAGGAAAGACTCATAAACTATTGGTAAAAAGTTACAAAGCAGAGTTCAACATCAACATAGTAAATAGACCTTTTTATTTGATGGGTTACAGAGTTATGCCCAAGTTGCAGGGATCCCAAAAGACTATATGGGAACCAATCTTGATGTAAATGCATAAGGGTCTTTATTATGAACTCTAGATCAAGGATTCCCACTGTCCTGGTCATATCAGTTCAGTATGAGGGCCCCCAGTCTAGGGGTACTGTCTTCTTTATTCTCATTACAGCAAACTTTTCAAATTTCCATATGGGTCAGCAGGTTATTATTTTAAATTCTGCATTTCTGGCATACTCTACAGGATCTGAACATTGAGACAAAACTACTTGATGAACAGGGTGTCTTAAGATATCTCTATTTCCCTTCACTCTCGTATTGTAGCCTGACAGGGTATTGCTAAGAGGCTCGCCATAGGATGTTTTCTCATGTGATCTTTGTCGTTTTCTTCCTAGAGTTGAAATTTATCCACTATTATCACTCAAAATTGGATTTCTTTTAAAAACAGGGTTGGTTGGTTGGACTTTACATCAGGTTTAGAATTTTGATAAGCAATCATTCTAGGAGGAGTGGTTGATTTAAGGAGGAATGTCAATCCAGAACTGATAATAACCATCAGAAAAGGAGGTATCTGCAATTACTGTTGCAAGAAGTACTGCCCCCTTCATGGTGGCTAAGGAAAGTAAATTTGGCAACTCTCACAGTGAAGGGATATTTTAAAAAGCTTCCAATTTCAAAGCTTTTACTCATAAGCCGTCTTTCTTATGTAGTATAACTGAACTGAAATGAAAATATGTGCTTGAAAATGCTCCTAAACAAAATGAAGTATAAATAAAGAAATTAGTCCCAATGGTGTTACAAATCAATTTCTCATTTAAATCTTTATGTGTACATGGTCACAAAAAATACTTATCTGGATCCATTATTTTAAGTCAGTCTGAGAATTATCACTGGATTCTCATTGATCTTTTAACTACTGTGTTAATTTATGTATAATATGCTATGCCAGCCAACAGGGTCCTGAATTATGTTTCCTATGTTTTTGAAGGAGAACTTAGCTTAGATGTCCCCTGTAGAAAACAGAGATGAGATTTGGCTTTGAGATGAATATCTATATCCTTTGAAAATGACACAGTCATTTCATATTCTTTATCAATCTGCATTCTGTGAATAATGTTTTGTAGAGGTTTCATCAATCTTCCTGTTTTGTCAAAAGCTACATGGCACTGTGAGCACAGAGGTAATCACTCCTTCAAACATCACTTGGCTTGTGATTTTAAGGGCCAGAATGAAATTTGTATCTGAGATCTAGAGGACTAAAGAGAGTTTGTGCCCTGAGAATAAATTTTCATTTTGCTTTGATAATAAATTTACATTGATTTAGGCTCTTTGATTTCCCTGTCACATTTTTTTTCCTATCAAATATCTGCTCATGATGCTTGGAGCTTCATAGTTCCTCCTCCCTAACTTATGAACAAAATGTTTCTTAAATTCATTAACAAAGTTGTATCCATCAGTTGGCTGGCCTCTCTTATGATGATTAAAAACAAAAATTGCACACACACACACACACACACACACACACACAAACAGAAATTAAAATGCTTATATCTTCCTCTAAAGTA
Organism: Apodemus sylvaticus; assembly: GCF_947179515.1. Taxonomy (NCBI): domain Eukaryota; kingdom Metazoa; phylum Chordata; class Mammalia; order Rodentia; family Muridae; genus Apodemus; species Apodemus sylvaticus. Next base: position 150,207,489 of record NC_067472.1, on the reverse strand, counting down.
TTTCTCAAAGATTTTGTGTGACTTACTTGCTGTGCCTTCTCCCTGATTACTAATCCTGGACTATTATATATACTATCTATGGACTATTATTCAGCTATTAAGAAAATAATAGAACCCATATTTAGAGGAAGTAGAAAAATTCATCCTCTTTTATCCAGGACCATCTCCACACATAACTTAGACTATTGTCTAAGCTGTTGATCCTATAATAAATCACAAATTGCCATCCAAATTGTTCCTTCATGGTTCAACAAAATATGTAGAAGACCTTGTAGAATGATACTAAGGCCAGTGCCTTTAAGAGGATGCCAGCCAGCAAGGTAACAATACCTTACAGACATTAAAAGGCTGATGCATGCATGAAATCCGACATAGTATGACACATGCACTGGGTCTGTACAGGTCAAAATATTTGGGATCCATGCATTGAGAGCAGGAATAATATATTATCTCCAACCCCTTACCAAGAAAGTACCTTCTAATTCTCCAAATGTAAAAAATAGTTTATCCCACTAGTACCTTACTGGCTACAGAACAGACATTAAGCTGCAGAATCCTCATTCCATGCAGTAGAATCAACACTAATATTGGGTTATTATTTTGACTCACAATGTACTGTGTTTTTAACCATACTAGTAATTTTTCATACATTATTTCTTGATTTTTGTATTTTAATTTGACTTTATGTTTGGGAATATGTCTGTATGTATGTGCTTCTTGTGAGTTTTCTTTCTGATTCCTTTGGTTGCTAGTTTTGTTTTATTTTGGTTAGATTTTTTAACTTTCCAGTAAGTTTTCAAAGGGAAGAGAGAGAACATGAAGATTCAGATCGTTATGGAGGTGACAAGAATCAGGTAGTAGAAAATGGAGTGGCATACAATTAGAATACATTGTCTGAAAAAAGTCTATTTTCAAAAATTAGTAATTAAAACCAAACATAGATTCCATGCTCATTTATCTTAATACATTAAAATTAAATTAATCTACTTCTGGGAGTATGCATCTTTATTGGTGAGATGAAAACATGTGGAAGTCAGTTCTCTATTTTTGCCATGATGCTTTCCTCTTTGTAACTATGGTCATTTGATGGAAGTTCATTTCATCTTCTCTACCCACACACTGGTGCCTGAAATTTATTTTTATTGAAACACTGTGATTTCACCTCAGTAACTGTATTATATTCAGAATGCTTTCTACTATGGTCTACACCTATATGTCTCAATTACTTTGAAAATACCAACAATCATTTGATTTGTTTTGTTCTGTACATACATTACACTTCCTGTAATAGGAAGTGATACATTTTTCCTTACTGGTCTCTCAGATAAATAAAATTTTATGCTTTGTCCAATTCTCCCCCTATTTAATATCAATTCATTTGGTGCTTTTTGATACTGAGTCCAAAACTGCAATCTAGGGTTTCTCCCAACTAGTGTAACCCAGAGAGGACTCAAAAACTGATACTCGAAGTTTATCTTGCCCAAGGTGGGATTAAAGATAAGATTCAACTTTGTAAATTCCATGTATTTTTTCTTGTTTAGAAAATTCATTCTTTAAAAGAAATGAAGTAATAAAATTCTCAGGTAAATTAACTGAACTAGTAATTAGTATACTGAATGATGAAACCAAGACCTGAAAAAATAAGCATGATATATATTTGCAGATATGTGGACAATAGCTATTAAGTCAAAGATAAACCAACTCTAATGTGTAAAACCAGATTAGGTTTAGAGTAAGGGACTAGGAGTGATAGATAGGTCTATTGATGAAAGGGAGATTAAATAAATAGGAATGGGCAGAATGAGAAATGGAAGTGGAATAACAAGGAGTGAAGTAGAGAAGTGAGTAAAGGAGGGGATTTTGGGATAGACAGAAAATATAAGGGCCCTTTGAGGATTAGTATGGAAACAAATAGACACTTCATGAATATATGAATTGCCAAATAATATGAAAGGCAGAGGTACAACTGGACATCTCTTTTACCAAATTGTGGGTTACACCTAACAAACTTACAGAAAAATGAGATGTTGAGCTGGTACCTACTTAGAACCTATAACCCACCCTCCACCGATGTTTTAACATCTTTGGCTCAAGAATGGTCTAAACACTACAGAAGCTACAAATCCTTTGATCTCCAATAGTGCCCTTCCTGAAAGATATGCTACTGCAATGGTGAAAGAAAGCATGTGGGAATAACCAACTAATAGCTAATTTTACTTCAGGGCTTTTTCATGAGTTAGAAATAAGTTCAGAGACCCACATGGCAAAACACTGTACAAAGAGTGAGAATTTTTGGACACTCACACCTAAGCTAATTGACTCTACCAAAACTGTACTTTAAGTGTTAAGGTAACCATAAAGAAAATGAAGGAAAAACAGTTTACTAGCTGAAAATGGGATCAAATTTCTTTTGGCCAGCTCTTGAGCATGTGGTCTGCTCTGAAGTGCAGCTTGCATATACAGTTCTAGTTCATTGAATAAAATTGAATTTACTTCTACAGGATAATATCAATTGCAAATTGCTTCTTTTGCGAAGGTGAAAATTTGTGCTTACTTCTTATTTGTGCTAGGATTTTGTCTGGCTCATGCTTGGAAGGTCTTTTGACTGCTACCATGATTTCGCTGAGTTTACATGTGCTTCTATTCAGTTCTGTTAATAAAATACTGTTTTCTTAAAAAGGAAAAGGACAGAGTTATAAGTTCTTGTAGGATTATAATGAGATCTTAAGTCTAAGAGAATGCAGAGAATTTAGACTTTTACAAGTATTTGGAAATGTATTTTTGATGTATACATAAATTTTACCTGAAAAGAAAAATAATACATTTTTTATTCTTAGCTAAATGAAGATATCAGCTTGTGGGAACAAATTGAGAAGGAATTCAAGACATGTTCCAAACTAAATTATTTACATAGAATAGTATAGCCACATTGAAAATAAATTCATGTACGAATTTATTTTACAAGTATTTTATGAGGAAAATTAATTGAAGGGATATGGAAAATTAGAAAATACCTACCATATGTTTTATATAACAGTTGATGATAGTCTAGTTTAACTTTCATGTGTCTGTAATTTAACGAGTGATGTGAAAACAAATTCCAAAAGTTATACCAGCTAATTGAAAGGATGTTAACTGAGTTGGAAGATAGGTAACTAACAAAAGTATTAAACAACCAAGATATATTTGGTTCTAGATCCTTAGCATTCCCAATATTCAATTGCAATATTCTTAGGAGTCACTCAAATGTCTCAAACATTTAGGTGATGTTCTGCCATAGTATGAAACAAAAGTAGCAATAGCTAATTAGAGAAGCAAATATTCTATCTACCCAAAATTCCTCTGCTTGTGTCATAAAATATCCTATTGACTATGTTATTTCCATTGTATATACAGTTCTTTTTTGAAATATTGAAATTGTAAGACATTGAAAATAATTTATTATTGTTTTAAATTTAGTATTTTTATTTTGAGTATTTAATTATTTTCAATTTACCAAAGATTGGTGTTAAGAAACATTATTTTTGTGTTATTTATAACAAATAATTTCATGTGTCCCATCATTTTGTTTAGTTTCCAAATGGAGATATTAGAGGATATTTGGGGGATCAGAAAGGAGTGACCTGGGGAAGCCAGTATGGAACAAGTGTGAGGTTAAGACCTGTCCAAACCTTGAAAATTTCATGGTGAGATCAGCAGAAATAGAACATTTTTCCATCTTGCTCTGGGCCTGCATGTCTCAGTGCACATTGGCCTTAGGACGCCACCTTCATCACTTTCAAGGTAGTAAGCCAGTCTGGTTTCCAAATTTCTGGCCAAACTTCCTCTCTCACTATGAAGATATGTACAGCAAGCACCTAGAATTCTTCTTTATGTGAATTAAGCATTCCTTGCCCTCCAGCCACAGCTAATGATGCATACTCACCTGGAAAATGCTGATTTCCTCCCCAAAGTATATATAACTTATTATATAGGTATGCTGTTTCACTGAAAACAATCTCTGGAGAAGGCCACTTATCCTATACTCTTGCAGTCCACTTTCCTCTCTAAACAACTTGGCTAAGCCTCATTCTTTCCATTCAGGCCTGGTGTACATGGAGCTTTCATACCCCCAAGGCAGATGGAAATGCAGGCCTGTAGATAGTTAAATTACAGAAGAGATAATATTTGTTACAATTTAAATTCCTCTCTTGGGAGATTTGTTATTTCCCTAGAAGGTGCTAATTCCAGTGTCCAGACAGGAATGTAGCTGGAGGGACAAGGAGACAAACCTAGTCACAAAACGTTGACCCAAAGTATGTCCTATCTTCAAGAAATTCAGGGACCAATATGGAACAGATATCCAGGAAATGTCCAAACAATAACCTGACCAAATTGGGACAAATACCAATCCCTGACACTTTTTTTTTTTTTTTTTTTTTTTTTTTAGTTTTTTGGATTTTTTTTTTCCGAGACATGGTTTCTCTGTGTAGCCCTGGCTGTCCTGGAACTCACTCTGTAGACGAGGCTGGCCTCGAACTCAGAGATCCATCTGCCTCTGCCTCCCAGAGTTCTGGGATTACAGGCAGGAGCCACCACCGCCTGGCCCCTGACACTATTAATTTCCAGAGAGAAACGTAAGATGTCTCTTATCTGAGAGTCTCCACACAGCAGGATATTGAAACAGATGCAGAGACTCACAGCCAAACATTGCTTGGAACTCTGGGAATCATATGAAATAATTGGGGAGAAGTATTGAGTCTAAAAAAGTCGATAGTAAATACACAAACAATATGAACAGAATTAACAAACCTGGATACTGGGTTCTCTCAGAGATTGAACCACCAATAAAAGAGCATACATGGGATGGATTTAGCCCTCCTCCTGACATATGTAGCATATATAGAGCTCAGGGTTAGTGTGGGTTCCAAAAACCTGGAGTGGGGCCTGACAAGGAGAAACCTTAGATGAAATGCCTAAAAGTGGGGAGAAAGAACTTTTAGAATTAACCTCCAGTAGAAAGATAGGGAACCAAGTGGAGGATGGGGTTGCCATCCCACAGTCAGAACTCTGACTCAGAATTGTTCCTGTCTAAAAGAACTGCAGGGAAAAAAGGTCTGAGGGAAAGAAAGTCCAGTAACCTGACTTAATTGAGACTCATCTCAAGGGAAGGTACCAAGGACTGACACTATTATTAATTCTATGATGTACTTACAGACAGTAGCCTAGCAAGGCTCCCCTCCTAAAGGCCCAATAAACAGCTAGCTGAGGAAGAAGCAGATACACACTACCAATGGAGAGAAGATATGGACCCTGTGGTTGAATTACAGAAAAACTAGAAGAAGCTGAGGAGGATGACAATCCCATTGGAAGACCAGCAGTCTCATATAACCCAGACCCCTGAGATCTCTCAGACACAGAGCCACCAACCTGGCAGCATATACTAGGTGATGTGAGGCCCCTGATATATACATAGCACAGGTCTGCCTGGTCTGGCCTCAGTGAGTGAAGAAGTATGTAAACCTCCAAAGACTTGAGGCTCCAATGATGGGGGAGGCCTGCTGTGGTATGTATGGTGGGGTGTGTGATCATGCTCTTGGAGACAGGAGGGGAGGAATGGGATGAGAATCCACTGGAGTGCAGAATGGATGGGGGAAAAGAATGGACTATAAAAAGCTTAATAATAATAATAATAATAATAATAATAATAATAAATGTTATGTGAATTAAATGATTAACAACATCAACAATAATATAATAGTAATAGTAATAATAATAACAAGTTAATTAAATAATTTCCAAAACTCTTAGACTATATTGATAATTTGAAGTAAATAAATTGAATATGCATCACAATTTAAAAAAAAAATTGTTCCCCACTTACACTAGTTGGAAACAGTCCTGAAAAGTAACCATAAAAATGCTCATATATTCCAGAATTATGTGGTACTTGCCTTATGTGTATTCAATTAATTAATGCAATAGTGTAAATAGAAACCAGCCAATGACATTTTTTGGTGTGTAAAAGAACCTACCATGCAAGCTTAGAGTCATAAATTAGGTATCTTGAAGCCACATGGAGAAACTGAACTAGCTTCCAAAAGTTATCTTTTGAACTTCACAGGTACATTGTGGCATGTATATACTTACACTTACAAACAAGTCATAGGTACATACCTGGTAGTAATAGCTATAATCTATATTTCTTCAATTAATAGGAAAGTTATAAACAAATGTTCAACAGTTTCAGTATTTGTGTAGATTTAATATCTTCCTTTCTGTGTTTTTAAAGTACATTAAAAATAATTTTAATTTGGCATATTAAAAGGTTTGTAAATGAATATGTATTTATACATAAAAAGAGAAAGAGAAGAAAGAAAGTTGAGAACCAGAAGATTGTCAGGGTTATGTGTGTAGAATCAACTGGTCATTGAACTGTGCCTTGTTTATGGACATTGAATGTGGTCTACTGGTCAAAATTGTATATCAGTTATATAGATAAATTCTTTAATATATAAAATATGTATTATGTATATCACATGTGCATATTATTCTGGTTATTTTTGGTGAACTTCTCTCAAGCTGAGTCATCTAGGTATAGAGAACATCAGTTGAACTCTTTCAATTTTCATATGTGTATATATATATATATATATATATATATACACACACACACACAAACACACACATATATATATATGTGTGTGTGTGTATGTAGTCATTTTCTTAATTGGTGATCGATTGGGAAGAACCCAACTCACCTTTTGTGGTTCTACAACTGGTCAGATGACCCTGGTATATATAAGGAAGTATTCTGTGCAAGCTACATAGAGGAAACTGATAGGCAGCAGCATGGCTTCTGCTTAAATTCCTGCCACCAGTTCCTGTCTTGCGTTATCGCCCTATATTCACCTAGTGGTGCTGTGTGTCTTGAAAATTTAAAGAAGGAATAAATCATTTTCTAACAAAAAGAAAATATTTCTTTTACTCAAGCATTCAGTATTACCAGTGACAAATGTGTAGTTCAAGTGTTAGACCTATAAGAAATCAAGATTACTTAATTGTTGAGGATATTTTCTGGAGACAAAGCCTTAAATATTATGCAATGAATCAGAAAGTGAATATTAAGAATACATGGGTTATTAAATACAAATTTCATTGAAAGATAAAGATTACTTCTGTAAGTGTTATTGGTCATAGAAACCAATAAAGCACTTATTAAAAAAAGAAATTAATAAAGCATCTGAAAATAACAAGCTAGTGAACTTATTCTTGACTTTCCTTAAAAGTCAAGATGATGATAAGACCATATTGATGAAAATATTACACATTTCATTTGCCAGACATATAAAAATCAATCTTGAACTAACCAGAATTTTTTTCACTTAGCTATCTTTCATAGTACTAGAAAGTGCTATTCAGGTTGTTAGCAAGAGAAAAGATAATGATTTTTTTTATTATTTATCATTCCATTCGTTTATATCTCAGATGATACCCCACTTCCTTATTACTCCTGCCACCAATACCCCATCCCATGATATCCAACTTCCCAGTTAGCCCTCCACCACCTCCATGCCTCATTTGCTGTGTCCCTCCCTTTTGCCTGTGTTAGAGTGTTCCCCCATCCACACTCTGCCACCCCCCTGCTCTAGCCTCCTCCTTCTCTGGGGTATCAAACCTTCCCAGAATCAAGAGCATGCTCTCATGTTGCTGTCAGTAAAGGCCATCCTGTGCTACATGTATCTAGGTACATTCCTTGGTTGGTGGTCTATTCTTGGGGGAAACTGAGTGGTTAGGCCAGCCTATGTGGTTCTTCCAATGGAATTACAAACCCTCTCTGCTCTTCCAGTCCTTCTGCCAGCTCCCTCACCAGGTTACCTGAGATCAATCGGATAAGATAATGATTTTTATCTACTGTTGGATATTGCAGGCAATTATAATGGTGTGGAAGGTGAAATGTACCAATGGTGTAGTAGTAATGAGAATGTTTATAGGACTAACCAACCACTCTCTTTACTGCAATGGAAGCTTTCTTCACAGGGTTAAAAATTAGGCATGGCACTGCAAACATAGTTAAATACATGATGAGGGAAGTTGTAGGTCTTAGCATAAAATTATTTGATGCTATTCTAAGTGGTAATTTTCATAAAAAAGATACTTCTGGCTATATCCAGTGATTTTGATGTTCTCAGGGTTTGATTAGACATGATTCTTGACGCATTCACTGTTGAAAATCCACTAAAAAACTCCAAGTACTCCAAGTACAAGTATAGATGAGTACTCATATATAGTTCAGTCATATATATGGGGGTCAATTAGCTTTGATGGCTGCTCTGTGTGCGAGTGTCACTTTTCTTTAGAAATGTGGCACTGGTAAAAATACAGAAAATATATTTTGACTAAAAAGAGACAATATGTAACAAGACAATATATGACAATATATATAACCAATATATATTGGTTAGTTAATATATAAGAGCCAGAATTCTTGTAAATGGGGATAATTATTAATGATATTACTTTGGAACAAGATATGGATGTCGACTATTCACCTCCTACTTATTACATTGTTAGGAGTCTTATTGCAAAAAAGGAGCAAAGGAGAAAAATGTAATACAGATAGGAAAATCAGATGTCAAACTACCTTTATTTGAATATGACCTGTTTCAAAGTATAAAATGTCCTTAATTTTCAACTAAAAACCTATAGCTACTGAAACACCCAGTAAAGGTGAAATATAATAATTTAACATACAAAATTCAATAGGTTTCGTATAAAACAAAGGTACTAGTAAGAAATCATAGAAACAATGCTATTCCCAACATACTCACACATACACATACACACACATATTCACACACAAACTAAATATAAAAGGCTACACTGACAATGTAAGAAACTAGAAAAAATAATTGAATAAATCACAGGCTAAAATCCCTCAATGGTTATGAAATGACAATTACTGTACAAATGGCCACACTTCCAAAAACAATTCATACATTCAATGTAATCTCCTACAAAATTGTTCATATAAATTAGAAATGTAATTATAATTTCATATAGGAACAAGAAGTTTTACTTTGGCAAAAAAAAAAAAAAAAAAAAAAACCATTAACAAAACCAAAACCAAAATAAACCCAAGGGAAAAAAGCCAAAAATCAAACAGCATAAATAAAAGAACAGAAGGAATTATCAAAGATCCAAGATTTCACACGGTCCTTCATATTTGAATTAACAAAATCTACATAATATGACATAAAATTTATTACATTGATCAATTGAATAGAAATGACTCATATATAATCCAATATAATCACTTTGTTTTTGAACAAAATTTATTTTTTTCTCTAAATGGTTCTGATCAGTATGGTTAGCTACAGATAGAAGAATGAAAGTAGGTCTTTGCCGATTACACTCTAAAACTCAACTGCAAATGGATCAAGGACTATAATATAAGAACTGACTCAATAAATATGAGATAAAAGAAAGGAGGGAATAAATCTGAACTCATTGATGTAAGACAGGACTTTTTGAACAGGAAGGACATGAGTTAAAACAGCTGTTCATCACATACTGAGGATATGGAACCTCGGGAGGCTGCCTCTGGTGGCCAGGCAGGAAGCTTGGTGAAGCAATAGAAGCATCAACCCACCCATTAACTTTAGACCCAAAATCTATCTTGTCTACATGAAATGTATAAATTGGGGATGGAGTAGAAACTGAGAAATTGACGAACAAAATCTAGCACAACATGAGACTCATCCCATGTTCAAGCAACAATTCCTTACAATATTAATGATACTCAGTTATGCTTGCAGAAAAAAGGTTAGAATGGCTCTCTGCTGAGATGTCCTACCTAATAACTGACTCAGACATTCAGATTATCACTGTCAAACAGTGGATGGAACTTCAGGACACTTATGGAAGAAAGGAGGGGGAATTGCAGTCCATAAGAAATAGGAACTTCACAGGAAGAAAAACAAACTCAACTATCTTGGAATCCTGGGTGCTGTCAAAGACTGAAGCCCTAACCAAATATCATACAGGGGCTAGATAAAGGCCTCTCCCACATATGTAAGAGTTGTCTAGCAATCTTTATGTGGGTCCTGAAATACATGGTGCATAGGCTATCCCTAATGCTCTTGCCTGGATATAGGATATATTCTTTTAGCTGGGCTGCCCTCTCTGGCCTCAGGGAGAGAGGAAGCACCTTACAGAGACCTGAAGTGCTAGGTGGAGATATACCCAGCTCAGAAGACGAAGGAAGGGTGGAAAACTGTGGGAGGGGCACTGAGAGGTATATAAAATGAATGTGCAAAAATTTTAATTAAAATATTTTGGATTATGAAATAAGTATAATAAAAGTTGATATGTTTTTGAAGTAGCAGTAAGGAACCTTGCCTAAGGCAATAGAGCAAGTCCTGGGTGTTCTTACATTTATAGGAACAAGTAGTATAGGCAGAAAACTATATTGGAGCCACCATTACCTGCTCAAAGTAGCATTTTTCAAAGTTGTTACAGACACCCAATTCTCTAGCCTACTATTTACACATAAAAGCAGAAAATTGTGGAACGAACAATGCCATGCAAACAAAGGCTACATAGATCCCAGTTATTTCCTGAATTCAGCTTCTTTCACTGGGGTGTTGGTGAAATTGATCTGATGCCAACTTCATTGGCGCAGCCTGTACAAATCCCTATAAAGTTTCCAGCTCTCCATTGAAATACAGCAAGGAAGTAGGCACAATGGATAACTGCTATAGGTAGAGCAATTGAGTTGTAGCCAACACTCCTTTGCCTAAGCCTCATGTTACTTCCTGAAAAGTGTCTGATATTTTCCCTACAGTAGAACATTTGAGTAGAATGGTAAATTGTTAAAATGTTAGTCACAGAAAAACAGAGGTGACACAAAAATACATGCACTGACTGTCCTGGAACTCATTCTGTAAACGAGGCTGGACTTGAACTCAGAAATCTGCCTCACTCTGCATTCCAAGTGCTGGGAGTAAAGGTTTTTGCCATCACTGCCTGGCCAATTTTACATATTCTATACTTGCTTAGCCATCATCAACCCTCTCTTTGTTGTGGTGAGCTGTGCTGAGTTATGCTATTACATTGTCAATTACCAGGACTACTCTAGAGAAATGACAACCCACAGAAATGCTGACAATGGTAGACCTATCAGTCAAAATATGCCAAAAACCAACTTTTGCACACTGTTTTCATACCGTATAAAGTAAAGCAATGTGAAAGAAAATTACATAACCAAGCCAAAATGTATTTAAAACATTAAATATAAGTTTGAATCCAAGTAACATTACAAAAGTAAATTACAAATTAAGAAGGATGAGGAAATGTAGACAGAGAAGCATGTAAACTGTATTAAAAATAGACCATTGCTGGGGACAGCACAAAATGATGAGGACTGCCTGCAGTAGGCCAGGATGGAGACATCTCAGAAGCCTGCAGCAGCTCCTTGTAGAAAAGGATAGTGTCTGGGACCCTGAGAAGTAGGAGACACATCCCTCCAGGGGACCCACCATCTGAAATAAGGGACAGTAGGCATGGATGCAGACATTTTGATACCCCATGGTGACTCTTTGTAACAACAGTTGTTTCCATTTCTCCTAACCTTGGCTCTGGACAACAGCTGTATAGATTGCGTTTGTCCATGACTGTTTTTCAGTTGGCCTTGGTGTGAAAAGTTGCTCAATTATATCTGACTTTCTTACTTCTTACTCCTCCTACTCTGGTGAATTCTGTGAAATTAGATGTTCCCTGATGTAATAATTCTTAAAAAATTAAAAATTCAGACATGGGGCACAGCACAGCACAGTGCTAATGGCCCAGGTGCATGCTATGTGTCCTCATCTTGGAAGCAATGCAATAACTGCACAATGGTAGTTCCAGATTAATGCTTCACCTGCAAAAAAAAAGTTTGACAAAAGTATTAGAAAATGAATTACAGACAACACTGGGACCCCAAAGAAAGAAAAAAATATTAAAGTTATGAAATAAGTGTTGCACAATATTTGAGACTGGTTCTAGAAAAGCAAGTATAGAATATGTAAAATCAGCAGTGGTGGTGCATGCCTTTGATTACAGAAGGCACTTGGGAGGCAAGGGCAGGCCGATTTCTGAGTTCAATGCAAGACTGGTCTACAGAGTGAGTTCCAGGCAACCAGTGCTATACAAAGAAACCCTGTCTCTAAAAACAAAAACAAAAAAGAAAAAAACAACAAAAAATGAATATGTAAAATCTTACACTAGAAAAACAGTTAAAACACTGGGACCCTTAGAATCATTGTGTACAATATGTAGAAGCAGAACGCTAGAGGAACTACCGAGTTAAGGGTTAACTTGACTTTTTCTGGCCACTGCCTGGCAGCTTTGCCCATGTCATTTATCATTAGAGCTTCACAAGAAAATGCAAGTAGCTGGCCTTGGAGCTCTGAGCTCTGAAGTATAAGTTAAAGTTTAAATAATGATAAGTGAGCAATTATTATTACTTTGGCTATAGACCTAGGAATAGGGAAGCTTGAAACTTTGGGGAACAATATTAATTCTTAATTATTTGTTGGATATGGTTATTCTTTTGAATTAATTTGGCAATGATTATACAATGTCTTTTTTATCTGCCTTTGGAGTATCAATAAAAGACTGGGGCGAGAAGGCAAGAGAGCTTGTAGAGAGCGAGTGGGGAGCACTGAAGAGCAAGTGAGAGAGTGAATGTGGAGACCTTGTGAAGAGTGAGTGAAGAGAGAATGTGAGGTGTGTGTGAAGAGTGTGTGTGTGACTGAAAGGAGAGGGCATGTTGTATATGTGTGAGATGTGTGTTGAGAGTTTGTGTGTGTGAATGAAAGGGGAACACTCAGAAGTGTGTATGAGCGGGAGAGTGCAAGAAAAGCACACAGGAGAAAAGTAGAGTGCACAGGAGAATGCAGAGTGTGTGCAGCTTCAAGCAAGAGAGAATGAGCAAGGGAGAAAGAGCTCAGAGAATGAGAGACAAGAGAAACTTTAAGCCTTGAAAATTTGCCTGTCAGTTTGTACCCAAAAAGTAGTCTGTGTATATTTATTATGCACCTTACAGATATCCCTGCTTCCACTTGAGAACTCTGATCTGTGTTGAGGCTGGATTCTGTCAGTAAGTGGTTCTCAGGTCATGGGACTCTGAACTGGAGGATTGGGTAACCCCCTTCCCTTCTCCTATTGATGTCACTCTGGAAAGGGAACCTTCAGTACCCTCAGCTAGAGATAAATGCTGAGAAAGAATAAGTAGGAAGTGATAGTGTTATAGTGTGATAGGTTTTATAGTTTTATTTTGGGTCAAACTGAATCCAGTGAGATATATATATGTATAAGGATACTTTGTAAATTATTGTTTAAAGGGGAATTCATTTTGAAATACAGCAGCTCTCTAATTTTCTTCACTTTTCTCATTCTGTGAGTCCCTGGTTTCCTGATAAAGGGACATTGGATGAGGCAGCATGGAAAAGGGTAGGAAAGTACATGGAAACCTGGATCCTGGAACATAAGGATGACAGGCAAGATAAAGTACAGTTTTCAGAAAGCCAGTTACATTCTGGTTTGTGATAAAATAAGCACAATCTCATGCTGAAATAAGAGATCTATCCTGTTCATCTGCAGGTTCTGTTTGTAGTACAGAAAATGTTATAGAAGAGGGTATTCCCTCAGGGAATGAAAAATAGTACCACTTTGTGTCAAAAATTTGTGGATATGGCTTTGCTTCCCATTCATCAGCAATTTCCTGAATTGTTGCTTTTTCACTATATGAATGATTTTTTTAAATTGCTCATTCTTACTTAACTTCATTGAATCAAGCTTTGGATAACTTTGTACAAAGTTTACTTAAGTATGGGTTAAAAGTGGATCCTGAAAAAATTCAAAAGGAACCCCACATAATTATTTTGGGAGAATTATTAATTAAGATTACCCAAAACATAATCCACACATCAAATGAGATACAAGAAGAAAGGAGGAGCGGTCCCTGGTTCTGGAAAGACTCAGTGAAACAGTATTCAGCAAAACCAGAACGGGGAACTGGGAAGGGGTGGGAGGGAGGACAGGGGAAGAGAAGGGGGCTTATGGGGCTTTCGGGGAGTGGGGGGGGCTAGAAAAGGGGAAATCATTTGAAATGTAAATAAATTATATCGAATAAAAAAATTAAAAAAAAAGATTCTATCTCACATGCAGCCTTAAGATTTAGGACAGATAAGCTGAAAACCTTAAATTATTTTCAAAAACTTCCAGAAGAAAGTAACTAGATTAGACCTTATTTAAAACTTACTGCTGACTAATTAAAGCCACGTTTTGATATTTTAAAAGGAAATAGCAGTTCCAAGTCTCCCTGAGTGTCAACTTCAGAGGGACAAAAAGCTTTGCAGTTGGTTGATGAGACTATCCAGGCACAATTTATTGTAATAATTGATTTATATAAGTCCTGTGAATTTGTTGTCCAACATACTTCTGTAATATCTTGTGGTGTTATTTGGCAAGAATCTTTGGAATGGATCCATTTGCCTGATTCCTCCCCAAAAGTTTTGACTCCTTATTATGATTTAGTAGCTCAACTAATTATAAAGGGTAGAAGAAGGATTAGGGAGATACTGGGTAAAGATTTTGAAGTAATCAGGATACCTTATACCAATGCTCAATTTGAATGGTCATTAGATTTCTCTGACTCCCTTGTATTACTCTTTGCCTCCTTTATAGGGCAAGTGTTATATTATCTTCAAACATATCCTGCTCCATTTTTTGAATTTACAGCAAGTTATGTTTCATTCTGCCTTCTCTATGGGGCCTTTAGACCAATATAAAACATTCTTCACTGATTTCTCTTCAAATGTAAAGTCCGTTATAGTTTCAGAAAGTGATACTATGACCTTTAATTCCTCCTTTACCTCAGCTCAAAAGACAGAGCTATATGCACTTATTCAGGTTTTTTCTTCCTATTCCTTGATTCCTTTTAAACTTCATACTGATTCTCAATTTGTGTATAGACTCTTTCCTCCTTATTAACACAGCTGTGATTACCACAGACAAAACAATTAATACCTTATTACAAAAATTACAACAATCGTTGCATCAACACTCTATTCCTTATTTTGTAGGACATATTCGGGTTCATACTAGTCTCCCCATACCTTTGGTCACAGGAAATTCATATGCATATTTACTGACTCATGTTACTCTTCTAGATGATGTTAGTAGAGCAATTGCCTCCCATGCTATTCACCATCAAAATGCTCAGGCATTGAGCTATCAATTTTCCTTGACTTTGGAGGTAGTTTGTCACGCTCGAGGACTCAAGCCTAAAATCCTATTGCAGATGGATGTAACTCATGTTTCATCTTTTGGAAAATTATCCTTTGTTCATGTTACTGTTGATACATTCTCTGGAGTTATTTTTGCCACAGCCAGGACAGGAGAGGCATTCAAAGGCATACAGCAGCACTTATTCACTTGCTTTGCATTTCGTGGCATGAAACTATATTTGAAAACTGATAATGGTCCTGCTTATCAATCTAAAGCCTTTGCAATTTTTGTATTAAATTTAAGACAGGTATTCCTTATAATCCTCAAGGACAAGAAAGATCTAATCAATTATTAAAAACACAAATGGCTAAGTGACAGGGAGAATTAAAATATGTCTCCCCCACTCATTTACTGAATCATGCTCTTTTTGTACTCAATTATTTAAATAAAGATTCTCAAGGTAGATCTGCTGTGCAGCGCAATTGGGATCCCATAGAACAGCAGCATCCATTAGCCCTGTGGAAAGATGTCCTTTACTCTACATGGAAGGGACCAGATGTTCTTCTCTCCTCCAGAACTGGGTATGCTTGTGTCTTTCCACAGGATGCTTAGTCACCCTGGATTCCTGACTGCCTCAAGAGATCTTATAATCCCAACGCAAAGAAGCAGAAATTCCTGTGTGCCTCTTTCCAGATGATGTCAGACAACTCCGAGCATCATCTCTTTTCCACTTTTTCCAGACTTCAGACACATGGTTGCTCGTCCACCACAATGTTGCCAAGTTGGGATCAGCTTCAGGAGTTGGTATAAGCTGCAGGAGATACTGTGTTTTCTCTCCAATTATCAGTTACTCAATCCAAACTTCTTCTTGCTATGCTTTCATTTCTCTTTGCCCCATAATGCTTTCTCCTTGTGCTACCCAGGAGTTCTATTGGGCTTATATACCTGATCCTCCATTGTGTCACATGGCCACTTGGGATTTTGGTCCAGTTAAAGTGACCATAAATAATACTGAGTTGCTTGGAGGAGAAAATAGTTCTCTTTAGAGGAGCAAAAGTTAATCTTGGAGTCTCCAACTCCTCTGAATTATGCTCATGGTGATGATTCTACCGGTCAGTGAGACATTTGGTTTTTAAAATTATTTTTACCCTCTAAAGGCTTTTATTATTCTTGTCCATCTCATTCACCTCCTTTTACTTCCCTTTTATCTGCTTGTCAGAATGGTGAGGATCTGATCTCTGTTTGAGAGAGTATTTCTATTACTGGCTACTCTAAATGGTAGTCTTATGGTTTTCCCTCCAAAGCTGTGCATTATACTCCCTTTAATTTTACAAAACAAACATTTAAACTTTTAGATTGGTCTGTTAGTAGTCCGGAGCGTGGTTATACTATGCAATTGAGACAGTACAGGTATACTAAGGGAGATGCTTCCTTACCTACCTCTCCTGCTAATACCTGGTATTCTCCTAGATGAGTTTCCCCTATCTTTGGCCCATTTTTTAATTCCCACTTACGTCCTTTTCAACCTGATCTATACCACCTTTTTGCTGCTACTCATAAAGTTACTTCTATTAGACCTCACTCTAAAAGTAAGAGAATTTCTGCTTCATTTCTAGCCCATGTGGCTGCTCCTTCCTCTGTGCTTTACTCTGAAGATGGTAGTGATTTTTTCCTCCTTTCTCTGTTCTTTCTTCTGAATACCATGGCGATTTTTCCCTTGCTTGGGATAGTCACTGTGTTTATCATGTTACTTGTATAAATTACAAATTATTGTATGTCAGTTATCCAATTGTCTTACTATTATAAGGAAAAATGTTTTTGTCATATTATGACAGCCTCCTTAAGTACTTCCGCCTGTTTATATCACTGGGACATGGCTTTCTAATCCTGCATAGAGACCATTCATCGTGCCTCCTCTATACTTCATAGAGTATGAATGTCTGCATTGCTGTTGGACTCTTCTTACTTTATCTTATTATTTTTCCAGTTACCATCTCCTTAATTTGACTCTCAATCTTGGCCTTAACTGTGGGTGTCCGCACCATACAACTTATTAAACAAAAAGGGGGAGACTTACTGTCAGGGACCAGCCTCAACATAGGATTAGAGTTCTCAACTGGAAGCAGGGATATCTGAAAGGCACATAAAGCATATACACAGACGACTTTTTGTGTACAAGCTGACAGGCAATTTTTCAAGGCTTAAAGTTTCTTTTCTCATCCTCTTTTCTCACTCATTCCCTCACACCTTGATGCGGCACACACTCTGCATTATTCTACACACTCTGCTTTCTTCC
Source organism: Apodemus sylvaticus (assembly GCF_947179515.1). Lineage (NCBI taxonomy): Eukaryota > Metazoa > Chordata > Mammalia > Rodentia > Muridae > Apodemus > Apodemus sylvaticus. The sequence goes on along the minus strand of NC_067472.1, from coordinate 150,189,938 downwards.
TGTGAGCTTTTCTTTTCTTGTACTCTTTCACTCATACACACTTCTGTGTGTTCCCCTTCACTCACACACACACACTCTTCACACACCTCTCTCACACACCCCACAGGCACTCTCATTTCATTTGCACACATACTCTTCACACACATATCACACTCTTTCTTCACTCACTTTTCACAAGCTCTTCAAATGCTCTCCGAATTCACTCTTGAATTGCTCTTCACATGCTCCCCACTCACTCTCTACATGCTCTCTTGTCTTCTTCTCACCCCAGTCTTTTATTGATGCTCCAAAAGCAGATAAAAAACATTATATAAATGTTGCCAAATCAAATTCAAAAGAATAACCATATCCCACAAAGAATCAAGAATTACAATTTTTCCCCAAAGTTTCAGTCTTCCATATTCCTAAGCCTATAGCCAAAATAATAATAACAGCAAACTTATCATTATTTAAACTTTAACTTTAACTGTTATCCTTCAGAGCTCAGAGCTCTGAGGCCAGCTACTTGCATTCCCTTGTAAAGCTCTAATGATAAATGACATGGGCAATGCTGCCAGGCAGTGTCCAGAAAGGATCAAGTTAACCCTTAACTCTGTTGTTTCCCTAGCTTTCTGCTTCTACACATTGCACACAATGACTCTCCTAAGAGTCCCAGTTCTTTGACTTAGTTTTACTAATGTAAGGTTTACACATTCTATACTTGCTTATCCAGAAACCACTGTCAACTGTGTGGAACTTATTTCATAATATTAATACATTTTTCTTTCTTTGGGGTCCCCATGTTGGCTCTAATTCATTTTCTAATAATTTTGTCAAACTTTCTGTGCAAGTCAAGCATTGATCTGGAACTATTTTTTGCAGTTTTTACATTGTTTCTAAGATGAGGACACACAGCATGTGCCTGGGCCATTAGGACTGTGCTGTGCTGTGCCCCGTGTCTCAATTTGTAATTGTATAAGAATCATTACATCAGGGAACATCTAGTTTCACAGAAACCACTAGAGCAGGAGTAAGAAGTATGAAAGTCAGATATAATAGAATAATTATGCACACCAAGACCAACTGAAAAAAAGTCATGTACAAATGAAATCTATACAACCATTGTCCAGAGGTTCAGTTAGGAGAAATGGGAACAACTGTTGTTATGAAGAGCTGCTGTGGTCTACTGAAATGTCTGTATCCAAGCCTACTGCAGGCATCCCCTTATTTCAGATGGTGGGTCTCCTTGAGGGATGTGTGTCCTGCTTCTCAGAGTGCCAGACACCATCCTTTTCTACAAGGAGCTGCTGTGTCCTTATGAGATGTCTCCATCCTGGCCTACTGCAGGCAGTCCCTGTCATTGTTTACTGTCCCCAGCAGACCATATTACAAAATCATAGAAAATGTTTCTCATTTTGTACCTCTGTACAGACAGTTCCTATGCATGTGACACACACACACTTTTCTATATACTAACCATTCAGCTGATGAACTTACTCACTTTTGATACTTAAGTGGAATGTGCATGTGTGTGCACATGTGCGTGCATACACACACACACACACACACACACACACACACACACACACTAGCCTATTCTGTCCACCTCTCTTACAGCCACGTTGGAAATTCCTTTTCTTTATCATAACTCTCAAAACATCAGAACTAATATTTACCTGATTTTCCCAACCATTCAGCAATTGCCAAATCCATACCACCTTGGTCTATTAGATCACAAACTCCATTGTCATAATGTATGCTAACATACACGTGCTTTCAGCATCTTAAAACTTTCAGTGCAATACAAGTATCTATTTTAACTTCCCTTAGGACTACTAGCTATGTGCCACCTCCCACAGCACCAATATAGTTTGTTCTAATTAAGACCAAGAGTAGGGGCACTGAGTGGCTAATATAACGGAGGGAGGGGCAACTAAGTCCAGGTCCTTATCGGACAGCTTTCTGATCTGATTTTGTAAAGGTAAAGATTTTAGATCTATACAACATGTTATGAATTGCTAACATTTTGCAGTCCTTAACCTGCAAAAGTCATGTCCATCTGTGGAAGACACAGTGGTAGCTTTGGGAACTGTGCTTAGTTTCTTCATTGATTTGCTAGCCATTCTTCAAGTGGATGAAACTCTCTCATTTGGCTGGTTCTCTTGTGAGCAGGATTTGCTGCAACTAACTTGTGTCACTACTCCCCAAACCAGGCTGTGCAAGTTCTGAGATCAATGAAAAAATATCTCTCTCAAAATATCTGGGGGGTGAAGAGAGAGGGGTGAATGGGGTTTGGAGAGGCATAGAGACGGAGAGAAAGACAGAGACAAAGAAAGACAAAGAGACAGACACATACTGAGACACAGTGAAAGATAGACAGAAAGACAGAGACATAAACACAGATAAAAGTGACAGACAAAGAGAAATACAGAGAGATAGATGCAGAGAGGTACAAAGAAAATCAGAGAAATGGAAAGAGAAGGTGAGAAAGAGAGAGATATTAGATGTTAAAAACCAGATAATCAGGTGATAACATCCTTATCCCACATTGAGAATTTCATGAACATCTGCAAGTAATGATACAGGACACCAAATATTTCCCTAAATGCTCTTTGGACACCCGTGCACATATTTGTGCATGAACACACAAATAAATACAATATGTATTTTCTTTAAAGACTGGAACCAAATGAATAAGTGTAGTAAAGCTGGTTGCAACAAAGCTTACAAACTCAATGTGAAACACAGGGCATCAAGTGAGAGATGGGGTTGCCATACTACAGTAAAGAACTCTGAGCCATAATTGTTCCTATCTGAAATAACTGCCAGAATGGCAATGGATAACAGCCTGAGGAAAAGGAGTTCCAGTGATAGGCCCAAAGTGTGATCCAGCTTAAGGGAAGATACTATTACCCCAAGGAACTGATACTATTACTGAGGTTATGAAGCACTCACCAAAAGACTCCTAGCATGCCATCTGAAAGAGTCAGATGCAGATATTTACACCCAACCAATGGACAGAAGCAGCTGACATCTGTGATTGAATTAGGGAAAAGCTGGAAGAAGCTGAGGAGAAGGGTGACCCTGCATAAAGACCTTCAGTCTAAATTAACCTTTACCCCGAAGATCTCTCAGTCATTGAACCACCAACCAGGCAGAACACACCAGAAGATCTGAAGCCTTCAACACATATACTGTAGAGAACAGCTGGATCTGGGTTTCATCAGAGACCATGCACACAGCCCTCAAGAGACTGGAGGCCCCAAGTAGTAGAGAGGTCTGGTAGGGTTGGAGATAGGAGAATGGGGACATCCTCATGGAGACAGGACGTGGGGAGAAGGTATGAAATGTTGAACGGTCAGAGAGTGGACTATGATGTGGATAAAACCTGGAGTGTAAAACAAAATTAAATAAAGTTTTAAAAACAGAGAAAAAGATAACTCAATGTGCTCTCTAAAACCAACATGGTACAATTAGAATATTAACACCTAAATATCATTCTCTCACTTTCAAACTCATGGTGTCCCCTCACAGTGGAAATCAATATAAAAAATATTATGATGGAAAGGAAAATCATACTTTGACTTGTAGCCAATATGTCAATGTCCACTTTACCTGCACATAATTATGCACATATAAACAAAATATATGCCCTCATGCACACAAAGACAGTAAAGTTATTCCACAGTGTAATGTACTGAAGAGGTCAGTTCAGGAACTTTGGAAAATTCTACCAGATCACTCCCCCTCTTCATAAAGAACATGGGCACCCCTCCTTTCTGGAAGACAAGGGCTAATTACATTCCTCAGACCACAGGGAAGGGGGAACCATAAGTCACCTGTGGATGGGGGAGACCCAGGAAGTCCTCTATAACTCCTTCCTAAAACCAACAAGCTTAAAAGTCACACTCTTTTGCCAATCACATTGTGTCTAGTGGCTACTGCTCTAAGAACTGTATAAAGTATCACTGAAAGGGCTATGTGAGGTCATTCTCTCTCTCCTTCTTGTGCAGAACAACCCCAGCATGCTGAGAGAATAAAATTTTTCTTGCTTTTCCATCAATTCCAAGCTCCACATTGTTTACTCTGGGATCTACAGTAAGTTAAGGCTCACCAGAGTCTTACAGTATCAGTTAAAATCTTAAAGGACTTTATGTGTATTATGGTTATTTTTGGTTGATACCTTGGCAACATGTGGAATTAACTAAAATCCAAAATTCGGAGACACTTTCAAATGATTTTTGCTTACTTTTAAATTGGAAGGTCAACTTTAATCTGGATCATTTAGGTGTAAAGATACAAATTTAATCACATATTTTAATATTTAAAATCTGCCTTTAATATTGGATGCATCTTCTTCTGTAATCCTATATAAGGAAAGGGAAGATAGAAAGTTTTTGCCTTTCCTGTGCTTGATTTCGCCTTACTACAAGTCCATAATTTAATTGGCATTAAAGTCAGCTTCTTCAAAATCCTTTTGTATGACACAGACAAGCTAAGACAGTCTGCCTCATAGACTGAACAACTACTGGATTATTGGTTTTTCCATTCATAGACAGACAGCTATTATTGTGTTAGCTGGACTACAGCCTATAAATCATTCTAAAATATCCCATATATAACATTACATAAATTCCATTGCTCTTGTGAGCCATGACTGGTAAAAAAGTGATCAAGTATATTATGCAATTTTACTGATACCAGGAAGTGTAAGGTAGATGGTTGATTCCAGGTTCACTGGGCAAAATTTGAAAAAGAAAAATGTAAAAGAGAGAAGTTTCCATACCAAAACTATTTTAATAACAGCTTCCACTTTTAAGCAGAGCAAAGAACACAAGAAGGATCTCTACCAGTTTTAATAAGATGTCATGTTGTCATTAAATATCTTCTTCCCCTTGATCCAAATGAAGCAAAAAATATCCATTGGTGACTGAACTTTCAATGTCAGGTAGCAATGTCATTGGGTGCATACCTTTTTGTCAGGCCTGTAGTGATTCGTAGTACCATTAAAAGCATTTTAGAACAAGTACCTGCAGACCTTAAGAATAACTTTTCTTTCTTTAGAAACTTTCTGTATAACTACTGATATTTAGTACAGAAAAAGCCTTTGACAAAATATAACACCACTTCATGTTAAAAGTCTTGGAAATATCTGGAATTCAAGGAACATGCCTAAATATAACAAAAATCAATATACAGAAAACAAACAGCCAACATCAAATTAAATGGAGAGAAATTTAGGCATTCCACCAAAATCCGGAACAAGATAAGGCTGATCATTCTCTCCCAAAGTATTCAATATATCACTGGAAGTTCTAGCCAGAGAAATTAGACAACAAATGGAGGTCAAAAATATACAAACTGGAAAGGAAGGAAGCAAGGTATCACTATTTGTGGATGATAGGATAGTATAAATAAATGAATCCAAAAATTTCACAAGAGTACTCCTAAATGTGAAAATCAACTTTATCAAAATAGGTGGATATAAAATTAACTCAAACAAATCAGTAGCCTTTATTTACAAAACAGATAGATGGGATGAGAATGACATTGGGGAAACATCACCATTCTGAAGAGTTACAAATAATATAATGTATCCTGGTGCAACTCTAAGCAAACAAGTGAAATATGTGCATGACAACTTTAAATTTCTGAGGAAAGAAATTGAAGAACTCAAAATATGGAAAGATCTCCCATGCACATGTATTATTAGGATAAACCTAATAAAAGTGGCCATCTTACAAAAGTAATCTACACATTCAGTTCATTCCCCATCAAAATTCCTACTGAATTTTTCACAGAGATAGGAAGAGCAATTCTTAAATTCTTCTGAAATAACAAGAAGCACAGGATTGTGAAAAAAATTTCAACAATAGAAGAACTTCTAGGGGCATCACCATCCTTGACCTCAAGCTATACTACAGAGCAATAAAACCACATGGTATTGGTGCAAAGACAGACAGATAGATCAAGAGACTAGAATTGAGGACCCATAAATAAACCCACACACCTATGGTCACTTGATCATTGTCAAAGAAGCCTAAACCATCCCGTGGAAAAACTGCATTTTCAACATATGGTGCTGGTCTAACTGGGGGTTTGCATGTAGAACAATGCAAATTGATCTATTTTATCTTCTTGTACAATGATTACGTCCAAGTGGATCAAAGAACTCCACATAAAACCAGATGCATTGAATTTAAAAGAAGAAGAGGTGGGGAAGAACCCTCAACACTTAGGCACTGGGAAAAATATCCTCAACAGAACCACATGTGTCCCGGGCTCTAAGATCAATAATTGACAAATGGGACCTCATGAAACTAAAAAAAAAAAAAAAAATTCTGTAAGGCAAATGACACTGTTAATAGTACAAAATGGCATCTTACAGATTGGTAAAAGATCTTTACCTACATCTGATAGAGAGCTAATATCCAAAATATACAAAGATCTCATATAGTTAGACTCTAGAGAACCAAAAAAAAAAAAAAAAAAAAAAAAACATTAAGAAAAGGGGTATATAGAGCTTAAAAAAGAATTCACAGCTGAGGAATCTTGAATGCCAGCGAAGTATACAAAGAAATGTTCAAAATTCTTAGTCTTCAAGAAAATGCAAATCAAAACAACCCTGAGATTCCACCTTACATCAATCAGAATGGCTAAGGTCAAAATCTCAGTTGACACCAGATGCTGAGGAGGATGGGTAGAAAAAGCAATACTCCTACATTTGTGGGATTACTAATTGGTACACCCAGTATGGAAATCCCATGTGAGTATTGGTACACCCACATGGCAGTTCCTCAGAAAATTGGAAATAGTTCTACATGAATAAAACTATTCATCAAAAGATACTCCAAAATATAAAAAAGTAATGTAAGCAAAGAATATAGAAAATATTTTTTTTATTTATTATATGTAAGTACACTGTAGCTGTCTCCAGACACACCAGAAAAGGATGTCAGATTTTATTAGGGATAGTTGTGAGCCATCATGTGGTTGCTGGGATTTGAACTCAGGACCTTCGGAAGAGCAGTCAGTGCTCCCAACCGCTGAGCCATCTCTCCAGCCCCTAGAAAATAATTTTTAAAAAGTACATATGCTACATTCATAGAAGCCTTATAATATCCCTCCTTCCCTCTGCCTCCCATGATTATCTTCTTCCCATTTCTAAATGGGATTGAAGCATTAATACTTTGGATTTCCTTCTTATTAAGCTTTATATGGTCTGTGAGTTACACCGTGGGTGTAACCAAGTTGATCCTTAATAGAAGGATGGATAAAAAAATGTGATATTCAGCTAATAAAAAATGATGCCTTCATTAATTTTATAGGCAAATGGGTGAAACTAGAAAATATCATCCTGAGTAAGGTAACTTAGACCCAAAGGACATACACGGTATGTACACACTGATAGGTGGATATTAGCCCCAAATCTCAGAACTCCCACGGTGTAACTCACAGACCATATAAAGCTTAATAAGAAGGAAATCCAAAGTATTAATGCTTCAATCCCATTTAGAAATGGGAAGAAGATAATCATGGGAGGCAGAGGGAAGGAGGGACCTTGCTGGGGAACGGGATAGGGATGGAAACAGGGGGGATCAGGTATAGGAGGAGACATGAGGGAAGTACAGAGGACCCAGAGAATGAATAGAAATATGTAGCAGGGTGGGGTATGGGGACACCACTAGAAAAACTCTGATGCCAAGGATGTGAGATGATCCTAGGACCCAATAAGGATGACATTTGCCAAAATACACAACATCAGGGAGATATAACACAAAGAAACCATCTCCTCTAGATAGACATGGTCCCTAGATGAGGAATAGGGCCAGCCACAATTCTCAAATGCTTTAACGCAGAATTGTTTTTTGTCTAAAGAAAATGCATAGAAAAAAATGGAGCAGAGACTGAAGGGAAGTCCATGCAGTGATTGCCCCATCTTGTATTCACCTCATCAGCAGACACCAAACCCTGACACTATTGCTAATGCCAAGAAATGCTTGCTGACAGGAACCTAGAAAGGCTGTCCTCGGAGAGGCTCTTCTAGCACCTGAATAAGAAGATGCAGATACAGCCAACGATTGGACTAAGCCTGTGGACTCCAATGGAAGAGTTAGTGGAAGGACTGAAGGAGCTGTAGAGGATTGCAACCCCATAGGAAGAACAACAATGTCAACTAATCATATGCCTCAGAGCTCTCAAGGACTAAACCACAAACCAAAGGTTATGGATGGGTGAATCCATAGCACCAGCTTCATATGTAGCAGAGGATTATCTTATTTAGCATCAATTGAATGGGAGGCTCTTGGTTTTGCAGAGGATTGTGGCCTTATTGGAGGGTGAGGCTATAGGGGTGAGGCAAGATTGGGTGGGTACAAAGGGGGACATTCTTTTAGAAGCAAGGAGAAGGGAGGATGGGATTGCAAGCTTTCAGAGGGGAATCTGGGAAGGGAGACAACGTTAGGAAAGTAAATAACTAAAATTAATAAATAATAATAATAATAATAATAATAAGGAAAGTCAAAGAATTCCAGAAAGCATTTGTCAACAATCGCATATGTTCTAAATTGCTCCTGTGATCTTCATGGTAAGACCTTGTTATTTAAGACACTATACAGATTGTTTGGTGGAGAAACTCACGTTGATCTACCCACACTTCCATGCTGGCTGGCTTTTGTAATTCTAGAAAATGTATCTCTGCATTTTCTAAGTAGAGGGAAAAAACTAATAATTTTCTTATCCATTAATAAACCTTGTATGGTACATTAATGACCTGCCAGGTCAAATACACTCATAGTGTAATTGTACTAAAACTACTTATGTGAGTAACCAACCACATTCTTGATTAGAAATCAATGCCTCTTCTGGAGTAGAGAACTCAAGAATGGAACTGCAAACATTGAAAACAAACATGCCAAAGTGATTAGCAAAGAGCATATTAATTTTATTTTTCTAAATAGTTATTTTGTCAAATACCCTTTCAAATATTTATTTTCATAGTTACACACTGGTAATTAGACTGGTAATTACAGTTGGTGCTGATAAGCTCAAAGATGGATAACTACTTAAAATACTGAGAATAAGGCACTGTCATTATTCATCGATAGTTGGAACATCAAGATCAACTTGCCTTGGTATCAAGCAATATTAAGTAAAAAGTTGTGGAAACTAAATAAAAGCTAGAGGATTGGAGAAACGCTGTGTAATGTCTTTATAAATGGCCTGACTGTTTAAACATGACCTCCAACAGTTATGGTTAGATGTATATTCCTCACAAGATCAAGATCAAATTCAAGGAAGAAGGATGAAGGGGCTCTCAATACGCCAACCGTACCTGAAGACATTTTTATTGGCATAAATGTCTACTAGGGTAACAAGTGTACTGTTTCCTTAGAAATGTGGTCACTGATAATGATAGAGAGAATGTATCTCAGTATAATAAGGCAATGAAAAGTAAACTCAGAGCTAGTATCCTAGTAAATGATGAGAAACTCAAAGCACTTTCACTAAAATCAGGAACAAGACAAGGAAGGTCACACTTCTTTTCTTATACAGTAAAGTATTAGGAGTCTCAGGGATGCAACAGGAGTGAAAGATATAAAGGCCATAGAAGTAGGAAAGGTAGAAATCAATTTATTATCATTTAAATATGATGTAATTCTATAAGTAAATAGTATTTAATATGTCACTAGAGACTGCATAATGCTAATAATTACATTCACCAACGTTCCTGGATAAAAACCTGAAAAAATAATGTTTCTTTAATTTTTTTTTTTGTTTTTTAGATACAGGGTGTCTCTGTGAAGCCTGGTGCCCTGGAAATCACTTTGTAGATCAGGCTGGCCTCAAACTCAGAAATCATGCCAGATTTAAATTTATGCTATGCAGTTAAAGTAACAATAGTGTATGGTCTAGTATTACTAAGGTATATTAATTAACTTGTTGTCAAAAGCTAAAACCTTAGGAACCCCTCAGAATGATGTTGGCATGGGTCACCACAGACTTTTATTTTGGAAATACATTAAAAATCTTAAATCTAAAATCTTAAATTTTTCTAATTTTGAAATGAAACATAAAATACAATGACATAAAGCAAATGATTTGTCTCTTCATACCTCTATGTTCCAAACTTACAATAGACTACACTGGGTCCTCTGTACATATGATATAACATTCAGTTTAATGTTTTTATAGGATTCATGAGTGTGTTAACAAGTGGGTCTCTGGTTCTTGCGCCTGTGCTTGTGGTACTTTTCCTTCTATTGAGTTGTATTTTCCAACCTCAATCTTACATTTTTTGTTATACCCTTGTCGATTTATCTGATGGAGAATAGAAAAAGAAATCAGCATGCTATTTTACATAACTTATAAACTTCTATCGAAAAAGAGGACAAAACAAAATAAAAAATATCGATTATATATTCAAGGAAAATTCTTCCTAATTTACTAGTTTATTATTGAATCTGAGCAACATTATAAAATAAAAAATAATAATAAATAACACATATCTAAAGACACTCGAGGACTGAAAACATTCAAACTAGATTATCATATAAGATCAAAGAAAAAAGGTGTATTATTCTTTATCAGTGTATACACTGTGTGTGTGTGTGTGTGTGTGTGTGTATAAAAGATACCCTAAGTTTCCTCATGTTGGTAATTCATAAACCTGAATTCACTCTCCACTACTCTATCTTAAAGTCATTTTGAAATCCCCCTTTCTGTATTATCAGTATCATAGTGTCAAAACTCATAACTAACTCATCCCCTTCTACATTCAGAAACAGAGAGGTGCAAACTACAATTATGTGTTGTGTCTTCCCTCTGATAATCTGTATGCTAACCTTCAAGTGCTTTTATCACTTCCCATGCTTCAGGGCATGACAGAACCTAATTTAGATTCCCATAGGACCATTATCTTGCTGCAACATCCCTGTAACAATATAAATGTTCTATATTTTTTCTGATTGCCCTTACTTTCACACACCAATAACCCACAATACTGTTAGAACTTTGTAATGTTAATGTTCATTCACCCTGTAAGAGAACTGAGCTTAAGTGAAAGGGCAGTTTGAAGGCTCAAGGGGAGGGGCACTGCAGTCATCACAAAACAGGACAGGACAAAGGAAGCCAGGTCCTGATCTCATAGCTTACTCATCTGGTTCACCATTTAAAGATATTAGATGAATAAGATAATGTTCTAATCCCTAATTTGTAATACTTAATGTGCAAATATCATGTTTACCTATGAAAGACACAAGGGGTCAAAAGTGATAGCTGACCTTGTTTGCTGAATTGCCATGCTGACCATTCCTAGGGTGGATGTGACAACCATCTTTGCCTGCCTCATTTCTGGGCAGGACCTGACTTGACCCCAATCCCCAATCTGTGCTAGTGAGCCAGAACAACCCTCCAATCATGCATGCATGCATGTTTGCCGGGCTGCAGGCATTCAAAATCATTTTTAAAGCTGATGACATTAGCAGGCAGCCATGAGATTTAAGCTTTCCTATTGCTAGTATGAAAGAAGAGGATTTTCACAACCTCCTTTAAAAATTGGTCAGGAATATATTAAAGGGGTTTTCTGTGCAATGATAACTAGATGATATTGAATTATGTCCTCTTTAGATGTCTATATAAAGGAAAGAAAGAGTGCTTAGGGAAAATGTAATACATACCAGGTAAAGTACAGAAGTGCTAGATACTTGTAGTACTATCATGAGAAATTACCAAGGGATAAAAGATGCTGCTTTAACAACATTCTGCATTATTCCTTTTACTTGATTAGATGTACCTTTAAAACTTCATATGTGTTCATATAAATGAAACCTTAAGCATGAACATAATATTTTTTGTTTAATAAAACATTGTTTTATCATTCAGTGATGACGTTTTTTCCTTGTATTTAAAAAAATATACTTCTACTTTTTAATTTATTTTCATTTGTTTGTATTTGAAACAGTGTCTTACTCTTTAGAATTTGCTGGACTGGGACCTCACTTTTTAGACCAGACTTGTCTTGAACTCAGAAATTGACCAGCCTCTGCCTCAAGTGATAGAAGGAAAGGCATGTGCCACCATGGTACCTAGATTTTATTATTTTTAAACATTTATGCATGTTTCTGTTTCTATCCCTGTTCTCTCTATTTGTTTCTTTATCTCTCTCTTTGTATGGTGTATGTCTGTGCGAACATATGTTTAGAAATATGTACATTCAAAAGGCTGGGTATGTTCCCGGATCTGCAGTTATATGTAGATTTGAGATTTCGGACATGAGTTCCTGGAAATTTCCCAGAGCAGTGCTTGCTTTTATAAGCAGAAACATCACTCAGGCTATTCTATGAACATTTAAGCCTTGGTGATTTAAATGCCAGCTGAATATGAAAATGAAAGCACAAAGTGTAGAATAGCTTTTTTTTAAATTTTCATAAACAACTATTTCCCAGGGAATGTAAATATGACTTATTAATATCTTTTTTGCAAGTCAAAGAGTACATGGGAAAGGGAAATGCCTAAGGAATTACTAAATGTGTTAGCACTTTAGCATTCCTTCTAGGTTCTGCCCATCAGTTACCTAGCTACAGCCAGGTAGGCTTGGCTTGCTATAAAGGGGACTTTGGCCTCTTTATCCCTCTTATCTTGCTGACCCCTTTCTCCCTCTCCACTTCTACCTCCCCATTTCTCTATGTGTTCCCAACTAGCCTACTCTTTTTTTTTCCTCTCTCTCTCTTTCTTGCTCTTTCTCCCCTTCATTCCTCCTCTCTATTCCCTTCCCAACTCCTCTTCCAATGCCCCCAAATCAATTCTATTCTATATACTAGATCCATCTTATGGCTGGTACCTTGGAAGAAGTGATGCCTCAGTATGGGACCGCTGAGGCAACCAATCACACCAAACAGTGTTCCACAAAAATATATTCTTGGCTTTACAAAACACATCATTTTCTGCATTAACTTGGATTAGCAAATTGGCAGGCAGGCTCTCATTTCATGCCACCTCTTAGAAGTTCCAGCCATTGGATAGATATTCCTCTCTATCCAAACACCAGCAATTTGATAAGCCATTCCCGCACCTCACCCCACACACAGTAGTCTTGGTAAATGTCCACTGGCTGCTTTTGAGCTTGCATCCACCCTCTCTAGTGTCACTGGGGACAAAGGTATTCATAGTCTACATGACTGGTCTTTCTAAACGACTCCTCATTTTAGGACCTCTGCCTTTGGGTGAGCTGTCTTCTCCTTGAGCTGGTTTTTCTCTCTCTCTCTCAGTACTAGAAAATCCTAGGCCTAGGCATTTCTCCCTTGGCCACTGGTTCCACAACACAGGAGCTAGACTATCAACTCAACCCCTAGGTTACCTCCTGATTACCTGAAAATCCAGTCTGGCTGCTTGTTTTATTTTCAGTTATCTTACTTTGGGATACCATAAGTGATAAAGTTAATAACCCCGGTCCTCTCTTAAAGGTAATGGCTTCATTGCTATTTGCCAGCTCCATATTGGGAAGCCTCCTGGGCTTAATGGATTCCAAACTCACAGGGTAAATTTCACCCCAATAACAGCTAGATAATAACTCTAAATGACTGCTTAACTGAACTTTGAAAGAACTTTTACATGTCTCACGAGTGATCTGAAAAATAGAAGGTTTTCTGCGTGTAGGCTTTTGCCCAACCTTCTCCCAACTGCTTTATTCCTTGATCCAGCCACCTCATCCTCTGCTCTCTGCCCCTTTGACACTTAGTTCTTGTTTCAGACTTAACTCGCTCTTCAGCAAATGCTGCTCCCAGCTATTTGCTCCAACAGGCAGTCTTAAATTTCTACTCGGTTGAAAAATGTTATCTCTCATTCTTTTCCATTCTTATCTGCACCAGCTCTAGGACAACTGTGGTGGGAGAAGAAGCATCAGAGGTGCACCATGTGTCTGCCTCAAATATGACCAGCCACCATTTAGACTTTGCTCCTCAGACATGCCATAAGGACCAGCTCAGTGGCAGAGGCTGCTTATGGCAACAGGGAGAGTTCTGCACATAACTCCCTGTCTACAGAGAGAAAATTTCTCTTTGTATCTTTGTATGTTTGTCTCTGCTGATTCATAGCCATGCTTCTACAGATAAATGCCATTCCATTCTAAGATATAACAGACACATGATTTTCTTCCACAGGAGGAGTTACAGCTTCAGCGCCATCTTGGTTGAAGACAGTCTTATGACTGTCTGCCATCTTTGCTATAGGCAGTCCCCACTTCACATCTTTCTTTAGGAGATGTGACTTAAAGTCACCAAAGACACTTAACAATTAAGAAAAAGGTTTTCTGTTAATACTATCCTGTCTTGGTAAGAAATAATTTTAAAACTAATGTAAAGATTTACAATGATAAAAATGTTAATGTTCACTGCCTTAAATATATGTTTGGCCTTGTTTTTGCTGCTGTCATTACTATCATTAAGTTAGAATGTACTCTCTTTTTTTTCTTGGATACAACCTAGAATAATTAAAAACAGACACAAATTATCTAATTCATATATACCTAATAGATCTTACCTTTCAATCTTGTCTAAAATGTGCTAAATATAACATTAAGTGTTTACATTTACTATAAAAGACAGAGACCTCAAAATCCTATCAGTGAAACCTCATAAGGTTTCCAAGAAGATAACTCTACCTGGATTGTGGTATGAAGACTACTGTGAGAGATTTTTCCATTTCCTTGCCCAGGGCCAGGGCTCAGCCCAATCTGTAGACAGAGAGCATTCATAGGATTAAATGCCACATGTTGCTTAAGACAATGTGATTCATTACTTAGATATTCTTCCTCCATGGGATAAAGCCTTTCATCTTCTAAGCCTGATGGGCAGACTACCTCTGCCTGAATTGTGATGGAGACTACAGGGACCTGGAAAAACTTTTTAGGTAGTGGGGTATAGACTCTGCAATTTTAATTAATATTTGAAATCTAGATTAGAATTTATTCTTCCCATATTTATGATTAATATTGACAGCTAAACTAACAACTTCTTGACATCTAGAAAACAGACCTCTACCTCCTTAGCTCAAGGTAATCTACCACCATATTAGCTCATTAGACAATTTGTTAACCATTTAAGACTATCAGACCTTCTACCAAAAAGGCAGACAAGTTTGCCTGGCTCGTAGGCTTCATGATAAAGGATACACAAGTTCAGATGTTACCTTTTGCAGATATAATCTTCTTCTATTTACTTATATAAACTCAGTTTTCAGTGACTTAATGTTTTGTATTTCTTCCCCTTACTATTCCATTATTATATTGAGATTTTAAAAGTGTAAATTCTAAGTTTTATCAATGGAGTTCTGATAAATTACCCTAACCCTACTAAAATATTCCACTATATAACCCAACTTCCATTATCCTGAGTTCAAATTTTAATTATCTTTTGATCATCTTCTAATTATATTCCTAAAGTGTTTCTTGTGATGAATCCAGTTATCATAGTAACAAACTTAAGTTTCCATTGATTGTCTTCTAACTATATCCTTGAGGTGTCTCTCATATTAAATCTATATGATCAACTATTATATTCACAAGATCATCAAATTTTGATTGTCTTTTAAATGTAAACATAAAAAGAAGGAAAAAAAGCCCTTTGTGCCCCTTCTATTCAACAAAATATTTTTGTCTTTCCTAAGCTTGGTTTAAACACTGTTCATGATGTTAAAATCATCTCTTTGTAAGTTTATAAGGTCCAGGAAACATAAATCTCTCATGACAAAGCATACTCTAACTGTCAAACAATGTTTCTACCTGTTACCTAGTCCTTTCCTTCCTGTTCCCTGGATTTGGAACTCCCCTTATCTCAATCACCAAGACCTAAAGGATTTACATATATAACTAAAAATATGGTTACACCCCAAGCAACATAACTTATCTCCTATATTGTGTGTGTGTGTGTGTGTGAGTGTGTGTTTGAGGATTTTGTAAAATTCAGGCATTTATTCAAATTCTGCATCCAGGGCAAGTCCAGAAGATAACAATCTCCAGACTATTCTCACTGATGGACACTCTTTTGGACCTGTACCTTCCTGTCAACAGAAGTTCCCACAGACCCTGAATAGCCAGAAAACATGAAACTCTACTAAAACTTGACCAACATCCCCATCCCCATTTTTTTTTATGTTTCCCAGAGACACATCACCCCAAAGTCAGCATGAAAAAACTAAAGATCACTGTGCCAGTGATCCTATGCCTGCTTCACCATGACCACTTTCTAGTTTCTCCTTGTTTTTAATTAAACAAAACTGGAAGAATGTTAGCACCTTAGCATTCCTTCTTCTAGGCTCCACCCAACAGCCATTTTTAATAGCCAGGTGGTCCTGGCTTGCAATAAAAGGAATCATTTGGCCCCTCTTCTCTTTCTCTGCCTCTGCTATCCCATTTTCTCTCTCTGAACCCCTTCTTCCTTTCTTCCTCTCTACTTTTTCCACATGTTCCTTATTGACCTCTACTCTGTATCTCTATCTACCTATCTATCTATCTATCTATCTATCTATCTATCTATCTATCTATATCTCTATCTCTCCCTCTATCCCTCTATCCTTCTTTCTCTCTTTTCACATACATCTCCATCCCCCACTCCTGTCCCCTCTCCTTCCTTTCCCTCCCTGTCTCCCTCCACCTTCCCCTCTCTGTCTCCCTCTCCCTCTGTCCCTTCCCCCTTCTCTCTTTTAATCTACTCCTTCTCAACTCCCCGTCCTATGCCCCCGAATAATCTTTATCCTATACTAGAACTGTCCTATGGATGGTACTTCACAGGAAGGAATGCCTGGATATGGGCCTGCTTAGGCAACTTCTCACACTGCACTATATTGCACTCCACAAAATATATCCTTGACTTCGTAAAATGCATCAAAATGTGATTTATATTTGGACCATCTATACTATGTACTATAAAATCATGGAAGGAAAGAGATCTGCAAAAAATAAAAAGGTAGCATTGAAAGCAAATTTTAATACCCTGCTTCCTATCCCATAGTAGAAATTTCAGAACCTTGTTGTGTGGCCAAATATGCTACGATGTAGAAATGAACAGATAGGTATGGGAACATATTAATACATGCCATATTGGCAGAAGGATATGTCCACCCCTAAACAGGCTCTGCTCCTGGATATCAGTCCCTCAGGACCTCTACCTGTGATGAAGGAGGTTAAATCTTGCTGAAAAGATACTCTGTGGTTGTGCATTTTTACGATACCTTTCAAATATTGATTCCTAGAAGGAAAAGGCCAACAAAACTATAAAACTGCCAACAAAACTATAAAACTCTGATAAGCCTTAACTTGCTTGAGATACCCTGAGTGAACAATGCAGAGTCATGGATCAATTCAAAAGCAAGAGTAATATATTGTTCCAGCATTCTGGGGTCACCCTGCACACAAAGCAGAGAGATCAACCATGAGCAACTCATTCTATACATTTTCAAAGCAGCAGTCATTAGGCACAATGTGAACTAATTAGGCAGAAAAGTGTGAGTTTTAAACTGATTGGTTTTTAGGTAAAGAGGTGGCAAGAACTTCTCTTGTCTATAGGTAATCAATGATGGGTCCCCCCCTTCACTAACCCCCTCAACCTTGTGGTCTGAGGGATGTAATTGACCTCTCCATAGTGCTCCATGACCTTTCTCGTCTGAGGGGGAGGGGGTCTGGTGGAATTTTCCAAAGGTCCTCAATTGACCTGTTCCAAACTACAATACAGTGTTTTATTGGTGAAAGTTGTTAGAGGATGCCTTGCAGTACGTACTCAAATAAGACAGAATGGATTTATTATTTTTGAAGACAATGTTAGCACTTTCTGGACAGGGATATTGTATGTAGAACCAACTGGCCTTAAACTTAGAGCATTCATTGTTAATCTGCATCCTAACAGATTAAGATTTAAGACTTTTATATCATAAGTAAGTCTATCTTACAGATTTTATACACTAGTGACAAAAGTCAAGGATTATAGAAAGTTAGCTAAATCAAGAAAATGTATCTAAGATTTTTTTTTTCTTTTGGCAGCTGTCAATATACTAAGTGTCAAGATGGTATTATAATGCTGAAACCACATAAATAAATTCCTGTATTTTTAAATAAATTACATATTTTGTCAAAAACTATTGAGTAATTGTGGGTATGTATATAGAAGTATCAATTACTAGATTTGGGGATTTATACTTCTTTTTTTTAATTAATTAATTTATCTTTTACACTCCATATTTTATCCCCTTACCCCATCCACCCTCTAACTGTTCCACATCCCATACCTCCTCCCCACCTCCTATCTCTATGTGGATGTCCCAACCCCCTACCCCAATTTACCTCTAAATACCCTGGGGCCTCCAGTCTCTTGACGGTTAGGTGCATCTTCTCTGACTAAACCCAAATGTAACAGTCCTCTACTGTATGTGTGTTAGGAGGCTCATATCAGCTGGTGTATGCTGCCTAATTGGTGGTCTAGTGTTTGAGAGATATTGGGAATCCAAATTAATTGAGACTGCTGGTCCTTCTACAAGGTTGCCCTTCTCCTCAGGTTCATTCAGCCTTTTCCTCAGGTTCATTCAGTTCCCTAATTCAACAATAGGACTTAGCCACTTTTGTCCATTGGTTGGTTGGGTGTACATATCTGAATCTGAATCTTTCAGCTGCTTGTTGGGTATTTCAAAGAGCAGTCGTGATAGTTCTCTTTTTGTGAGTGCTCCATAGCTTCAGTAATAATGAATAATAACCTTGGGACCTCTCCTTGAGCTGGATCTCACTTTGGGCCTATCATTGGACCTCCTTTCATTGGATCTCCTTTTCCACAGACTCCTCTCTATTTCCATCCATGTAATTCTTTCAGACAGGAAAACTTGTGGGTCAGAATTGTAACTGTGTGATGTCCTCTCTTCCTCATTTGATGTCATGTCTTCCTGCTGGAGGTGGACTGTATAAGTTTCCTCTCCCTATTGTCAAGCATGTCATCTAATATCAATGTATATTATGTACTCATTAATAAGTGGATATTAGCCAAAAATGTACAGAGTCCACAGAACTCGAAAAGGTCAAAAAGCTAAAGTGCCCAAGTAAGGATGCCTCAGTACCACTTGGGAGAAAGAAGAAAGTGATCATAAGTGGGGAAAGAGGGATCTGAGAGAGAAAGTGGATAGGAGGGGTGTGTTGGGGTGGGAGGAGACAGGAACCTGATCTGGTATTGGGTGAGGGAAAAGTACTGAAGCCCTGAGTGCCAGCACAAAGAATGGAAACAGGCAACTTCAGGAGATAGGAGGTTGGCAGCACCCTCCAGAATTTACTAGAGACTTGGGAGGTAAGAGAATTCCACTACCCAGGGTTTTAGACTTCTTGCTTGGGACACAGAAATCCTTCTTATTATTGAGGAGGCCAATGCTAAGTATCCACAACTTTGTGCTATCTATAAGGACAGGTTCTCCTACTTAAATTTGTTAAGATAACCCCATCCAATCATGATAGAAGCTTGTCTCTCAGGAGATTCTATATCTCATCAAGAGATCTAAAAGAAGACCTGAAAGAGAGAATAACCTTTTCAATAATATCTAAGAATAACAATTTGAATGAGATGTATGAAGCAATCTATTCTTTGATATTCTACAGATAGAAATCATGCCTTTAGAATTTCTGCATTTGAGATTCTAATTTGATTAAAGAATTGACAGTATTTCCTTTGCAACTAATATAAATTTCTGTGTGCTGATTGCCATATCTATATAATGAAAAAGAATTATACTGCCCAATTCAATGATTACTTAACATGGGCACTTAGAAGAGGTATAGCAATGCAGAATTAATAAATCTCAAAATTGACCCAAAGAACAGGGAAAATTATTTTGTACTTACTGTTTTTTTTTATTTTTCCTGAGAGAACTCTAAATTTATATGCTAAATTTTTCCCGCAACCGCCTTGTTTTCATATCAGAGAATTCTAATTTATACGTGATAATCATTTACTTCTTGTCTCTTGAGATTTTCATTGTCTTTGAATATCGGAATCTTTTCTTTCTTCGTTCTCTCCCTTATTTAATTTTACATTTGTTCTTCCCTTCTTTATTTTTGGGACTTTGAGAAAGAGTTTCATTCTGTAGCCTAGGATGGCCTCAACATGTTCTAATCATTTTGTTTATATCTCTTGAAAGATATGATTACAGATGGGAGCCAATATACAATGAATGCTTTTTTTCATTTTTAATTGTGCATTTGGTTTTGATTATTAATTATATTTACAATTAAAATTTGTGTGAAAAAGACCAGGCATCATGGCACATGTATTTAAGGCATAGGCAGGGAGTGCACATTATCTTGGACTACAGCCAGCATTACATTTGGAATCCTGCATTAACAAAATAAAAATAAATAAATCAAATTAAAATTGTACCAGCAAAAGATTATTTCCAGTCTTTCTGTATTTGAGAGAGAAGCAACAGATTGATGAAGTAGCAGCTTATATCTTAAACCACAGAGAGGAAGCAGAGAAAACTCTTTTCAAAACCATGAGATTATAGAAAGATAGAAAACTATATTCTGGGATATCTTTTGACCAGCAAGGTTGCATCTCTTAATCTTCTCCAAACAACCATCAACTAGGAGCCAAGTATTTGAAAATCTGAGACTAATAGTGGGCATCTCATTAACCTCTGCATTCTACACCATTTTATCATATTCTAACAGTCATAACATAACAAAATTGTATATTATACAACTTTAACAGAGCTCATCATCTTTCAGAGAATGAATATTCTTTAAAAGTTCAAAGTGTTTCTAAGCATCAAGTCAATACTTTTTATGTAACTTCTGTAAAACCAAAAGAAAGTTACATATTTCTAGTACAATGGCAGAGATCATATATTACCTTTCCTCTGAAATAGACTCAGGCTGTCCTGAGAAATGCTTTGGATGATTTTTAGCTTCATGTTTTTCTGCTGGATGCTATAGTTTCTTATGTGTACAATATGATCTGCATTTTTGAAGAAGATCAATCCAAAATCTTTGAATGATAGTCAGTTCTTTATGTAAGGTTGAATATCAAATGTATCTATCCTAGGACTTGCAAACTCTTACCCCTTTGACATTTCAAATACTTTAAAAATTCAGTATCATTTAAAAAATCCAATGGTTTTTTAAATCCAAATTCTTTATAAAACTCCAAAATCTCATTTTCAAGAAAAGGATCTTATAAAACACTTTTAATGTTTTCTCCTTAATATATTTTATTAATCATTTTATTTATGTTTCAAATGTTATCCCCCTTCCTCATTACTCCTCCACAAACCCCCATCTCATCTCCCTTCTCCCCCTCCCCTTTGCCTCTATGAGAGTGCTCCTCCTCCTCCACACTAATTCCTACCTCACCCCTCTAACATACTCCTATTCTGTCTTTTAAATAGTATTCCTTTTCTTTACGGGAGGAGAATCAAGCAAAAATGTGAACAAAGAAAAAATCAAATCTCAGCAATATTATTTTCTCAATATCTTAATATCTGTGATCCACTTACTATGTTTTGGCACCTTTTAAAGGGTCTAGGTAGCTAACTTTAATACCTCTGCCCTCTGCAGCAAATATACAGCTAGTATTTTAGGTTCTGGCTGACTCCACTGCATGGCTGCTGCTGATCTTGAGGGTTATCCTATGGTACGTGGACCCCCAAAATACTGGGGTACCTTGCAGAAAATGGGTTTCACTTGCACCAGTAGCTTCTTCTGGCATGTATTCAAGAAATACATCTCTGTCATATGACAAGCTTCAGTGGTTGTCCAGGATAGCTCCATACGTTAATAACCAGTGTCACTTGCTGAATCTAGACACTAGTTAGTTTAATAGGGAAAATTTATGATCTTGTCAGTTTTGGAACACAGTTTCTGCATGCTGACCCTGAGGCTTCACTTTGCAGAAACTTCTCCTCTGTGATGCTGGTCTATTCTTTATCACAACTGATAGATTGTTTAGACCAAAATGGCCAATCTTCATTATCCAACAGAGCAAGGGTATCACTTTAGTGGTTCTGATATTGAAATTTATGAATTGAAATATTCTCCATTATATTGAGGAAACAAGGTTTAGCTTATTAGGAACAGAAATTCTGGAGGATCCTTCCTAAAAGACTGAATAAAAAATATATGGAGCCTACAATGCCTAGGAACAGAGAAGGAGCTGGGACAGGACCCATCAGGTATCCATCTGCCCCCTGGAGATGGGGCTGCTCAACAGCCCTCTGTGCTCAAGTCCAGAAGGAATGTGCTGGGCTCCCAGGATTGCTAACATAGGCTTAAATTGCCATAGGAGGGACAAGATCCAGCCAGAGACATCAAGACCAACTAACACCAGAAATAACCATATGGCAAAAGACAAGCATAAGAACCCTACCAACAGCAACCAAGGCTTGGCATCATCAGAAACCAGTTCTTTCAACACAGTAAGTCCTGGATACTACAACACACCAGAAAAGCAAGATTTGGATTTAAAATTGCATCTCAAGATGCTGATAGATAACATTAAGAAGGACATAAATAACTCACTTAAAGAAAAACAGGTAGAAGCCCTTAAAGAGGAAACAAATAATCACTTAAATAATTGCAGGAAAACACATCAAAACAGGTGTAATTGAACAAAACCATCCAGTATCTAAAATTGGAAGTTGTGACAATAAAGAAATTATAAAAGGAGTCAACTCTGGAGATAGCAAACCTAGGAAACAGATCAGGAGTCATGGATACAAGCATCACCAACAGAATACAAGGAATAGAACACAGAATCTCAGGTGCAGAAGGTACCTTAGAAAATGTTGAGCCAATAGTCAAAGAAAATGCAAAATGCAAAAAACTCTTGAGACAAAACACCCAGGAAATCCAGGACACAATGACAAGACCAAAGCTAAGGATAATAGGTATAGAAGAGTGCAAAGACTCTCAACTTAAAGAGCCAGTAAATACCTTCAACAAATTTATAGAAGAAAACTTCCTTACCCTAAAGAAAGAGAAACCCATATGGCAGGGTGATTATGTATAGTCAGGATTCTTCTGTTCCATAATCATACTACTAAAGTCATTGATAGACATTTTCTGATAATTCCTAAATCAGAATTTATTAAATAACAATAAATTCCAAAATTCAATACAATTTCAGCACTTGGGAGGAAGAGGCAGGCAGATTTCTGAGTCCAAGGCCAGCCTGATTTACAGAGTAAGTGCCAGGACTGCCAGGGCTATACAGAGAAACCCTGTCTCAAAACAAACCAAACCAAAACAAAACAGAACGAAAACTTCAAAAATAAATCAGTTTGCAAAACAGATTGAGGGGAAGGACTGAAGGAGCTGAAGAAGTTGCTACTCCATAACTAACCAGATGCCTCAGAGTTCTAAGGGACTAAACGACAACCAAAGAGCATATGTGAGGGGCTAGAGAGATGGCTCAGTGGTTAAGAGCACTGACTGATCTTCCAAAAGTCATGAATTCAAATCCCAGAAACCACATGTTAGCACACAACTAACTGTAATGAGATCTGATGCCTTCTTCTGTTGACTCTGAAGACAGCTACAGTGTACTTAGATATAATAATAAATAAATCTTAAAGAAAAAGAGTATACATGAGTTAGTCCATAGCTCTGGCGATATATGTAGCAGAAGACATCATTGCTGCCATCATTGGGAGGAAAGTCTCTTGGTACTGTGGACCTT
The DNA here is from genome assembly GCF_947179515.1 of Apodemus sylvaticus. Classification (NCBI taxonomy): domain Eukaryota; kingdom Metazoa; phylum Chordata; class Mammalia; order Rodentia; family Muridae; genus Apodemus; species Apodemus sylvaticus. The sequence goes on along the minus strand of NC_067472.1, from coordinate 150,166,263 downwards.
GTTGCCCTATCGAAGAGGGATGGTAGAGGGGTGAGGCAGGAGTGTGTGGGTGGAGGTACATTCTCTTAGAGGCAAATGGATGGGAAAATGAGGTGGGGGTGTCTGAAGACGAGAGTCTGAGAAGGGGGAAGCGTGAAGTATTAATAAATAAAATAATTATTAATAAATGCAGAAACAGTAAGAACAACAAAACACTTAAATGCCCTAGAAATGACATTCTTTCCACAATTAAATTTTATTCAGGATATTTTTAGTTTATGTGCACACTTTCATATGAAATTCTATCCTAATAAGAACCACTTTTCAATGAGAAGTAAGCCATGACCATCTTCATTTGAATATGTTTCTCATCTGTCCCCTTTTCAAGATCTTATCACTCTGATCCTTGAGACAGTCCTCCTCAGTATTCAATAATTTCCATCCACTGGTCCTTCACTTGCTCTTTGGTTAAATATTAATTCCCAAGATCCTATGCTGTATTCTGATACAACCAAAATCTCTCAAGAAGAACATGTAGAAAGTTATTTTGCTATCATAACTAACAACTTCATTGACAGTCTAAAAGTAGTAATGAATGAGACATAAACTCCTTAAAATAAGAACACATATGTAAATACAAGGTAATTGGCATAATACTTGAAGATGAATTATATTGCCCTAAAGTAAATATTTCCTATAAAAGTTTGTCTCTCATTTTTTCCGTTTAAAATCTACAAATGTATTGAAAATTCCATGCCAAAATTGTATTTTAGACTTGTGCCAACTGACTCATGATTTCTTATTCGCTGAATTAATACTGAAATCTTTGTGTCATTATTTAAAAAAGCAAAACATTTGTTAGTACACATTTGTAAACATATATCTTATGTAAACAAGATTAAGATAGAAAGGCAGGACTTTTAATGTCAATGTTATTACAAGCTCATGATTCTAATGATGACATCCAATACCAGAAATATGAAAAAGCAAAGCACTTGGTTATGATCCCCGTGACCAGAGTAACTTAATGAAGGTGGGTGTGGCTTTTGTTTGTCACTAGGGAAAGTTGAACCCAAAGGTAACTTTGGTCCTTGTAGTTTCTCCATAATTTCTCTCACCAGAGGCAGGTGTACTGTGCAGTGCTTTTATGACTTACTTCCTGTCAGAGGTCTGTTGACTGGCTCAGGTCACTGCAATAGGGTCTTAGTTTTGGTTGAGGGTAACAGAGTGGCTTTAAGTTTATAACTGTCAGTATTGCATGTTTTGTGATTTGGTCTATTTCTAAACACACTTATAAAAATAATCTATTAATTACATTAAAAATAATCATAAAAAGGAAATAAAACACCCTTTCAATTAGTTCATTCAGAACCAATTAAATCACTGATGGTTGTATCACCCTTGTTGAGAGGGTTTGTTCCTAGTTTTATTGTATCATGTTATGAAATGTTTAGTTGACATATCCCTAGGAAACTTGCTCTTTTTGTTTTCTTTTGCTTTGTTTTTGTTTTTGAAGGTTATGTTGAAGAAGTAGACCTGGATGACAGGAAAGATATGCGGGAATATAGCATGAAGAGGAGGCAGGGAAACATAGGACATGTACTGAATGAGAGAGGAATTTAAAAACAAATAATAGAAAATCTTAAATGGAAAACAACAGAAATTTAATACCACTAAAACTGAAGAACAAGATTTCAAAGATTTTGTTTAAAACCATATTTTTTGTAACTATATGTGAGACAGAAATGACACTCTAGAAACAGAATTGTGTTTATGCTAGGAAAATCTTAGGTTATCAGCTGTTAGTAGTAAGTTACATAGCAAAGAGTTCAACATCAACAAGCAAACTAAATAGACCCCTTTTCATGCTGGTATACAGGTTGAAGACTTTGATAAGCAATAACCCTATGAGGAACAATTGAAGAGTGGTTGATTTAAGAAGTAAAAGTTTTGTCCTACATGGAAAACAAAGGAAACCTGGGGAGGGATGGGCTATCTTCATGCTGACTTCTTAGCACTGCCTGCATTCAGAAACAGAGAGGACCTACCAGCCATGAGAACTCTATTGCTTTCAGAAAGACTCCCACCATAATTGTACAGAGCCAGTTTTACAGTCCTATTGAAAACTACCACATGTCCTGGGATAGTCTGGAAGAGTAAATGGTTATCACTAAAGGAAGTATCTTTAATTACTGTTGCCAGATGTACAGCTACCTCCTTGATGACTGTGTGTTACCATTCTCTCAGCTTCAAAGTTTTACTTAATAAAGTCTTATTGGTTATGTAAATCAGAGTATAAGGGAATGAAAAATATTTGAAAGAGAATACATCCATACAAAAACGAAGAAGAAACATAAAGTTTAAACCTTACTATGCATGTACTCATAGCAAAACAATTCTCTCCATCAATTATTTATGTCAGTCAGCATGAAAGGGTTTTCACTGATCTTTAATCACTGTCAGGACTTGTATATAGTATGATGTGGCAGCTAACAGGGTCTTGCACCATTCTTCCTATGTCTCAGCGGTTGAGCATACAGATGTCCCCTGTAGAAATCAAAGTATAGGTTTTGGCTATGAGATGAATCTTTAAATCCCTTTAGAAAAAAACACAATCATTTCATATTATTGGGTACCTGTACTGGCTAGTTTTGTGTGTCAACTTGACACAGGCTGGAATAATCACAGAGAAAGGAGCTACAGTTGGGGAAGTGCCTCCATGAGATCAAGCTGTGGGGCATTTTCTCAATTAGTGATCAGGTGGGGAGGGCCCCTTGTGGGTGGTACCACCTTTGGGCTGGTGCTCTTGGGTTCTATAAGAGAGCAGTCTGAGCAAGCCAGGGGAAGCAAGCCAGTAAGAAACATCCCTCCATGGCCTCTGCATCAGTTCCTGCTTCTTGACCTGCTTAAGTTCCAGTCCTGACTTCCTTTAGTGATGAACTGCAACGGGGAAGTGTAAGCTCAATAAACCCTTTCCTCCCCAACTTGCTTCTTAGTCATGATATCTGTGCAGGAATAGAAACCCTGACTAAGACAAATTGATACCAGCATTGTGGGGTATTCCTGGGACAACCTGACCATGTTTTTGGGAGCACTGTGGAAGGACTTTGGAACTTTGAGCTAGAAAAGCCAATAGAATATTAAGAGCTCGGTGGAAAGTTCTGTAGGAGCTTTGAAGACAATGTTAAGAACAGTGTGAAAGTTGGAGGCCTGGCTTGTGAAATTTCAGAGGGAAGATTAAAGACTCTTACAGTGGCCATGTTTTGATTGTGAAGATTCTGTGGTTTTGGTTAGCTAGGGCTGCGGAATCAGCTGTGAATAACAAGATACCAGAACCACTAAAGCAACCCTTTGTGTTACTGGGACTATTGATGCTTGTTAGCTGGAGCAAAGAAATTAGCGGTGATTAAGAAGAGACCAGCATCACTGAGATGAAATCTTCTTGGAAGTGTTTTCTGGGAGCACAGAGAGTGTGTTCCAGAGATAGCCACAGTTGTATTTTGTGCTGTGGCTGGACTTGGTACTCTGTCAGAGTCACCCAGATGGTACTGGTTTTGAAGGAATGAAGGGGTCACGAAGAGCATCTGAGGCTCTTAGCATAGTGAGAAGCCACAGAAGGCCTTTGGGTGAAGGTGCAGCCTCATTTGCAATTGATGGCCCAGGACTTGAAGGGGTCATGCATAGGAGCAGAGAATTGTCACCATGAAGAGAGTCTATGAGAGGATATTGGTCAAGCTTAATTACAGTGGAAGATAGCAGTGTTTTGGAGATGCCAGTACCATGCGATGAGCACCAAGAACAGCAGCAGCAGTGGTGTGCAGGCAGCTGGAGCCTAGAAGACAAGTTGTGTGCTACAAAGAGCAGAGCTGGAGACGTGACCCAAACCCTTGGAGGAACCCGGAAGATTGCGAGTTGGATCCCAGACATTGAACCATTGGAGTTTGAGTTTTGCTTTTGGTTGTGACTGTGCCCTGATGTTTCCCTCTTAAAGGAAGAAAGTATTTTAGTGGAGCCCACAGTTAAAAGACTGAATTTTTAAAGACTTTGAATATTAAAGATATTGGACATTTTAAGGTGATTGAACTTTTAATATGTAAAGACTGTGAGACTTTTAAAGTAATTAAGATCTTGGGGATGAATAAGAAAGTAAGGGTTGAGGCTTAATAGTCATGTGTTTGTGTGTCAAGTTGACAAGGGGTCAATTGTACTGGCTAGTTTTGTGTGTCAACTTGACACAGGCTGGAGTTATCACAGAGAAAGGAGCTTCAGTTGGGAAAGTGCCTCCATGAGATCCAGCTGTAGGGCATTTTCTCAATTAGTGATCAGGTGGGGAGGGCCCCTTGTGGGTGGTACCACCTTTGGGCTGGTGCTCTTGGGTTCTATAAGAGAGCAGTCTGAGCAAGTCAGGGGAAGCAAACCAGTAAGAAACATCCCTCCATGGCCTCTGCATCAGCTCCTGCTTCTTGACCTGCTTGAGTTCCAGTCCTGACTTCCTTTAGTGATGAACTGCAACGGGGAAGTGTAAGCTCAATAAACCCTTTCCTCCCCAACTTGCTTCTTGGTCATGATATCTGTGGAGGAATAGAAACCCTGACTAAGACAGTACCTCTGCATATATGAAATACTCACAAAAAGGGTCCTAACATGACAGCACTCTGTAAGATCCATCAACCAGCTGAAAGATTCAGATGTAGATATTTACACCCAACCATTGAACAGAAGCAGGTGACCCCTGTTGTTGAATTAGGGAAGGCTGAAAGAAGTTGAGGAAAAAGTTAATCCTGTGGGAGGACTAGCTTTCTCAATTAATCTGAATCCCCAAGATGTCTTAAACACTAGACCACCAAATAGGCAGCATATACCAGCTGATATGAGCCCCCCCCAACACACACACAGTAGAGGATTGCTGGGTCTGTGCACATTCAGAGAAAATGCACCTAACCATCAAGAGACTAGGGCCCCAGGGAGTTTAGAGGTCAGGTGGGGTGTACTGTAGGGACATTCACATGGAGACAGGGGTGGGGAGGAGATATGTGATGTAGAACAGTGGAAAAGGTGGGGGAAATAAAACATGGAGTGTAAAAAAATAAATAAACTAATTAAAAACTTTTATTTAAACGTTTTACCATCAAGATTTTATGCCCCTCCCCCAATCTACCTTCTGACTGTTCTGAAACCTATACCTACCCTCCCATCTCCACAAGGATGTCCCCACTCCCGTATCCCACATCACCAGACCTCCACACTCTCTGGGCCTCCAGCCTATGGAGATTAGGTGTATCTGACTGAGTACAGACCCTGCTGTATATGTGTTGGGGGCCTCATATCAGCTGGTATATATGCCTGGTTGGTGGCCCAATGTTTGAGAGATCTTGGGCATCCAGGTGAGTTGAGATTCTGTTCCTCCTACAGGGTCATCCTCTTCCTCATATTATTCCAGCTTTTCCCTACGTCAACAAGAGGAGTCAGTAGCTTCTGTCCGTTGGTTGGGTGTAAATAATGCATCAGATTCTTTTAGCTGCTTATTGGGTCTTTTGGAGGGCAGTCATGATAGGTCCCTTTTTGGGAGCACTCCATAGCTTCAGTAATAGTGTCAGGCCTTGGGTTCTCCTTATCAGCTGGATCCCACTTTGAGCCTGTCACTGGACTTGCTTTTCATCAGGAAGAGGTAGCTTTTCTCCATTTTTGCCCCTGCATTTTTTTCAGACAGTAACAATTATGGATCAGGGTTTTGACTGTGGGATGGCTATCTCAACCATCCAGTTGTTACCCCGTCTTTCTGCTGCAGGTGGACACTACAAGTTTCCTCTCCCCACTGTAGGGTAATTCATCTAAGGTTCCTCCCTTTGAGTTCTGAGATTCTCTCACTCTCAGGTCTCTGGTGCATTCTGTATGGTCCCCTCACCACCTCCCTCCAGAGGTTGCTTGTTTCCCTTCTATCTGCTGGCCCCCCAAGGCTTCAGTCCTCTTCCCTCCACACAATACCTGCTTCTGTTCCCCTGTACCCTTTCCCATCCAGATCCCCCCCTACTTGTCTTTCCCCTCCCTTTGATTGGTTTTTTCCTTTTTGGAGAGGTTTCCATCAAACTTCCTGTTTTGTTGAAAGCTAGATGGCGCTGTGAGCACAGAGGTAATCACTCCTTCAAGCATACTTTGGTTTGAGATTTTTAGGGCAAGGAGGTGATCTGTGTCTAGGATCTGTGAACACTGAAGGGACTTTCTGCTGTGAGAATACATTATTAATGGTAATTTCCTCTGCAGTATGCTGATTTCACTACTGTTATTTTTTGTATTTTGTGTATTAAATATGTGCCCATGATACTTAGCACTTAATAGTTATTCATCCCGTACCTATGAAATACATGTTGCTTAAATTTATTAACAAATTTGTATTCATAATCTGGCTGGCCTCTTTTATGATTATGAAATCAGAAAATTGGGTGTGTTTTTGTGGGTTTGAGTGTGTGTGTTGACATTGTTTAATATCGCCATTTGAAGTATGTTTTAAAGATTTAAGATGCTCTATTTGCTATGGTTTCTCAGTGAATACTAATCTTTTTATTGTCTTCTGTACCTCTAATTTCCATGTCTTTCACCTACTTATCCTTTTGATATTCAAATATAAATCCCCTCCTCTGATTATCCATAATTAACCACTCAAGTGCTGGTTTCACTTAAAGAAATGTTCAAAATCCTTATTAATCAGAAATATCTATATTGTAACCATGTTCAGATTTTATGTTTTACTAATAAGCATGGCGAAGATCAATAAAACAAATGGAAATCTATCCTAGTAAGGATGATGAGTAATAAGAATCCTTATCCAGTTCTGGTAAGAATACACACTTATACTGCCACTTTGGAAATCAGAGTGGTTTTCTGTTGTGAATCTGGGAATGTTGTACCTCGAGTTCCAGGTGTATCATTTTTGGGCATATATCTTAGAGAGTTCATATCACCTTATAAAGTCCCTTACAGGTTTCTATCCATTGCTGCTATATTATTCATATTAGTTACAAATAGGAAATATCCTCCATACTTATAGTGGAGAAATTGATAATGAAAATATGGTATATTACAAAAAGGAATATTACTCAGCCCTTATAAAACAAAATAAGTAAACTGATAGTTAAATGTATGGAACTACAAAAACAAACATACAAACAAAAACTCATTAGGAGAAAGGACCGAAGGAGTCTCAAACTACATCCTAGGGTTCTTTATAACTAGTGTAATCTAAAGTGTCTTCAGACTTGTACTCCAGTTCTTCTCTCCCAACATGGGATTATAGGTCACAGTTAACATGGTAGCTTCTATCTACTTTTTCATGTTTGAAAAATTAAGTTTTTAAAAGAAATAAATTATGAAAGTTATGGGTAAATTAATGGAACTTGGAAATATCATACTGAATTAGGTAGCCCAGACTGCCATATATTTGATTATATGTGGACATTCGCTATTAAGTCAATAAAGCATCTGTAGAACCTGAGAGATTGGGTTGAGAGTAAGGGACTAGGAGTAATAGATGGGTCTCCTTAGGAAAGGGAACTAGAATAGATTGATATACATGGTTGGGAGGGGGCCTGGCAAAGGAGGAAGAAGTAATTCTCTTTAGTGAAGAAGTGAGTAGGGGAGATTTGATTAGTGATAGGTTCCATTTGAGGGTTAGTTTGGAAAGAAACAGCAAGGCCTTTTAGAATATATGTAAATGGATGTAATTAAATGAAATTGCTAAATAATGGGGGAGGCAGGGGTCCAACTAGACATCTCTATTACCTAGTTATATGATAGACATCCTACTGCATGTAGGTTTTTATGACCCCTCTCTGAGACATCCTTAAGGTAATCAGGTAGCTGGCAGACAAATTACAGATCAAATGTCCTCTCTTGTATTGACGTGTCCATTAAGCACATAGAATTCTTCTTTAGGCAACTGGAACATTCCCAGCACTTCAGGCCCAGACAATGATGTATACTCTCCAAAACTCTTACCTGCTCCTCAAGGCATATATAGTCCTTGTTGCCCCCAAATAAAGGAGAGACATTTCACTGAAAAACATCTTTAAAGGATGTTATTGCTCCTGACCTCATGCCATTCATGTTTCTGTCTAAACCAACTGGCTGAAATAAACTTTATTTCTTCTAGTTCAGCTTGGTACACAATGGTCCCTGTTCTCTGAGGGCATAAGCAGAACCAGGCCAGTAGATAGTTAAATTACAGAAGAGATAAGAAAATATCATAATTTTTAAATTTCTTTCCTGATAATATTCTTTTAATTTCACTGTGCACCCCACCATACCTCTCCAGTCCCTGGGGCCTCCAGTCTCTGATGATTAGGTACATCTTCTCTGATTGAATCCAGACCTGGTAGTCCTCTGCTGTATATGTGTTGGGAGCCTCATAATACCTTGGGTATCCTGCCTGGTTAGTGGTCCAGCATTTGAGAGACCTCAGGGGTCAGGTTAATTTAGAGTGTTGGTCTTCCTATAGGGTCACCATCCTGCTCAGCATCTTCCAGCTTTCCCCAAATTCAACCACAGGGGTCAGCAGCTTCTGTCCATCTGACTCAGCTGCTTGTTGTGTCTTTCAGAGGGCAGTCATGATAGGTCCCTTTGCGTGAGCAATCCTTGTCCTCAGTAATAGTGTCAGGCCTTGTAGCATCCCCTTCAGCTGGATCCCAATTTTGACCTGTCTCTGTACTTCCTTTTCCTCAGTCTCTTCTCCAATTTTTCCCTGCATTTCCTTCAGAAAATTATGGGTCAGAGATTTTGACTGTATGATTAAAACCCCTTCTTTCCCTTAATGCCCCTGCCTTTGTGCTAGAGGTGGGCTTTACAAGGTCCCTCTCCCCAGTGTAGTGCATTTCATCTAAGGACTCTTTGAGTTCTGAGGGTCTCTCAGCTTCCAGGTCTCTGGTAGATTCTGGAGGGTCCATCCTACTACGACTTTCCAAGGTTGCCTTTTACCAGTTTTCTGCTGGCTCTCAGAACTTCAGTCCTTTTCCCTGACCCAATACCTGGTCATGTCCCCCCATTCCCCTCCCTGTCCCCTTTTGTAGTTCCATAAATCTTTCTGTTTTGTTGACAGCTAGATGGCGCTGTGAGCACAGAGATAAACACTCTTCTAAGCTTGACATGGTTATAAGGGCAAGAAGGCAATCTAGTGTCAAAATTTTAACACAAGATCTGTTAAAACTAAAGAGAGATTCTGCACTGACAACATATTCCCCCCACCCCGGCTTATATCTTGTACTGTAGTCCTGTAGTCTCTTACCTTTTGCTACTCTCATATATTTTACTTTCTTTGTCTAAAATCTAACTCTAAATGTAATGTTTTATCATCCCTCTCCAGTCAACTATACAGGTTCTTTAAATTCATTATAAGGGACTATTCTTAAGCTTGGTGACCTCATTTTTGATGATAAAAAGAAATATATATGTGTTTGTGTGTGTGTGTGTGAATTAAAAGCATTTAGTCTCTCCCTTAGAGGCATGTCTGATGCAATTTGTCTGTTTTCCTGCAATGGTTACTCTTTGAATAGTAATCCTTCCATTGTCTTCCTTAGTTCTAATTTCCATGGATCCCACCCCACCCCACCCCACTTATCACTGGCTATTCAATTATAAATTGCTTCCTCCAATGACCCAGAAGTGGCCATTCAAATGCTGGTTTCACTTAAAGTAATCAGCATCTGTAGGCACCAGGGATATGCATTCCAAAACCACTTTGAGATTCCATCTTCCCTTAATCAGGAAGAAAAAGATCCATAAACAAATGATAGCACATGCTGGTGAGGATTCAGAGAAAGGGGAAGTTTTATCAAGGATGGTGGAAATGAAAACCTTTACAGCAGCTTTTGAAACCATTATGCAGGTTCTTTTGGAAAATGGTAACAGATCTACCACAAGATCTAGCTTCGGCATACACCATTAGGACTCTACAAACTTATTACAGAGAAATTTGCTTACCCATGTTCCTTGCTGTTCTATTCATATCAATCAGAAATATGAAACATCCTAGATGTCCAAAAAGTAGTGAATGGATAATGAGAGTGTGGTACAGTATATAATGGAATACAAGTCAACTGTTAAAAAATAAAATTATGGAACTCAAAGGTAAATGGATGGAAATAGAAGAAAAGACATCCTGAGGGAGGTACCCAAAAACCTAAAGACAAATGTGATATATATTACCTCATAGTTAAATATTATGGTTTAAGCCTTACAAAAGCATTATGAATCCCTAAATCCTTAAAGGTACGGTGTAAGAAAAGACAATAGAAGAAAGGGAAGAATTTCTAGTAGAAGTAGAAAGTATATATAAAACTGACACTTGGGAGAGATGATAAACTTGGGGATTCAGAGATGAAATACTGAAAAGGAAAATAGAATTGTGGGCCATCTCAAAGTGTATTCTATGACAGTAGATATGTTACTATATCATATATAGATGAAAAAATATAAATCAAATTGACAAACAATTGGGAAAGAATTCCCAAACTACTCATTAAATGAAACTTCCAATCCTAGGTATGAATTATATATAATTGATTTTGTAGAAAAGATTCTCCATGGAAGAGCTCAAACAAGTCAGGATATTGCCAACACAAGCTGATGGCATGGCCCTATGGATGAAAAACAAAAACAACATCATTGTCTCATTGAACACAGAGAAATCAAGCATGTGCCTAATTGAAACCTTCACTCCACCTGACTAGTAATGACTTTTCTGCAAAATATTCTGCATGCTTCCTGGTGTTTTTAATTCAAACACCAGCACAATTCTTAATTGTTTGATCTGCAATCATGACTTACCCATATGATACACTGCTGAAATAGTGGGAAAAAATATTGTGTAAGTAAACATTCATTGCGTGAATGGATTTAAGGCCCTCTCCACGAGAATGAAAACATTTCTTGTATCCAAACATATGGAATAAGTATTTCATGGAATAGGAGAAAGCCAAATAGTCTTGTTCTTCTAAATAAATGAGGCAGTATAATGATTCTTAATGACATTCTGTCATAACCCATTGACCATCATCATCAGAGAAGCCACCATCTAGAGTAGATGGAGACAAATGGGGACAGTCAGCTAGACTGGACAATGTACAGAGAATGAGATACTGGAATCCTACAAAAAGTGAATGAAGGTTCTCTTTCCATCATACACTTTCAGTATGTTGTGTTTGTTAATTTTTGTCATGCTGCCTGGGAAGGATAAATCTCAGAGTTGTTTTGATTTGCAATTCCCTACTTACTAGCGACAATAAATAATTTTTACCATAATTCTTACCAGTGTAGTTTCTTGTCTTGAAGACTTTCTCTTTGTTCATGTCTACAGTCATATTTTTGAATGAATATGTGATTTTTCTTTGATTCATTGTTTTAAAAAAATCATTATATATTCTGGGTGTTATTTCCTATGTCGCGTGACTATTTCCTGTGACATTATGCTTTACTCAACCAAATGTTACTTTAGCTGTGCAGAGAGTTTTAGTTTCATTAATACCACCCATCAATGATTGACTTTAATTATTTTTAATTTTAATGTAAATATACAATTTTTCTTTTTTCGTTCCTGCCTCAAACTCTATCATATAGCTATTTGTTCTCATTCTTTTTTTAAGCTATCCATTTATTTACTTGTTTATTGCATTTGCTAATATGACTGCTTGTCAGTGGGTCCATGTGCATGCTGCTGTTTATATGGAGGTTAAAAGCAATGCACAGAAAAAGATGGTTCTATCTGCATTGTGGGGTTTAGGAAGCCAATTCTTCTTGTCCTGAGCAATATAAAGGCTTTAATAATATTGGCTTTAACTGACCATGGTGTTTAGTTGATTAATGACAGTGTATAACAAAAATACACTGCATAGTGGTTGGATTGATATCACAGCAGTTCAGTAAACACACCTGCTTTTCTTAGAGTAGTCACAATTTCTAACTATCTCTAACTGTGACTTTAGGAGATCCAACTCCCTTCTGATTTCTTCAGGCATTAGGCATATTCATATATATATATATGCAACATTGTATGGAAGAAGTCAAAACTCTAAGGTTTTTCGCTTAATATTTTAATTGTCTATCATGCTCCCAGTATGATAGTAAATCCTATCAGATATCATTGACATGATAGATGAATCAAATAATGTGTTTTCAACTTAGAATACAAAAGTCATATATAATTCATATTTATGTAAAATATATCATGACTCTTCTAGCAAAATTCATCTATCATAACAACTAGTTACATTTCACGAAAAATTATGAACACAGTGGTATAAAAGATATTTTAAAATTATGTGTAGCAGTTCATATTAAAAGTGAAATTCATGTTTAAGTAAAAAAGTTATAGCCAATAAAATTTTATGCTTAATTTGTCAAAATATATTAAAAATTCAGACAAATAAAATGATCAATAAAAAAATAATCAAATCAACTTGAATTGATCATAATTTAAGAGCATATGAATTTGTAAGTATAAATTAATTTTGTATTCAAGAAAGGTTGTATATTGGGCTTCATTTTTTTCAATTACAGCATTTTCATCTAGCTCCAAACTCCTGGCTTTGTCTTTGCAGCATGGAACCTGTCATAAATTTCATGAATTGCTGTCATAGTGCATTATTAAACGTGGAAAGACTTTTTGCTTTAGCAAATATGAAAGAGTAAGTGATGTTTTTCACCCATAAAAGTATCTGACAGTTTCCTCTCTGGCAGGAGAATGGTTTTGTGTGTGTGGGTGTGGGTGTATACTCCAACATTATTTGGAGATCTAAAATTGTAAAGACAATATTACCGTTTTTTCTTCATCTAAAGAATGACTGAGACAGTGGAGATACTTATATCCAATCATTGGGCTGAAGTCGGGGACCCCTGGGTTGACTAAGGGAAACACTGAAAGAAGATGAGGAGGGTAACCCCATTGGAACATCAGCAATCTCAACTAATCTAAACTCCTGAACTCCTGACATCTCTAAGACACTGAGCCACCAAACGGGCAGCATACATATACATGAGCTGGTCCAAGACCCCATATATATAAAACAGAAGATTGCCTGTCATATATATATATATATATATATATATATATATATATATATATATATATATATATGTATGTATGGTCTGGCCTCAGTGGGAGAAGACAGGCCTACCCCTGGAGAGATTTGAGGATCCAGGGAGTAGGTAGGAGTGATGGAGACAGGCACATCATCTTAGAGATTAAGGGGGTAGGAGGAATGGAACAAGGAACTGTGGGAGGGCAGACAGGGATAGGAAAAAGACAATAAAAACTAAAAGTAATAAGAAAATTAATATGCTAAATTTCTACAGTAAATAAGAATGATTATATTCATAAAGCGATATGCAGTTATTTTATAAAATTATTATTTATCTTTAAATATTTTATTTCTTTGATAATTTTACTTATAACTACTATATTTACTCCCTTTCTTCTTACTCTGAGTATTCCCTATCCCCTCAAATCTATCACCATTTCTATTATTATTATTATTATTATTATATTCATATTTTTACTGCACCAAACACCAAACACACAGAGTTGCTCACACTGAAGCAGAAAATACTGAACCCATTCTGCTCATATATACTCGTATTTAGGGCTTACTACCACGAGCTTATTCCACGTGAACATAAAGACTTAATCTTTGTGAAAGCACCCTACCATGTCTAGTGGTAATGTCAGTGTACAAATCTTGTTTAGTCAACCATATTGTTGAGAGTTATTCAGTGTAGTTTCCCTGTTATATATGGAAGACATTAAATCTTGCATCAGGTATCCTGATACTCAAACTCTTAAAGCTTTTCCTGCCTCTGATTCCAGGAAGTCCCCTGAGCATCAGATGTATCCATTACATTCCAGAGGTACTGGTTATGGTTGGCCAATGGATCCCTTCAATTGATCATTTATGGATAACTGTGATAGCTTCTGTCTGATATTAAAACAGGATTGTTTGCTGAGAACAAGGAAGGACCTGAGAGGGAAAGCAGATGGTGGGGGTGGGGCAGGTAAGATGGGAATGTGATCTGGCTTTGGGTGGTGCAAAAAAACTGAAGCCCTGAGGGCCAGAAGAAAGAATGAAAACAGTCAACACTGAGAGTTAGGAGGTTGGAGGGATGCTCCAAAATGTACCAGAGTCCTGGGAGTCTCTCAGGACTCAAAGGGAGTAAACTTAGGT